>NC_067459.1:21345807-21684470 GCF_025434085.1 Hippocampus zosterae
AAATTGTTCTGCGTACAATCGGCTGATACTGTCACGTCCAGTGTTTGCCAGCAGGGGGCAGGCCCTGTTGCCATCCTACACACCTGTCACCCATTAGGGACTAATTACACTTGCTTTATTTGTGCGCTCCGGCAGTTGACTTACTGCCGGAGAATTCCACGCCGTGCCAAAATTTCTCTTGCCCAATTTCCTACTTGCATTGATTCATTGCCTCTTAGCCTTGTGGCTGTTATTACGCGTCGTTGTTCCTCTTATGAGTGAAATTATAATCTTTGTCTAATCTGACCCTCCTTGCTATCTTTTTCCGCAAGCGTTTTCTGTTGTCCTTTTATTTGATCCCTGGTCCCTATTTAGACCAGCGCTTTTTGTTATTCTCCCTGTCGGGTTATTTTGTGTTTCGTATTAAAGACTCCTTTTGTTCTTTGACAAACATCTTTCTGTGTCTGCTATTTCGGGGATCCTCTTCCTTATTTTGTTGGGCACGAAGCGATCCTTCTATCGCTTCGGGCACAACGTGACAGATACGGGAGTGGATTTTCACGCCTGTCCCATTGCACTCCCAGAGAAGAAAAAAAATCCTATCCTGTCCCCGTTTCGGACCATGGTTAAAAAAAATGCTACTTATCAGCCCGTCTAGGCCTTTGATGGTCCACAGTTTATTATAGAAGTCAGCAGATGTGAGTGAAAACACTAAGGAACCCCGCACCTCTGCACTGTGAGGGCGACATGCTAACCAGTCGACCGCCGTGTGTGTACATATACATATATAAGTGTGTGTACATATACATATACAAGTGTAGACATTGATTGCCAGTTTTATTTTGCCTCACCTGAATGTTTTCACTCGTGTTTCAGGCACCGCGACAGAATCTAAACACAACGGTATCAGACGCACACAGACAATAGTAATTAATTCATAGAAATGATGGGAGCAATAAAAATAAAAGTACCATGATTCCACGTATGCAATCGTAGTAACTGTCGTGATGTTTGCGTCGAGGCTCACCTGTCGCGTGAAGGACGAGGAAGGCGAGCGTCACACCTGAAGGACACGAACAGGAATGAGCGAGAAAGCAACAGGAATGAACATCACATCGTCGTCTGTTAGTCGTTTGCTGTTGCTCACCACCGACGAGGATGAAGGCCATTGTCCCCTTGTTGGCGTCCCAACCGTGTTGTCATTCGTTTTCCTCGGTGGCGCTCTTCCTTCGTCTTTATAGTCCCCCCCCCCCCCCCCCCCCGGTGTCTCCCTCAAGACACCACCAGCTCTTTAATTTTCCTCTTTTGACACACCGTGCGTAAAGTCGTCAAACAACGCTTGCCTGGAGCTGCATGACTCAATGACCCCCCCCACACACACACACACACCCTCACCCTTTGGACTTACCTAGACAGCCCCTGGCTCTGAGTTGGGAATGCCTACCCCTCATTTGGACGGTTGCAGAATCAAAGTGGCAACAGGTCGAGCAAGAGGTTTTGATGCCCCCTGAAAAATGATATCGTCAACAGGGAGGGGTGACGGGGTTGCGGGATGGATTTTCGACAAACTTTCTGCCCATCGATTACAGTTGGACGCTCCTTCAGCATGGCTTTGATACAACATCGTCCAGGATTCATTTAATCGGGAAATGTGGAGGATGCGTGGAAGCCTCAGGTGGATGCCCGGGGCCCCCCAACCTGTTGGCCCCTTCCCCTGCACACAACGGACGCAGCTACAGGTTGTTTGAGGGGAATAAAGTGTTTGCCTTGAACCAACTCAACACTTCCCCATATACATTCAACAAAAGGAGCCGTCAAGACCAACAAAGTACGAAGATACGTTCTCCTCCTTTGTCTCCTCTTTTCATGCGTAGCATCTTGTTGGGTTTTGTTTTAAACATCGGCATGAATGAATGAATGATCACGACCTTCTTGCTCAATCGTCAAGATTGTGACTCGGTGACATGAATGTGCGCTCTCGTGGAAAAATGTTCATATTTTAGATTGCACAATTGCTTTCGACGTTGCACTTTGTACCCTGAACATAAATCTGACTGTTTTTTCCCCCCCCAGCAAGACGTATCGTCAAAACATGGTGCTCTGCTGCTCAATATTGCGTTGGCGGAATAAGAATGAGGCAGAATCATTTGTCAATTTAAGGGTGCCTCAATGTCGGACAGACCGCTGGCTGCAATGGGTTTCATCATTCGATTATGTGTACGCCGAGGTGGGAAACACGCGGGGAGCATCAGTTGAGGAAAAGCTTCCCATATCAACTTCTTGATGCGAGAGATCCGCCAAAAGAAATCCAGATGGGCTCATGGCTGGAAGAAGAAGTGCACAAGTGGACAAAATTGTTGGAGGAGGCTTTGTCCACCATTTTTCACCACACTACCTGCAATGGACACTGCGTGTTTACAATGTGTGTGTGTGTGTTGTGCGCAAGAATAAGTACATTCAACACCAGTTGACTGTCATGATGCATGTGTGGGACAGTTCAAATTTCCCAATTCAAGCAAATGGCAAAAAAAATTAACACATTTTTTGTGCTCACCCCCCACACGCACATTGTCTAAAATGCGCCATCCGACATATATATACGCAACTATCTATGCAAACTGTCGTGGTCATGTTTACATTGCGCATGTAAAGTTAGCCAGAAAGCGGCTTTATGCTCTTTTGCATGCAAACACGAACGTATTACATGTGACGCACAGACTGCCGTTGGATCACACGGCGTACACATGTCATGTTTTCACAAGAGCCAGCAATCAATCCATTAATCCTCAAGTAACCAATTACAGTGAGAACACGGTACAAAGGAAAAAAGAGGAAGATCGACAATTTCAATGTGTAGAAAGCAAAAAGGCAAGGAATGGGAAGGAGCGGCGCAAAAAAGTGAAGAAAGCAAGAAGCTTGTGGCCTGTGTCGGTACACGAACTCTTTTTATTAGGCTGGGGACAAACACCAAGAATAAAAGAGAGCACAGATCATTTGGAGGCTGCTCAAACTTTTCTAGCGTCTATAAATAGATCAAGTATTCACGTGGCACCCCGCAGGCAGGAAGTGTTAACCACTCGCATGCCGGAGCCACGTGTGTGTGTGTATGTGTGTGTGTGTGTTTAGCTGACAACGCTGTCGTCTTTCCTCGGTTTTGTCTTCTAATGCTGCTCCTGCTGTGGCTGCTGCTGCTGGTGGTGGTGGTGGTGGTCCGGGGCGGGCTCGGGCCCATCGTGGCCGGGTGCCGACATCTGCATGAAGAGCTCCCTCAACTCCGCCATGTCGTCATCCAGTGACGGCAGCGGTCGCCCACCGGGGTTCTGCTCGCGCTCTTCGATGAAGTCCCACAAGCGCACGCTGTTCATAAACTGCCGTGAAAAAGTACACCAGGTGTGAGGTCGCCATGAGAATGACAGCGACCGTGATGCCGACGGCGGTAGTGGGCGCTGACCCGAATGTTCCCCTCCGAGCTTAGCTGCTTGCGCGGCTTCTCTGGCTCCGCTCGGCTTCCGTCCGGGAAGGCGTGGAGGTACAAGCACTTTCCTCCAAAGGGACACGAGCCACGGCCCTGGTCGAAGTACTTGCACGCCTTCTTGCTGCGTGTACAAAGGAGACCACTAGGAGCCAGAACACGGCGCGTGCCAGCCGGCCGGCCGGCCTGCACGCTCTCTCTCCTGCTCACCTCACTCCAGACTTGAAGAGTTCAATGAGGTTGTCCTTCTCCTCTTGTTCCTCCACCCAGTACATTGACGGGATGACAAACTCGGACACCACGCGGCACTCCGGACATGACCTGACGGGAGACAAATCAACCTCCCTGTGAAATTCATGATGATTTTTTAATCGTCATGAATTTTGGAACTTGTTGGGGAACTTTTTCCCTCACACTTCGACGTGCTTCGTGAGTCTGTTTCTAATGGATCTGCATTTATTTTTCTCTCCCTCTTAACTCAATCATTCATTCATTCATCTTCCTAACCGCTTGATCCTCACTAGGGTCGCGGGGGGTGCTGGAGCCTATCCCAGCTGTCTCCGGGCAGTAGGCGGGGGACACCCTGAATCGGTTGCCAGCCAATCGTAGGGCACACAGAGACGAACAACCATTCGCAATCACACTCACACCTAGGGACAATTTAGAGTGTTCAATCAGCCTGCCACACATGTTTTTGGAATGTGGGAGGAAACCGGAGCACCCGGAGAAAACCCACGCAGGCCCGGGAGAACATGCAAACTCCACACAGGGAGGCCGGAGCTGGAATCGAACCCGGTACCTCTGCACTGTGAAGCCGACGTGCTAACCACTGGACTACCGGGCCGTCGAGGTAAATTTCTAGCCAACAATGAGTCTCAGGTCTGCTCTAGTTTTTTTTTTTTTCCCCAAGAGGGAGGTTTTCCTTGCCCCCGTAGCAAAAACACATCACCGTTTGCATCACGAGACATGCATTGCCCATGATGTCACATGACAAATCATAACACGCGTGACAAGATGCGAGGCGACGCGAGCCGGGCCTCACTTGATGATCTTGTTGCTGAAGTTGCGCTTGCATCTCCACTGGCGGATGCAGCCCAGGCAGAAGATGTGACGGCACGCGGACAAGATCCCGAAGCGGCGCTCTGAGGGGATGGCCTTCTGCACCACCACCTCCATGCAGATGGAACACACCTCCAAACAAAAATATGGGCGAGGACACAAAATATAAAATCATCATCAGGCTCAAGATGCCACCTTGGGACAAAGTGTGTTAGACTGCAAAATATCTGGAACCTATTTGAAAGAGTGCTCGACTGACCAATGAAAACTTTTTGGATCAACCAAAAACTTTCTAACCTGTCAGGAGACTCGAGGGAACATCAAATTAACTTTTAAGTGGAGGATGTCGAACACGCACTCAGATTGGACAAGCCAAGATCGCAAATGCCCGTTAGATGAGCGTTTACAAGCACACGAGACGGCGCAGTACCTTGTCTTGGCTCAGCTGCGCAGCAAAGGCTTTCTCCATGTCCCTCTCAAAGGCCAGCAAGCACATCTGCGAGCAGAGCAGATCAACATCATGACAACCCCGCCCCCGCAGCACATCACCGGACCGGCGTCACCTTTTCGTGGGCCCGCCGCTGCTCGGCGTCATGTGGGTGCAGCACACGCAGCCGGCACACCTCACACTGGTCACCATGGAGATATGGGCATCTGTCCTCGTAGAAGCAGCGTCCGGCGGCGGCGTACGGACAAAGCTGGGAAAAGTCCTGATAGGCTCCGCCCATCTGGGGAGCAGCTACGCTCGCCCCACCAGTGACACCCATCCGTTAGTAGTCCCAATTATAGCATTGGCGCGTCAAGGAGCGTCGGCAGCATTGGCATCCCACCTTGTTCTGGCGCCGAGGCTTC
Organism: Hippocampus zosterae; assembly: GCF_025434085.1. NCBI lineage: Eukaryota > Metazoa > Chordata > Actinopteri > Syngnathiformes > Syngnathidae > Hippocampus > Hippocampus zosterae. The sequence goes on from NC_067459.1 coordinate 21,351,170, forward strand.
CAGGCCCGTCCTGATGGCGTCCACATACGAGTGAGGAGACACGGCGGGAACCTCGGAGCCCAGGCTGACTGCCGCACCTCCAAACACGCTCTCAAGCTGGCCCACTGAGTCGCAGACGTACACACACACACAAATGAACGAGGTACACATGTATTGTTTATTTTCCTTCAATCTTGTCATGTGCATGTATCCTCATCATCATGTTGTCATCAGGAATGGATCGATTAACGGATTGACGGTTATCATAGTTTGAAAAAGTCAAGATTTTTCGATAACTGCTAATATTCATGGCCACCAGTTATGAGGTGATTGCCGAGTTGAGTCAAAGCTTTTGTGAATTGGGGCCAGTAGCTTTTTTTTTCTTACTTCTCTGCGAGCAGAGAGAGGAGGAGTGAGCAGTTGGTACCACCAGGGACTAGCTAGCCCTAAGGACAACAAAAGTAGCCCCCAGTCAGCTCACCAGTGATGGGACACTGTTTAATTACTAAGAGGAATTAAAGCTGAAGAGAACAGCTTTTGAATGTACCAATTCTTCTAGATTTGGTTGAAAAATAAAATAGAATGTGTTCAATGGTGGGGGGACATGTTTTAATTGACCCAAATATTTTTTTAAAAGGGCATTTTACAGCTGTGATTTTAATACTGTAATACAGCAATACTTTATTATCAGATTTTCAGAATTGACTCTCATCCTATGCCTTGTGGTCGTGTATGTGTGTCCTTGTTGACCTTGGGCGTCTCTCATTGGCTTTCTGGCATCAGGTCTGACTGAAGCTCCGCCTCCTGGAGCCACCTTATTCTCTGAAGCTCCGCCACTTCCTCTGTAAGACAGTTTGATGTGGTCGTACCTGCAAAATTCATCGTCAGTTCAAATCTCATCCACACGCCATTCAGAAAAGATAATCTTGACAATGGTACATTAAGCCTCGTCTTAAGTTTTCTGAGATACAAAATCATTTGAGCATTTTTTGGGGGGTATCGCAACAATTTAGATACAGCCGACATTTTAAGTACACTTGTTTTGTGTTCTTGTTGCCGTGTTTTCATACAATCCGATACCCCCTTGAGGTGATGTTCATCTAATTAAAAAAACATGCTCAGAGAAAGTTGTGGTTTGCGAGGAGGTGACCTGCATCGTTCTCCGTAGGCGCACACTCCTCTCTGGTAGAACTTGCAAATGGTGGAAGGCTTGCTGCTGGACGGGTCGTGAGAGAACATGCAGCGGCTGCCCTCCCGGCACACGCCGTGCAGGAAGTACCTGTGGCGCAAAAACATCATCAAATATGCCCATATATTGACTCAAACAATCACGTTCATCATTTTGAACATAAAATACATCTTTCAAAACAGCCGCGGCTGTAACAAAGCGCTTTACAGGCAATTGAAGGTAAAACAATAAAAATACAACAGAACACAAATTTAAAAAATGGACAAGAAAACAATCGTAACTTCTATTCCTCCATACGCCGTGTTGTTTGAAGCAGTTATAGATGAAAGAAGAGATCATCAAAGTCACGTTTCACCAGTGAATCAGAGACGCCGTGATCGCATTACGTCACACACATCTGCTACAAGAAGCTGTAGGGTCCATTGACGAATAGAGAGATCGGTTCAATTCTCCTGTCCCACCAAGATCTGCTTCAATTTCAAGCACAGACACTCGGTTCTAAATGCACATCCCTGCTCCGCGCAGACACTCCTCTCTCCTCATCCTCAGCACAGCACAACCAGCCGTCCATATAGCCGCACCAAGGAATAAAGTCCAGCAGCGCTGACATCCCCGCTCAACCAAAATGAGGCTATGAAAAATGCAGCCCATTACGGGCGTAAAAAACACAAGTGCCCAGGGCTGTCAGGAGGCGGCATTAAATTAGCATCGATATTCCCTCCCATCAAAATCAGTGCTGGTACACACATGCTGCTGAAAGGCGCGACCATCAAGCACAGATTTTTCTCCTGCGACGAAATGTCGCAGACATAACATTGAGAACAGTCCACAACGGGTCCATACTAAGGACACGTGACAAAACAAATGACCCAAAAAAAACCAAGAACAAAAAAAAGCAGGGCTCTTGAAGACCACTTGAAGATGGCAAAATGCACTTTCAGATCATTGGATTCTTTTATTTACAATTTACACAATGTGCCAATTTTTTTCCACAAATTCCAAATAGGGATTTGTCATTCAACGTAGTAGGCCGAATTATCAAAATGAAACAGGTATTCCTAATGTTGTAATATTAAAAGAAAGACAATGAATGAGTGAAATTGAACAATGAACTTATGGTAGCTAGGCAGATACTGTTTTCATGCTGTAAATGTAATAATACAGTGTTGAATTTGGTGACTCCTATATTTCTTTGTCAATTTGACATTTAGTTGCTGTTTCAAAAGCAAATCAGAAGTTACTTACCAGTACCTTGTACCCGAGTAGTTTAGTTCACTGAATACCTGTATTTACTTAGAAAACTCAACTAATTATTTGGATGACTATTTAGACTTTCTATTATTTATCATTGTAAAGTAACGGTCACCTTCACATTTTTTGTCTACTGCATACATGTGTGACCCAAGTTGGGTCATTGCTGTTTGGAAGATGGATGTTTGGCGCATAGTAGTGACGTCAGTGAACATTCGAAATTTTGAATTAGCATTACATTGCGCGGATTATTATTTGATGTTAAAAATAGGACGATATTCGAATAAACTGGGATTTGCCGACAGCCAGGTCGCGGATTTGTTGAGGGTGTACGAACAATGTATCCTGAGAAGGCTCGAGAGGGGAACCGCTAAAAACATTAGCATGAGGCTAAAACAGACAATCACACACACACACGCAGACGCAGACAGACAAACCGGAAGGCAACAGACTAATAGACAGGCGGTCGGTTGTTCGGATTTACCGGCAGGTGACCTGTTTGGTGCTCATCTTCTCCGCGGAACCTCCAAATGTTTGCTAAGGCTAGCTCCGTTACGCTAGCTAGCTAGCACCCACTTGCGTGCCGTTTGACTGACAGCGGCGTTCGGCACAAACACGTCCGGCCAGCAATGACGTTTGGGCGCCTCAAAAGGTTTCTGGGCGGAACTGAAAAAAAAAAGTATCTTCTACTTGACGAGCAGTCAAACCAATTATTTGTTTGTACACTCTAATGTACAAACTGTTTGTCTCTTGTGTTTGTCAACATGTGCTGAGGGAACAAATTTGTTGTTTTTTTTAAAGAACAAATCACAATTTGGAATGTTTTGGAAACATTATTCATTGTAATAAATAATGCAAGTTTTTATTGTGTTGGTCATTATTTATTATATGTTAAATTACAAATATATAATTGTATTGTAGTAAAATTACGTTGAATATAATGAATCTCCTTTTATTATTTATAATTTTATGTGGTTTTATTGTTCTTGTTTTGATTGTAAAGTGCCCTTGAGTGTTTTGAAAGGCGCTTATAAATGTTTTCTTACATTTGGTAACAATACATTTATAAATGTTGAGGCATTGTATTTATCGAACAAAATAATTATTTGAATAAATTGAACAAAATGGAATTAACATTTTTATTGTATAAATTGAAATAAATTTAATTCTAATTCTTAGACAGAATATTTTATAGGAAAAATTACAAATTCAAACATTTTTTGAATGTATATAAAAGGCGCTTTCTTTTACGATCATTGTCATTTTATGTTATTGAGATCATTTTTTTTATTGAATTATGAATGAATGAATGAATGAATGAATTACTAAACACGTTTTTAAAAAAGCTAAAGTAATCCAACAAATATGAGAGAGGTCATAAACCTCGGTGTGGTGAATTCATTCAAGAACAGAGCATATGTGTTCTATTCTGTATGACTAGCATGTACAGTAAACGTGAAATTGTATTTACCGATATTCTGATGTAATTTGTGTTTCTATGAGGAAATGTCTCTTTTACTCTGCGTGTAAATTTAAAGAAATTTATTAAATTTATTATTAAGGATTATTAAGATATACTTTATTTGTCCCGCAATGGGGAAATGTTATTATTATGTATGTAATATTATTATTAAGAAATTAAAATTAGACGATGCATTTTTCCAGGCACCTGTTCCACTTCCGGTTCAGCAGCGGGTCCGGAGTACGGACTAGGGGGAGGGCGTGTTCATGGAACTTGGAGACCTGCTACGGTTTTCTCACTGCGGGCGAACCGTGTTCACGGTGGCTGACGCGGCTCCGGCGCCAGCCGGCCTTTTGCGTTGCCCAGAGTGCGGCCTGGCGCCGAGCTTCTCCCTCGCGGAGGCACCGGTGCGAGTCCGCGCGCCCGTCGTGGACGGACACCGCACCAGCTGCTGCTTCCTGGTTACGTCATGGCACGGCTTGGACGGCCTCAGGTAAAGCATCAGCAACAACAACGCTTTTCTATATATAATGGTTGTCATAGCAACCGCACACCTTCATTTCTTGTGTATCTTCAGTGAAGAAACAGACTGTGAGCTTCATGTGGGCATCTCCAACTCTCAAGGTAACACACTCACACAACAATTGCTTGGAGTTCATGATACCATATATCGTAGTAAATGAGTGCATTTTAATACATGTCATTTTCAATGACAGTCAACTCAAAGCTCTAAAACTTCCAAAGTTTACTTCCAATGTTACCTCTAACGTTAGGCCTCAATATTAGTGTCATCACCATCATGGCTTCAACATTAGCCTCTAACTTTACTTCCAATGTATCAGGAATGGCTGGCGAGCAGTGCCTTTCAGAGGTGGGCCTTGGCTAGGGTGATCAGATTTTCAAAATTAAAAATCACGACACTGCAATGACACTGAAAATCGAATATACAATACATTCTTACTAGGAACACAGCACCATTGTCAAAGTCCAGCATCTCCTAGAGGGCCGGTATCGTGCATGTTTTAGATGTTTCCCCTCCTTCAACACCTGACTATAATGATCAGTTCATCTGCAAGCTATGCAGGAGCTTGATAACAATCCTGATCACAAGCAATTTGGTGGGCTGCCCGGCCCTCAATGGCCTACCTGTGGCGACATTGTCTCCCAATAGCCTGAACAGTCCCTGGAGTCCACAACAGCTGAACTCTTTATCTTCCATTAGAGCTTTTAAATCCAAATCTCTTCACTACAATATTAATATTATCAATCATTTTTGACACGCTGCACTTTTTCTCTTTGCACACTTTGACCAGTTTAAACCAGATAAGACCATGGAATCACACGTAGGAAAACATACGTCAATGCTTTTGATCTCGCTACGGCCAGCAGTGAAGGATTTTGAGGGCGCTCAGTGCACGCTATTGAGATATTGGCTTCCAGTGTTAGCTTCGAACGTGAGTTTAGTTAGTCACTTCACTTCAGAGCTTGTTGTCGTTGATTTTGTGTGGCTGCAGGTGTGGTGTTGAGTTACACAGAGTCAGGTGTTCAGCGTGACCAGAACGGCTGGGAACAGAGCATTGTCGTACATCTGGTCTCCCCCGGAAACTGCATCCCCAACTGGGACACGCAACTGGACCACTTTGCCGCTATGGACATGTGGACCGCGGACAGGTTTGCGCTCCCGTTCTCTCACCCTGTGCCAATCTTTCTGCTCACATGACTGACATCTGACTGTCGGTCTGTCCGTCCGTCCACGTGTGTGTGTGTGTGTGTGCAGGTTTGAGGAGCAGAGGGAGTTTGGCTCCTGTTGCTATGGTTTCGCTCTGGGCTTCATCAACCAGCTGATGATGTCACAGGGCAGACAGCCAATCACTAGGGAGCATTTCACTTCCCACCTCGTCCTCCCCCGGGTGGAGGCGGCCACCAAGTATCTGGCGGTATTTCGTCACGTCTGTCGTCACGGATACTGGATGGCTTGAGCCTACAAAAAGCTTGCTTCTCCCGGGGTCCCTGAACTCAGCGCGCTCTGCAAGTGTGTTGCCATGGGCGACTCAAAACACACCGCTGTGGTAATTTGACGCTTGAGTGCGCGTCACTCGGTTGCCACTTTCAGACACCTGACACATGAAATGTGACAACACACCTGGAAGCGGTCTGTGGCATCACATACACACATTTTCTCATACATTCTGAGACATGAGCGCACACACACACACACACATTGTCCATCCAAATGACCAGGAAGTGATGTCATCAGTCAGTTGTGTGATGCACAATAAAAATAGGACACGTCTCTGACATCATGTATCAATCATTCGGGCCTGCAAACCAGCGTGAAACTGAACAGCTGTCAGTCAACCATTCTTTCCATGCAACCTGATAATCCGGTAGTCACATGACACTCAGGTCCGACAAAAACGACGACAAGGCGCCCGTGCCTGCCTCTGTCCATGGAGAAACCAGGCGTGATCTGTCTGCGGCACGATTGCCTCAACAACATCTTCTGCTTCTCCATGCCACCCGCTTGTCCAGCTTGTGGTGAACATCTGGTGGGAAGACGCCTGCGGGAGGCCCCGGTCAGTATCCCCGACCCGCTTGGCGATGGACACAAGACCACGTGCTGCCTCCTTGTAGCGCCAGCCGATCGCAACGCTGATGGGTACGCGCACGCCCTCATACGCGACACATGGGCCAGACCGCCAAAAACAAAAATGCACCAATAATTGACATTCATTATTTAGAACTTTTCTTAGAACGACCTAAGTGTACACCGCTGTGCTGATAAACGGCAAATTTGCTGTATTTGGCGGAGGTAATGATGCTGTTGTCCTTCAGAGGCTTTGATGGCACATCAGAACTTCACACGGGAATCTCCAACACTTCAGGTGGGCTCACAATCAAGATCGGTGTGAGAATGGAGTGGGCGCCACTGAAGATATTGGTTTCTCTACATGCGTGCCCATGTAGGTGTGGTGTACAACTACACCGGGAGAGGTGTACTCCGAGACCAGAGCGGCTGGCGCGCTTGCGTGATCGTCCCACTCGTGAGACCTGACACATTCCACCTCCTGGCCCAGTGGGACCAGTACCTGGAGCGGTTCTCACGTAGACCCCTGTGGGACCCCAACTGGCACAGGTACGTACACACCCAAAGAAAATCTTACTGCTAAAAATGGTCCACGATGCTGCCGCTTCACTTCTTATTGATTACATTGCCCAGGTAAGGGGCTCATGCCAAGAGAATGGAAGAGTCCTAAGTGAAAGGGTGTGATCCAAAAGAGGAGGTTGTACTGTAGTCCCATGTAGAGGTCTTGTCTTTTGAGACAGTACTCATCCCTGCAATTCCTTGTGTTTTCTGACACGTACATATTTGGCCATTAAAGGTAATTCTGACTGTCCCAAGTGAAGGTTTTAGTATATAGTATAGAGAAAGAACTAGTTTGAAGAGAGAATTTGAATAATAAAAATGAAGGTCCTTGTCCAAAGTGGAGGTTGTAGTCCTAAATCAAGCTTCTAATTCTGAGGGGAGGCTTCTACTGCGGCATCGTCCCATGCTGTATACATGTGTATTATGCATATGTGTGTGTGTGTGTGTGTGTGTGTGTGTGTGTGTGTGTGTGTGTGTGTGTGTGTGTGTGTATGGGCACTTCCGTGTATCAGTTTCTGCGAGGACAGTCACAACTGCCTGACGTTCTGCGTGGAGTTTGTGAACAGCGTGTTGGCGGCGGAGGGTCTTGGCAGAGGGCCTCTGAGCAGAGATGTCTTGACACGCACTTTGATCGCGCCCGCTGTGAGCCGAGCCTGCAAGTACGTGGCGCTGCGCCGACACATTCAACATCAACGATTCTACGTGGCCCAGAGACGGCCCGCGACGGCTACGTGATGGCTTCCTTGTGTTCTCATTTGCACTTTTCAGGGAGTCGTCATTTGCCAGTTACCAAAGTCCATCTTTGCTTATCTAAGTCCATCTATTCATTTTACTCGTTGGTAAGGCCATTTCTTAGCGAGACAAAAACACCTACCTGACACTTAAATGGTGAGCTGCAATTACATTTAGCAACAATAAAGTACTATTGGTAAGAAATTCTCCACATAAGCAAACATAGGTATTTACTATTTACATTACAGCTGTCTGTATATCATGGGTGGAACATAACTTTGTGTGTGGCGGTGGGGGCCGGGGGCTGCTATAATTATGTTGTCAAAATATTACGTTATAACAAAGTACTGTATGTTAATACACTTCTCTCTTATTTGAAAATAAAATACAAATCTCTTAAATTTTCGGGGGTCTGAAATTATTTTTTAGGGTTGCTTGATCATCCCCCAAAAATGGGATAGAAACGCCCACGGTCAAGGCATATACTGTATTGAGAACTGACATCAGACAGTCAATATCATGTACAGTATATTGTGACAAACGATGGACTGGTCGCGAGCCATGTCAGTGCACGTCGACAAAGAAAGGACTGGTCACTCCTTCAAGAAAAGGAAGAGTGTGAGTGCCCCCCCCCCCCCCCCCCCCAATTATTTCTTGACTTTGGGGCGAAGTTTTATTTTGGTAACACCGGTTTGGCCATGCTGCTTCAAAGCTAGCGAGAAGTTAGCAGCCAGCATGCTAGTGCAATGCTGAGATGGTAACGAGGCTAAGAGGTTTGGTCGCTGGGCAGATCGCTTGATCGTCCGTGGAAGTTGGCGGCATGCAGGCCGACTTTCGGCCGCCGCGGCGCCGCTGCCGTGTGAACGAAGAGTACGTGGCGCCGCTCCCCGTAAGCCGAGGCTCGCCGGAGAGGCGAAGAGCGACAAGGTCCACAACGAGCTGTTTCCGGGCGGACCTCGTCAACCGACATGTCCTAGTCACCGAGCCCGAGCACATCAGCGACATATACAACCAGGTGACAACAACCCCCATCTTTTACAACTAGCACTTTCACAAGCAGGAGACAACATCATTGATTATTTCTTGTATTTCTCACTAATATCAGTAGTCGAATAACTTCACGTGAGATGATTCACATGTATATTGTATCTGATGATTATCACTTTTCTGTGATAAGATTCACACACAAACAGTTGACGCGATTATAAATTATCTTTTACGTTTATAACTTGCAGACATGACTCATTTATTTTTAAGATTCAGAATCAGGTGTGATATTAACTAATATTAGTTTCTAGGTTTTACTTTTACCTTAAATTGACGCTGTTAAGCCGCATTATGTAAAATATACTTTTTGTTGTCGTGCGTCTCGAGATTCTTTCCACCCATAATGTTAAACATCCAAGTAAATGTTAAGTTATGTGACTATTTATTAAAATAATTACAACTCATCCTAGTTTAGAAGATTTTTGTCCATACAGTAACATGAAATAAAAAATAAACAAATAAAATCCCAAGCAAACACGGCTGGTTTAGGCTTCAGCATTTGTGATCCTAGCTAGGATAGGCAGTTCATAACATAAATACCGGTACATTATTTGTCATTTAAGAAAAAAATACTGAATAAGTCTCATTGTTTCCTTGCAAATGTCAAATGAATCTTTGGACACTTTGTGGTCTTTCAGGGATATTTCGGGAAAGGCATCCTGTCCAGAGCCCGACCAGAGCTGGGCATCTCCGACCAATGGAAGCGTTAGTTGACACTTGAAGTTGAGTTGCAAATCAACGTCATATTCAACTGTTTCCATTTTTTGCCCTCTTGCAGAATATGAAGGCTTCCTGGTTCCTGTCATAACGCAGGCCAGGTGAGTGAAATCACCTCCTGTCCTCCTGGTCTTGGTCCACCTCATATGCCAACAACTGTTCAACATAGCTACCAGATGTACCAAGAAATGTTGTGTGAATTAATTGTTTTTTTGAAAGCTTCAACTTAAATACACATAGAAATCACCACGGCAGGAGCTAGTCTACAAAGGCCATGAGTGTCAACAATTTAGTGATACGGTTGATCTATGCATTTAGCCACTCTTCCTCTCTCGTGAGTACTTTTCAAAACGGTGACAAGCAATTGAATTCCTCCCAGGAAACAGACAACAGGAGCAGAGTCATTTTCAATTACACAAGAAAACAGCTGTTGCAATTCACTATTCAACATACAAAAACACACAAATAGCAGTTTCACCATTTTAAAATCAGAACATTTCCATTGCACCAGTATGAGAAGCTCTGCTGAACTTTTATGCCTACATCACTTCTGAGATAACTTTTCCTCGTTTCTTTCTGCAGGTATGAGGAGCTGCTCGGATGGGCGGAGTCAGCTCTCTTGGCTCAGGGGTTGGCTCAAGTGGCTATCAATCAAATGCTGTTGCGACTCCGCCAGCCTGTCCAGGTGGATGAGTTGAGGTGGGAGGTGGAGAACGGGGACAAACCCCATCCGGATGCTCAAGCGCAACCACACGCAAACCTCAGTCCTGACCTCGAATCCAAACTGAGTCAGAGCCTGCTTCGTGAGCTGAGTCCTGGCTCGAGCCCAGACCTCAGTCCTGACCAAGGATCTGACTCTGAGCCGGATGATGCTCCTGTAGTTCCAGGTCCTGGTTTTGTCCTTGTGAGCTTTGACGGTGACCACGTGAGTCTTTGGTCACCCGTGAATGATTTTTAACATTTTCATTGTAATTTCTTGTTTGACAAATGCTTGCGGTGTTCAAGTTGAATCTTTTGCTGTCCGTGTTACAGGTTGCCACGGAGACGCCGCAGCTCAGACGGAATCCTTTACGAATGACGGAATACCTGCAACTCGGCCTGGAGGAGGTCCAGTCTTGAAACTCTTCAGTTGTTTTTTTCCATTCATGTCGGCTGATTGATGGTACTTGGATTGGTCTGAACGCTCCAGTAGCCATCTTGCTGTCTGTCTGTCTGTCCCTGCAGGCCTTCTTCCTGGTATACAGCCTGGGCTGCCTGTCTGTCTACCTGCAGCAGGTAATTGTCTGTCAACGCTAATTGAATGAAATAGGTCCTTCATATTAATTCACGGTTCATATGTCTTAATTATTCTTTTTATTATTATTATTTCGGCTTGTTGCTGATGTCTGTCATTTCACTCTTCTACCACAAGGTTTTGTGTGTATGCACAGTCAGAGCTATGCATAAATTTCCTCACACACAAGCCCAAATGGAAAAATTCCCCTTTTTTGTGTGGGAACGTTAGTACGCACGTTTTACGCACAGTTCAGTGCACATGCACACTCGTCTCCCTACTTGCACTTGAGGCACGTGTGGTCTTTCCTGTGTATTCACCTGACTGAGGTGACCATGTCTTTCTTGTTAGGAGCCCCTGTCGATCACGCAGCTGTGGAGACAGTGTGTGGCGCTGCGCCCTGACTTTGTCAGCTCCTATGCGGCCTACCATCACTTTCGCAGCAGGGGGTGGGTCCCTAAAGGAGGAAGCGGCGCCAAGTATGGCGTGGACATGCGTAAGAAAAGCGGAACAGTGTAATGTGGGACTATGAGTCTGAAGTTTAACATGTCATTTTATTTATTTTTGTGTCCGTGTGTTTTTTTTCTTCAGTGTTGTACAGGAAAGGTCCTCCCTTCTATCATGCCAGGTACACACGCAAAGTTAAACAGTGGTTTTAAAATTAAGTGGGGACTGGAAAAATCTTCAGTAAATAACAGGTGCAACAAATAATTGATAAATTGATAACAAATTCTCACGCATATCAAATAACAAGTACTTTGATAAATTGGGGTTAATTGGCGATAGGATTATGAGGGCAACCATGGGGGGGAAAACAAAAAAAACCTCTCCCTTGACCAAAAAGGATTCACAAACCATCTTACAGTCCTAAAAATGTGAAGACATGCTATTGTCATATGTTTTACAGTTATTCAGTGGTAGTGGAAAAAGTGGACGAGCATTTTCAGGGTTCCACGCTGCGCCCGTTTTCCTGGCGTTCTCTGGCAGCTTTGAGCAGAATCACTGCGAATGTCTCGAAGGTGATGCTGCTGCCGCCATGCATTTTATTGATGGCTTTGTTCTGCTTGATAAAAAAAAACAACAACAAAACTTTGTTGCTCCGCCTATAGGAGCTGCTCCTGTGTTACGTCATCCATCCACCCGACCTGTCAGAAGCTGAGCTGGGGTCGCCTGCCTGCCTGAGTAGGCTGAAGGTTCAGGTGATGCTGTGCCCCTTTTTATAACTTTGGCGCTTGTTATTGTGGAATTAACATGAAGATCGACATCATGCTTTCAAATGTAGTTAACCCTCACCTATTTGCCAATCTTCATGAGCTAACTCCCCTAGCTACGAATTGTCTCTCGTTTGCTGACACGCACATCACACCCTGGGTTCCTTTTGAAGCTACACACGTTCAGAGTCACAGATAATACAGTGTAGAATGTCAAGATGGCGACTCCTAATGGAGTAAAGTACTCCTTGTACCTCACATGCATATTTCATATTTGTACTATACACAGTTTTTTTTTGATAACTTGCATCTTTATTATTTCAACCACACATAGGACCATGCATGTCTGAACATATGAATACAGAGGGTGTCGTATATTTCCACCCGTAGTTAGTTTCCACAACAACGTCCATGTATGGCTGTGAAGGTCCTTTAACATAGGAAACAACAAATAACGTGCACTATGCACAGTTTTAAAATGTGTTTAAATAATAAAATGAATGGATGGTTGCCACTTTTCGGATTCACCGGGGCTTTTGGAATGTCTGAACTTTTTCCTGTGATGTCCATTTTCTGAAGTGATGTACTGTGTGTGTGTGTTTTTGCAGGACGTCATGGTCAGCAGGTGGGTTTCCTCCAAAGAGCGAGCTGAGCAAGAAGATATCTGATTGTCTGACAGCAGAGGGGGCGTAGTCCACAAACAGTGCATTTAATTTATAAAACACCATATTTAAGGGAAATCTGAAATTGGAACAGAAATATTAAAAAAAAAACAGATCACGGTAAGACAAGGAAATCAATGTTTTCTTTGGTTTTTCAGAAATGTATTTAAAATGAGGATGCCGGGTACAGAGTTTCATGTCTGAATGTTTCATTGTTTCATTCTGTACAATAAATGATCACGTTTATTTGTCAAACTGAAATATGGTTATTCACAAATATCAATGTCTTCCTTTATTGAACTGATCGAATAAATTTAGGAGTGCAGATTTGAGGTCACAAGACTAAAACTGGTGAATAAAAAAGTATCTTCAAGAGAAGCTGTTATGTGTTGTATTGTTTAACTTTGAACAATTCAAATTGGCAGCATTAGAGGATCTCTGATTGGTGGAGGAATGCCGCCAGATCTCATCGCTTGAGCCGCATTACTGTACTCGTAAGTCTCCCTGTTGCAACACACCTGATTCAAATGATCAGATCATCAGCTAGCGCTGCAGAAGCCTGACATTGAACCTGTTCATTTGAATCAGGTGTGTTGCAGCATGGAGACTTGGAAAACGAAACGTGCAGGACCTGAGTTTGACACCCTTGAGCTAAGCAGTCGACCACTGTGGTGCCTAGGTGAATTACAGTTATTTCCAATAAAATATGACTCAAGATATACAACCTCAAAACAAAAAGACCATAGTCATGTGCAATGAGGCCTGAAAGCCTTCCAGAAAACATATATCTTTGGATACTATATTTTATTTTTCTATTACTTACTTTGTTGAATGTGAATATTTTTGGATTTCACTTTGAGAAAAGCCACAATATTCGTATGCATCTGTTCAATTGCTCAGTTATGACAAAACAAAGGAAACCCAAAAACATCAAGGAGTCAGTGAAAATGACCTCGTGATCTCGCGTCCATAATCTCGTCTCGCGAGAATTTCTCGCGCCATTTCAAGTACAAGAAGTAACGTTGCGCGGACGACGGAGGAGCGGTCAAAGTCAACTTTGGCGACGTTTGACGCTTTTTGTTGCATTCGGAGCCGACAAGGAGCTGAGTGACGAGGTAAAAACCAGTCTTGTCCGCTCAACTGATTTGCCCGTGGCCAGGAATATACGTTAAAGGCGGGCGTGTTGTAAGTCAGCTTCGGGAGCTAATATCTAGCCGGGCCCGCCATGGAGGCCTCGCGAATGGTGAAGCGCTCACAAGGCCAAGAAGGAGAACATAAGACGCACGTGAAAAGACTACGAGTGGTCGCTATTCCTTGATGAAAGAAATACCACCAACGCCAGTTTAACTGCCCGCTCGCTACTTTATCCCCCCATTATCAAGTCAGCTAAAATCCACACGCGATGCGAGCCTGACAACCACTCCTCGTTTGCCCCCGTTTATAGCTACACACCGGATTTCGATCAACACGTTTCAGCGCCATTTTAGGGTGAAAACCCACCGAAAACCCTCTTAAAATGGCGCTTAAACGGCACCGAGCTACATCTACTCGATACCTGAAGACGTACAGACGACGCCACTTATCCGTATATCAATTGAATTTTCTTCAATGAGATGAATCGAAATGTCATTACATTGAACCCCCGCTCCTCGCGAGTTCGCCTTCTCGCGGAGATTTCCCCCTGTTAATTGCTGAATGCTTCACCTTTTTTGCTCTTTATATATGTAAAATTCTGGGCCTGCCCTGTTTTTCCTTTTTTTTTTAAACCGTGAGTGATTATAGTAGGTTGGTCGTGAATAGGTTATTTTTGCGTCATGTGTACCCTGCCGTGTCATAATTCTACTGGCTTCCTTATTAACTGGTTCCGTAACTGTGGCTGTCAGAGCAATGTCAGTTCAGTAACTTTGGGTTCCCTAATCATAACCATACCGTAATTAACTTTGTCTTATTTTATTTGTTTTTAAAGATAAAATTGACCGCTAGAGAGCAGAAAATCAGCTCCTCATCTCTTGTTTGTTTTTAAAATAAAATGCCAAATAATGATTTGACATTGTGTGTGTGTGTGTAGCATGGCGGACGACCTGGACATTGAGGCGATGCTGGAGGCTCCTTACCGGAAGGTGAGCATCTTTTTCTATCATCTGTTCAACTTCACAAATATCTGCCAGTACCGTTCAAATGGACATCTAGCTACCGATTGCTACATAAGGAACACAAGGGTTGCTGTTAAATCACATCAAAACTGCTCACCGTCAGCAATGCGGCAATTCGTTCCTGCTTTTGTTGCTGTCATTCCAAACACAATATTTTGCACACTCTTCTTGCTTGACTGAGTCCCAGCATATTACAGTATTTGCCTTGAAATGTCAGGTCTTAAAAGACTTTGTAATAAAACTTAAATTTCAGTGGAGCCTTAACATTGCAGATTTTTTTTTCAGATTCTGTTTGGCATTATAAAAATCAAGAAGAGGAGAAAAAACAATTTGTCTCACAATGGAGAAATGTTCAATTTACAGCAGCAAAAAATGATCAAGCAAAACAAAAGTATTTGCATGCACAAAAAACAATTTGACAAAACAATAAACTACTCAGTACAGAGTGAAATATAAAATATAAGCATACATGCAGATGCAAAAGTGGCTGTGCTATTTAAAATGGATGACTCCAGGTTTTCACGTGTTTCACGTGCGTCTATTCAACAGTGACTACTGATTATTGGTCGATTAATTAGACTGCTGTATAATGAATGTTAATTTATTTTATGGTCCCTAAAGCCATACAGCAACAACGATTAATTAACTGCAGAATTTTTGACTGGTTTTTGATATTTTGATTTGGCTTTTAGTATATGTTTGTGGTCAAAACATGCACAAAAAAAGAAGTATCAACTGATGAATTTATCTTTTTGGGTCATAAATGTATGCAGGATAAAAAGACATTAAAGTAATAGTTGAACACAAACGAATTGGCGTGATGGCGTGGCCATTGACAGCCATTTCAATTTATCACATGGCCACTTGGAAAAATTAATGAAAAACTCCCGACTTGCAGTATGAGACTTTACTTTCAAAGAATTACCTAATTTGTCAGATAATTGTTGGGAGGAGCTATACTACTTAACTTCAAGTGTGTGAGGGTGAGCATGCCCAAAGTGATGTCATGTTGGCTGCATACACTCATTAGGAAATGCTATCTCTCTTGGTGGACTTGATTTCTTTACTGTGATTGCCAGTGTGTTGTGTCACAGATCCACTCTGCCCGACTCCACGGCGAGGAGGATTGTGGGACATGAGTAGACAGACTGAGCCAGACAGGAAAGCAGCTGTTCAGTTAGCATGATCAGGCTGGCTGACCGACGAACACAGTCAGGCATGTGGTTTATGTGGCATCGGCAGGACTGACAGACACAAGGCGCGATGCATCCTTTTGCATGATACCGCTCTGTGTGAATGACTCTAATGCCAAATGCAGCAGGCCAAGTACACCCACTGATGGGTAGATTTCCATCACATGGTCATTATTTGTTTATACGCCATGTTGGGAGGTGGAGCTGTGGAGTAATTCAGAAGATTATTTTAAATTTAATAATGTGCAATATTGACCTGACTGCAGACAGAGTTAAAAACAAACAAAAAATCAAATGTATAGAAAATTGTATGAAGTGATGACATTTACAAAAGATGATGATTGCATACTTACATAATACCTGACATTACATTATACAACTTGGTGAGTAAAAGTGTAGTCACAGACTAAATAGGTGCAGCGGTCATGAAGTGTCTCCGAACTTGAACTGATGATTTTGGAATAAATGAGGTGAATTTTATTGTTCATTGCAGAGTCTTGCAGTCGTTTGTTACAGAACATTCAAAAGCTGATGTTGCAAGAGTGGTGTGTACTTCAGGAACAGAGAGTTTCACAAAACTGCTGGAATGGCAAGTGCATGTGGTGGTAGGGTGGACCCTTTCCATGATATTGTCACTGTATGGATGTAACACGTCTTATGTAACGTTGCTAAGCCAACCAAGTGTTTCGAAGAACTCCACATGTGAGTAGTGGCTATCTTGCCGAGTGAGGTCAGATCGGCTTATTGTTGAATGCCACAAGTTCAAGCTGCTCTTTGACAATTTTGGTATCTATCCTCTTGCCCTGCTTCAGATTTGTCACTGTGACACTTCAAAAGGCGCCTTTTTCACTCCCAACCATTTTGTTGGAGCCAAACGCTGCACACCAATGCACTGATGCATGAGGTTGGCCTGGCCATCAATACGATTCCTCCATTCAAACGCACGGAATGACATGCCAACCTCCATAGTGGCCGCGGGTCTGTGGCTTCTGCATTAGTATCATCCATAGGCCTTTGGCGCTATCTTGTGCCACCTCAGAAATAGTCCAAAAACAGCTAGTAACATAGAATAGGTTCCCCCACAAATAAGGGACGGTAACTCCGTTTTTGGAGTGGCTCGGAGACACCGGTGGGCCGGATCTCTCTTGGTACCTGAAAGTGTCATTTTTGTTGCAAAAGATCACTTGACATAACCAAGCAGGTATTTTGGTTGTATGTTCATAGATGCCACGCACATGCACACTACGCATTTCGTGGCATCTTCAAGAAATGAACGGGCTGGATAGTGTGGTCACTGCCATGGTAATGCATCAGGTGGTGTTCCTGGCTGTTGTGTAGTCGTAAGGGAGCGACAAGTGGATGAGGGCAGCTGAGATATGGAGGAGCCCGTGAGCGCAAAGGAAGGAAGACATTGCCCACTTGAGAGTTGACTTGACCCAAGACTCCTGTCTGCTGCAGGGCCCTTGAGAGGCGTCCCAGCGCAGCACCCACAGAGGAAGAAGAGTCTCTCCCGCCCGAGTCGGCCGCCTGCCTCAGCTCTGACCCCCTCCCCCAGCACACAAAAAGTCTGTTTGAATGTCACTCACTCACTCTCCATATTCTCTTTTGCCCCCCCGCCCCCAACCCCTCCCCTGCCAACACCCCAATGTCGCGTCTGCCTCCTCACGCTCTTCTCTGTCGACCCCGCTAGGACGACAAGACGGCCAGCCCCAATGGCGGGGAGGAACAGGCCAAGAGGTACCCGTCGCCGTGAATCTCTGCACATCTGTCTGCCTGCCATCTTGTCTTGTCCTGTCTTGTTTCGCCAGTCCACCTGTAAGGGGCGGCCGCTTTATCAATTTTTGTGATCTTATTTGTTTATTTTTGGCAAGAATTAAGGCTGCGGAAATAAGTTAAGTGGGAATGAAAATTCACTACCTCAAAAATAGGTTCTCTGATGAGAGGCGAGAGAGACACCTAAGTCATGATGATCAATTCAATGGCATGAGAAAGAAATTCCCGAGACATGTTACACATCATGAACGAGAATACGGTATTTGTGCCAGTGCCGATCAAAACACTGTTCTGATTAATATTGCATTTGTGGAATCGGAATGAAACAATACGTTTTCATCCAGGTCCACCATATTGGAAATATCATCTAGGTTTGCAACATAGTCGGGTTAGGATTAGCTTGCTAAAATCTTGCTCAAACCGCGTCAGAAAGTCATTGTTGCGCTACTTCATATGACGATCAGCATATAACTGAGGTAATATGCAACAGTGTCACTATGATGTTAATTTCGATCGACAGGTGAGGGTGATATTGCATAACATTATTCCATGAACACAACATTAACCAGAATGCCACATTTTTTAAATTGTCGTGAAAACATTAGGATATTTGGAGAAATGGGCCTTTTCATATTCTTTCATGTATTAGGCAATTAATCAATTTCAGCGATCCATCTCTCAGATGTAGAATTTTATATATGCCCCCCGTCCCACATCCCCTTACTGACATGCATTGCTTCCACCAACAATATGGCTGCCAACAGATAAGAGCTCGTGTACAAAAGCAGCAGTGGGTGTTGACAACTTATCCACTTTTGCAATGCCTTTCTGTTAAATCACATACCACGAGTCCAACCAGTGTCACATTCTTTTTGCAATAAATCCACTTCATCAATGTATTTGTCACTCTAATTTTATTTGAAAAAATAAATAAAAATAAACATTTTAGGGCAGTTAATAATTTGCAAAAGGGGCTTGTTGATAACATGCACGTTGTTTTCACAGTATATATGCACAAAAACAACTGTCCATTATTTCTGAGGAGGTGATGCACGTTACTGCCGGGGAAATGATTTTCAAAGCTTTTATCAGGAGAACTAAAGCAAATCCTCATTAGCTTTTTCTGTACGCCTGTGGGGAGGGAGGTTGCAGTCCTGTGTGTCCTTGCCCGTCTGTCTTCCTGCCCTGCCAATCTGTCTGTGTTGTCTACCTGTTTGTGCATTTTGCTGGAATTTGTCTGTCCTCGGTCAGTCTGCTTGTTTGCTGTTGGTCTCCTGCGTGTCCTTCAACTTTCGTTTGTCTGTCTGATCCAACATCTTTTCTGTCAGCCTGTCTGTGTTCCTTTCTCGTCCGCCTCCCTGTTTCTTTCTGTCTCTTTTTTTTTGTCTGGCGTGTGGCATGTCTTGGTCGTCTCGCCAGTAATAACGGTCCTCGCTGCCGTGTTGTGATTGGCCGCCGCTCTAGCAGGAAGAAGCGCAGCCGTAGTCGCGACAGGAAACGCAGCAAAAGTCGAGAGAGGAAGAGGAGTCGCAGCCGCGAACGCAAGCGCAGCCGGGAGAAGCGGCGCAGTCGCAGCCGAGAGCGCCGACGTAGTCGTGAGAGGGGCGGGCGCTACAGAGACTACCACAAGGCGTGAGTTCCTTGTACTCCTCAGAGGTTTGCCAAGTCACCAACAGGAACTTTTTGTGACCTGTGTGTGCAGGCGGAAGCGATCGAGGAGCAGGAGTCCCATAAGGAGGGAGAAAAGTCCAATCAGAAGAGAGAAGAGTCCCATCAGGAGGGAGAAAAGTCCCAACAAGTAAGTCCTGAAGACATGTTTACGGTTTCAGATGTTGCCCCCCGCCCTCTTCCCTTTTTATCTTTTTATTTTTACCGTTTGTCCTACGAAGGCCTCTGGTGGACAACTTGACTCCAGAGGAGCGAGATGCTAGGACCGTCTTCTGCATGCAGCTTGCTGCCCGTATTCGACCTCGAGACCTTGAGGACTTCTTCTCTGCTGTGGGGAAGGTAACGTCACCACAGAGCTCCGCAAAGGGGGTGGGGTACAGCGGTTGTTTCTCTTTATTGGCTGTAGCCGGTGACCTCTCCCGCTTGTTCGTGCGCAGGTTCGAGATGTGAGGATGATCTCGGACAGGAACTCGCGTCGGTCAAAGGGCATTGCTTACATCGAGTTTGTGGAGGCCAGCTCTGTTCCTCTCGCTATCGGGCTGACAGGCCAGAGACTGCTGGGAGTTCCCATCATTGTGCAGGCCTCGCAGGTAACATGCAAGCAACAAGTAATGAACGTTTAAGTGTCTTGGGGGGCAGAGGGGGGGTCATTGATCAGTCACCTAGCAGATCATATGATAGAGCAGAATTTATTGGAGTAACTTTTAGTAAGTTTACTGTGTGTCAAAAGTATGTTTACAATGTTGCGTGCCTCCAGGAAGGAAGGAAACAAAAAAAAATGCAATTTATAAAATCACAAATCAGTTCTTAAACTGGAACTATTTTTCATTCATCTTTATTCGTATTTAGCACGGCTGTAACAAAGTCCAAAACAGTATAAAATAACAAAAGAATACAACACATAAGACACCGACAGTCATGCAATCATAACCACTATTCCCGCATCTGCTTTGTTGTTTGAAGCGGTTTTAGATGAAAGAGGAGAGACTCTTCGTCTCCTTTCACCAATGGATCAGAGACGTCATGCTCAAAATGTGCACATGTCCGCTAAAAGCCAAGTTTGAAAGTAAACCCAAAGCTGTACCGTCAATCAACAAAAAAAAGACGATTCGATTCACTTCTCTCGTCCCATGTAAAAAAAAAAAAAATTATAAAATAAAACAAACCTTCTTAAAGTACCTATATAAATGTTTGCATTTAAATAGCCTTCGGAAATTCTGTGTGGCAGTATGAGGTCAAGTGGGGAAGCTGGTGCAAAAAATCAAGGAGGTGAATAATGTTTGGATTTGCATGTCCAGGCTGAGAAGAACCGAGCAGCCGCCGCTGCGGCCGCCGCCAACAACCTTCAGAAAGGCTCATCGGGACCCATGAGGCTCTACATCGGCTCACTGCACTTCAACATCACAGAGGAGATGCTGAGGGGAATCTTTGAGCCCTTTGGAAGGGTGAGACACTTTTGAATCGACTAAGAAACGGTTACTTCAAGTGGCTATAATCTTGATATTTTGTTATCAGATTGAAGGCATCCAGCTTATGATGGACAGCGAGACGGGTCGCTCCAAAGGATATGGCTTTATTACAGTGAGTTGATCCGTGAAGAATAAAACGCTTCATTTTCATAAAAATTGAAGAATAATGGTAAAGACACTTGCAAAAATGAATTTCTAATTCTTCACTTTTTCATGAAGCCATAGTCTTCTATATGTGAACTTCTCCCATGCTGTTCTCTTATCTTTGATCTGACCGTATCAGTTTGCAGACGCAGAGTGCGCCAAGAAAGCTCTGGAGCAGCTCAATGGCTTTGAGCTGGCAGGCCGGCCCATGAAGGTGGGCCATGTGACTGAGCGGAGCGACGGGTCCGCCGCCGCCTCTCTGCTGGACAGCGACGAGCTGGAGCGCACCGGCATCGACCTGGGCACCACCGGGCGGCTGCAACTCATGGCTCGCCTCGCCGAAGGTGAGACGGGTTCGCGAGTGGTCTTTTAACGGGTGTCCGTAGCCGCTTCTGTGGATCGAGAGTTGTTTTCTACACGAGTCGTGTTGTGTGGTTTGCGTTCAGGTACTGGCCTGCAGATCCCTCCCGCCGCCCAGCAAGCACTGCAGATGAGTGGCGCCATCGCCATCGGTGCCATGGCTGCCGTCTCGGGTAAGTCTGGCGTGACTTAAACTTAGACCCGCCCCTGAGATATTAGCGGGCCTTGCGAACCCATTGTATCCTTGATTGATTGACAGCTGCCATGAATCCATCCATGAACCTCAACATGAACCCCCCGGCACTCAACCTTCCCTCTCAGCCTTTGGCCACGCACTGCTTCCAGCTCTCCAATATGTTCAACCCCAGCAGGTGTGTACACACCTTCCGGCAGTCCAACATGTTCAACCCGAGCTGGTACCGTCATTGCTAACGTTTGCGTGTGCGCGTTTGCCTGTCAGTGAGGATCATCCTGGCTGGGAGATGGATATCCAGCACGATGTCATTGAGGAGTGCAACAAACATGGCGGCGTTGTTCACATCTATGTGGACAAGAACTCAACGGAGGTACAGCTGACACACGAACACTTGATAATGTGTGTGTGCGCACACAGGCTCAGTTTAATTTGTGGTTTCCAGGGCAACGTGTATGTCAAGTGTCCATCCATCCCTGCTGCAATGGCTGCTGTCAGTGCTCTTCACGGACGATACTTTGCGGGTGAGATTTTTCGGACATGGTGTATTTATCAAGACAAAAATTGCCGTCTCGGTCATGCTTTCGTCAACCAAGCGCATAGCAACTTGGTTCTGGGGCCAATACCTATTTATTCCTTTCGTTTTAACAAGTCTTCACACCAACGTGATGGCTGAAGCAGCGGTCCACCGGTCTGTAGACTAATACAATGGACAAAAACGACAGCCACCCAAAAAGTCTGCTAACTCAATTTCACTCATCTGTTAACAGAAACGCACAATAAAAACGGCACAATGTATGTCACTAATCTTATGATCATACATGTTCAGTCCGTATGTGTGGATAAGTAACCAAGCAACGGCGGAAGCCGACAGCCCTACGTGAATAGTTGTGACATAAGGTTCTAATGAGTTATTCAAATTTTTGCGGTGCGCGTGATGATTGAAATATGAATATAACATTTCATGTGACCATAATAAGCGGATCCTCCAATATCAGTTTCACATCCGGTTTTGCTGTGTCTGTGTTAATGAGCTCTTCTGTGTGGTTGCAGGCAAGATGATAAAGGCGGCATACGTGCCACTTCCCGCCTACCACAACCTGTTCCCGGACGCCGCTACTGCCACACAACTGGTGGTCCCGCCTCCGCGCCGATGATTCCGCTAGCGCTGAACATGTTTTGATAACTCGTTTTCGGATTGTTCAGTAAGCTACTTCCTGTCGTGTTGAAAATGTCAAGGGCGTGGCCTCCATCGAGCGTGGACCCGTGCTGTCCAATGAGTGAGCTCTGTGAGCTGCGAGGAGGCCCTATCATTGACGTCAAACATTTGTCTTGGTTTTCTAATAAAATCCTTGATTAAACTTTATTTTCAAGTCATAAACAAGTCTTTTTTTTGGGGGGTGGGGCGTTACATGCTTTCAAGCTATTTAATTGTGGGCTACACACTAGTAAATACACACATGCAGCAGTGTGTATGTACATGGACCCTTGGTTTTGTTGATAGGTCAGAGGTGGGGTTCGTTCAGGTGTATGACGGTGATGGTGATGTCATCACGGTACCTCCTGGCCACCTCGGGCGGCAGACTGAGCATCTTGGAAAGGCGAGATGTAGCCACACCCCCATAGCCGTCATCCCCTAAGGCGTGACGCAGAAGGTGAGTTGCGGAGTTCTGGTCCTCCGGGTCCGACCGCACCCTTCCCTTCCTCTCCAGGAGGAGGCGCCGTAGGTCAGCCAGGGTCATGCCCGCGCTGGTGATGATGGGCTTCTGCTCCCGGAGGTCTGGAGCAATGAAAAGGAGCTTCAGGGTACGCCCCTTTCTACTTTCTAACATGATGAACTGCAGTATACACACTCAGCCTCTTACTCAAACACACACACCGCTTCCTGCTCTTCAAACATGTTAAACTGCAGCAGACATGCAAGCTCACACACTGTTGTACATATTCAAAAAGACAGACCGTTTCCTACTCCCCAACCTCAAAGGTAAAAACACTCTCGCTCGCACTGTCCCGTTGTCTGCAACAATGTGTTACCTTTGAGGTGTTCCGCCAGCCTCTGTATGGCGGTGTGTCGGTGCATCAGCTCCCAAAGTCCATCGCTTGCCAGAACCACAAACTTGTCAGACGGCAAGATACGGCGTCGTGTGACCTCCGGCTCGGCGCTCAGGTAAGGCGGGGTCAAGTAGTGGGGTGGCGGTGGTAGGGCGCGGGCCCCCTCGCGGAGGTCGGGCCGCGTCTCGTACAGTCGAGCTAAGGTCTCTGGACGCCACTTGAAGCGGACGTCCCCAAAGGCCCGGAACGGCAACAGCAAGCCCAGCAGGCGGTGATGCCGCACTGCCGTTCGGCGCTCGGACGGCGGGTGAGCTCCCAGGACCCTTTGCAGCTCATCTGGGTTGTCGGCGGTGTGATCGTTGGTCAGACCGACGGCCGTCCAGCGGCCATCCGCTTCCTGCACGCCCAGGACGGCCCGGCTGTCCCCGAGGTTGGCAACATGCAGGATGCCGTCCTGCACGTGTGCCACGCACGCTGTGCAGCCGGATAGCGCCACCCGCAGGGGGGAGGGCCCGTTCGATTCCTCGGCTGGAGACCGGCCTCTGCGGAAAACCCGGCGGGGACAAGAAATCATTTGTCCAGGTACTTTCTTCCTTCCTGCTTTTCCCCCTTCTTTTATTCCTTCCTTTTTCCTTCTACCTCATTTTAACTCGACTGTGCGCCCAATGGATCTGATGTGTTGCGAAAAATATTTGAAGGAGCGGTCAGCCACAAGTTGGATGCTGATGTCCTGCTGTCCATCATTTCAGTCAATCATTCCAGCATCAAATAAGTGATGTGCACATCAATAAATCCATGTTTGCTTCCTTGCACCCTTTCAAACAGCTACACTTCCTTCAACCCAACCCTCTTTCCTTCAATGCCTCCTCCCTACTGACCTTCCTTCAGCAACACTTTTCTTGCATTCATCCTGATTTATTTCCTCTTATCCTCCTTTCCAGCTCCTCAATCATGCCTCCTTATCCCCTCTGACGTTTCCTTTTTTGGTTCCGTCTTTTCAGACATCTATGTTTCCTTCTTTCAGTCCCGTTTTTCTCTGTCTTTCCTTCCTTCTATCCCTAAACATACCCGTTTTCTTGCTTCAATAAAAAGTTTCCTTCCTTCCTACCCATCTTTTCACTTTTCTTACATTTCCTGCAACCTTCCTCCAATCCTGGCCTGTATACATCGATGTACTGTATCCTCCTCACCTCCTTTTCATCTTTCTTTCCTTACTCCCTCCCTCCACACCATCCTCACTCTGCCCCCCCCCCCCCCTTCCCGAGAGAGCGGCCGTTGGGAAGACGGACCTTTGAGAGCATGCCGACGCGTGCACCTGAGCTTCCACGGACAGGTCGTAGTCAAGGCGACGAAAAGCGTTTTCCAGCGCACAACGTAGCCTGCTGTCGTCCTGCAACCAATCGGAGAGGAGTGGGATGATGACATCACAATACCAAGATGGGGTTCGACAAACATTTATGCAAATGTACACAGGCGCCAAACTGAACGTCGGTACGTTTCCATCTCCATTGCATTGAATGTGCAAGAACTGCATGTAAACTTATGAGAGTCCGAGGGTTACATTTTAACGTAATGTCATGTTTTATCATAAGTTTGACTTCTTCGTTGGGCAAAGCAAACGATGCAAGGTAATTTATGCATTACACCAGGTATCCCAATTACAGCATTGGCATAATAATCAAAACTTCCATGTTTGATTTTATGTCCCATAGCTTCAAAATGTGATGCCAAATCTTTCTCGATAATCTTTGTAGTTTTGTAAATATTTTCCTCATCAAGAATTTACTACCACCCGCCTCCCTCGTAAAGAAAGAAAAAATGCGTTAATGTATAACTACCGAAGCGTGGAGCTGCCAATGTGGAGTAAAAATATGTTGACAAATATTACGTGTTCGAACGTGAAATGCATCACATTAAAATTCGACTTAAATTTGTCCTTCAATTCAAAACCCCCCAGATCCCGTCACAGTGCAAAACGTCAAAACAAGTAGATTATAATACGTTATAACTTTTATCGCTATTTAGGCGATACTCAACTCTTTGTTAACCTTTGCAGTCGTGAAATGGAAAAGTTCCAGCGTCTCTGCTGCGTTCACCTGCTGGTCGTCATCGCCGTCGTCACCGTTACCGTCCAGCCTCTCCTGCCAGTAGTTGCGCAGACTTTGGAAGGCGACGCGGCCCCCGTTGGGCCCCCGGTGGTCCCGGGGGTGTTTGAGCCACTCGAGCAAGGGGGGCACGGCGCGGCCCTCGTCCACTGCCCGCTCCAACTCGGCAAGCGTGGCCAAGGGCAGCGTGGCCACAGCGATGTAGTAGAACAGACGGCGGCTGACGGCGCGCGCGCACGCCGGGCCGCCGTGACCGTCAAAGACGCCGAACAGGACGCCGCCGCCCTCCCACAGGCAGGTGGCGCTGCTGCGGCAGTCCTCGCCTGGCTGGTTGGACGCCAGCGTGTTGCTATGGAAGGACAGTGCGCCATGGGAGGCGGGGCTTCGCGGCAGGACTTGGCTGTACTCGTTGGCCTGCGCCAGAAGATTCTCAGTTAGGGGACGCCTCGGGCCCTACCTTCAATTCTTCGCAGCTTTTACGACATTGCCTCCTTCCTCCTCGCCTTCAGTTAATTGGTCTAATCGTTTCCTTCTTTCCTTCCTGTGCGACTAATTCCTTCTTGCTGTTTTCCTTTATATTCTTCCTTTCCACACACATCTTTCCTTCCTGAGAGGCCTCATCTAACACGTTAGTACATAATTTGTTCCCATCCTACCTACCTTGAGGATGTTGTTGATGTCAGGTGCGCTCATGTGTTCCCCGTGGACTTCCGGTGCCGCCCTGTATTTGCTGCTCCTCCTTCCGCCTGCCGGGTGATGGCGTCTGCAGGCAGGCAGAGATGGAGGCCCCCGCCCGATAAACAGCGAGAGCCCGCGCAAGCTGCGGCGCCGGCCCAAGTTGACGCCTCCTCCTAACATGGCTGTTGAGTGACACTTGTATTTTACGGGATGTTGTCATTTTACTTGCCAAAGTTGGATTTTAGGAAGCGAACTCTTGAAGGTGTTTCTAAAGAACGACCGGCCATGAGGCAAAACACTTATTAGCCATTCACGACTGGCAACAGCAAAAACTGTCTGACCACACCAGGGGAGGGGACACACCCACCAACTCATAAATTGGGGATCTCGATCAATCCTCGAGCTGCAACAATGAATCAATTACTTGTTCCTTCCCGCAAAGACATTGAGGAATATTTTCTGATGGATGTTACAGATAAAACCAACCATTATGGATAATTCATGTTTTTGTGTTTTCTGCACAAGAGGAAACAATCTTCTGTTTTTCAACAAAGTGGTGAAAAAAAAAATCCCTTTCGATTACAGTAATTGAATAGATCAACAGAATAACGTTCTGTTAAAATAATTGTGCACTGCAGCCATAATGTCAACTAACTGACCAAGCGATTGACCCATGATTCAACTGACAAATTGACCAAATGGATGAAATAACAAGCTCTCCCCGAAAGATTGTCCGAACTTGAGGAAAAGGTCAACTAACCTGTTTTTCCTGTCTTGTACCTCTTTGATATTGAGTGCAGTCCAAATAGTTGATGACTAGTTGAGCCAACGTGCAGAGTTGCACTCTCGCCACCTTACCTTGGGACTTCCTCCTTTGGGAGTCAGAGCTTGTCCAATTGGTTGTTGTCTTGACGCCTGTCTCGAGACCTTTGGCAGCTTTCACATGTTGTTGCATGACGTAACTAAACGGTCAACTATCAACTTGCTCACAAAACACACACACACACAGAACAAAGGAACAGTTGACACAGTCACCTTTGGACCCCCCAGACCCAACAATAGACCACCCTAAAGTCATTCAAAAAAATAAAAAAACAGCAACTTGAAGTCACTTCCAAAAGCAGACAAGCTTCAAGTTCGTTTGTTTGTTTAGCACAATTTAACAACAGCGCAAGGAGCGATTGAAGCCAAAATGCTTGTACAAGATTCCACTCCCATTCAGAAACTCCTACAAATGGAAAATTCTGGATGAACAGTACAAGTGAAAATTCAAAATAAAATGTAGCTAAAAACATTTAATTACAACGATGTTGAAGGGGTAAAATAAGATGAATATAAAAAGCGAGTATAAGATGAATTGTAGTTTCAGTGACTTTTAAAGCAACCTATTTGGAGCTGAGATCTTCACTGCTGTAATTTGTTTACACATTTATGAAATAACAAAATTGTCATTATTTCAATAGTATTATTATGTTCTAATAAGGACTAGTAGGGGGGGGTCTTTAAAGACAAAAGGACTTTAGCAATTATTAGTTTTGGAGGGACTACACCAGACTGGAATGACAAAAGAGAAAATTTGGGTAGGGGATCATCTATAATTTCTTTGATGAGAATACTTTTGATACCATTGTAGCTTTGGCTGTATTTTTTTTAAACTTCAAAGACAACTGAAGTAAAATTTCAAGGACCATAAATGCTCTAAAACACGGGTAGGGTTGATTAAAAGTGATTGGCGACAAGGGGTTACTATAAATTGGTTTGAGTTTTGGCCTAATAACGTGTCAGGCAAGTAAGATGGCATGTGATGTCTTGAATTGTTTATAAATTCACGTCATAAAACGCACCATTCCTACACCACGTGAATGCATCAGCGCTGATGCGTTAAGGTCTGCTCGTTTCGCTTCGCTGCGAGTCGTGTGCAAATTCAGTTAGAACGACGAGTCGGGACAGCCACGGGATCAACCAAAACAAAACCGCCGCCTCATCACATTTGGTGCTGAGACGCCATTTGGACACTGAGCTGCGAGGTGAGTTAGTCCCAATTGACGCCCCGCGCTTCAACCTTCTATTCCCTCCCCCAACAGGACCACCACAGGAGGCGCCATGGCGCTCACTCTCTCGCCTGCCCAGGATGCTAACAGGCTAGGGGGCTAAGCGGCGGCCCACTTTCACGGGGAGAGTCGCAGCTTGAGGCGTAGGGGAACGAAGCGACTTGGGGCCGCTGGTGCTGCGCCCGGATGCCCCAACTCCCGCTTCCAAATGCTGGCCATCATGCTCTTCTGTCTGTACGTCCAGGAACGTCAAAATCATTGGAATTGCCAGACCACATTCATCCCGATTTCGAGCATCATCGCCGTGACTTCAAAATTATCCTTGATCACGCATACGTCTTTTTGACGGTGATCTAAATCCGTCCGTACACATTCAGCTTCAATTTCAGAAAATGCCCAAAATGTACACATTTTTGGGGCTTGCAAATATTTCCCAAGTAGGTTTAGAAAATACTCTGGTTTAATGATGATTGATTTTGTTCATGATTGACTTTGTCATGTCTTCTTTTTATAATAGGGTACATATATTTCATAAAATAAAATATTTTTGCAGTAAAGAGTAACAAATGAAATGGACAGCAATGTATGAGTTATTAAATTTCCCCAGTGTGGGACAAATCAAGGATATCTTATTACTGGGAACCAAAACTCACGTGACGATCTATAACATACGAGCAATGTGAAATTTCCTCACGCGACGGTGCTGCGTAGCTTCTCTCGCCCCCCTACGTTGGAATTGTGCACCACAACAACAGAGGCGTCGCTTTGAAATGACGCCAGTGGTCAGAAAAGTTCTTGGCGACCAGCTTCATGCACACTTGTGAAAGGAGAAATTTGCTCAAATTATCTTAGATCGGCATAGTGAAATGTGTGATTATTGTGTGAACAGTGAACACACTGATCATGTTCATGAGTTCTCAGAACAATTAGGTGACAAATATCATATGCAACATTTATTCCCTTAAAGTGTGTAGATTTTCAAACAATCACATTGTGATTTTCCAGGAATGTTGGTGAAAATATAAACGATGGCAGAGATTTATAGAAAGAAAAAAAAAACATTTGGTCTAATGACAGCTCGTATCTTGGAAATCTGGTAGGTCAGGTCATTTGTGTCTCGAGGCACCACAAATCGACAATAGCCAATGCTTAATCACAGTGAAGGGCTTTTCGGTGGTCGTTTGAGGAACTCTTGGCCCATGATAGCATAATCCCTTTTGACAAAGTGTTGAAGCGCGTGTGTAACGAGGTCAGAGCGATGTGCCTTCTGATGTTTTTTTATGACTAGAAACTATGCTTTATTCCATGTCTATGATGAGCGCAACAGGTATTGTTGGCGGGGCGGGACGAAGGCGGCGGGACGAGGAGGTCGGCGAGGACATGAGCGGCGTGGAGTGCTTCGGCTGCGGCCGAGCCGGACACTGGATCAAAAACTGTCCCGACGTGGCAAGGGGACACCGGGGCAGGGGACGACCCAGGCCCAAAGGTGATGTGCTTCTGTGTCTTGTTTTGGTGTCTACATGTCGCCTTCACGTCCGATGTCGTGAAAAAAAATTGTCGTCTTGTCCTCACGTTACGTTTTCATCTTGTCATCGTGAGGACGACATGTCACGTCTTCCCCTTGTTTGCGTTTCAGACATGTTCTGCTATCGCTGCGGGGAACGAGGACACGTGGCCAGAGACTGCGAGAGAACGGAAGACGGTAAGGACACAATCGGTTCATTTCAATGTGTTTTGCTGTAAAGTGTTATTTCGAGATGGGAATGACCCAACTGACGACCTTTTCAAGATTCGAATCGTCACTCGTCCCAATTTTTTTGCGGCGTGATGGAATTTGTGGTGAGATTGGCCACTTCGAACGGTGGACCCAGATAGCTGCAAAAATCCCGCTGGAATTTAGAGAGGACTTTGTTTTATATTTATTCGTCATTTTGGCGGTTGGCAACCAACATCACGCTCTATTTCTATTACGGAAAGGTTAGATAACCGCGCCAGAAGTGCTTATTGACACACTGATGTGGTTGGCGTGTTTGCAGCGTGCTACAACTGCGGGCGTGCGGGTCACATCTCCCGGGAGTGCCAGGAGCCTAAGAAGGAGCGCGAGCCGCTGTGCTACAACTGCGGCAAGGCGGGTCACATGGCGCGAGAATGCAATCACGCGCACGAGCAGAAGTGCTACTCGTGCGGCGGATTTGGACACATCCAAAAGTGCTGCGACAAGGTTAAATGCTACAGGTGGGCGCCGCCGCCGCAACGCATCGCCTTCAGTGCACATTTGGTTTACAAGTCAAGACACGATTCGGCACCGACTCTCATTGTTTACATTTACGTACATACATATGCGTGTATAGATGTGTGCGTTAGACGTATGATAAATTGTGCGTCGACGAATGCCTGACGCACGTCTGCATGCGTGTCAGGTGCGGCGAGATCGGCCACGTGGCCATGCACTGCAAGCAAGCCTCCCAGCTCAGCTGCCACAACTGCGGCAAGACGGGCCACTTGGCTAAGGAGTGCACCGTCGACCAGGAGGCCTAGCGCTTGCCCACTCACCCGCTCGCACGATCGCGCGCCATCTTGGGTGCACCGCTTTGGGAGCACCTTTGGACCGATCCATATCATCAGCGCCAGCAGGGGCTACAAGCGAACGGGGACTCGAAAAACCACAAACTGTTTGGCATTTAGAACAAGGAGATGCATTTCCATCATCGGATGTCAGGCGTCGCTTATCAAATGACGTGCGGTGGCACCTGGAAATGCAAGCGTCTCACTAAGCTGATTTTTAGTTTGTTTTTCTTTGGGACTTAAGATACGATGAACATTTTCGATATGCTTCAGGCCCTCATCACTTGACGCCAGCAGCAAGCAATCTGTTCACATTGGTTGCCTTAAGCTGGGATAACGAGACAAATTGGTGACACGAATGCACCGTGAACTTGCTTTGCTAACCTTTCAAGAAATTGCCCAGGAGAAAAACGACAAGAACAAAACATTGGGTACCCTCGTGTTTTTATGCCCACTGGTTGCATATACAGTATGCAGTTTGGGTGGCAGAGAAGCGTATTGCAAAACAACACTATCTCAATTAATTTAAGAAAAAAATATTTTTTTCTGAATGCGTTTTAAAAAAAATATATTTTTAATGTTTTCCAAATTTGGGGATTTTACTTGGTTTTATTTTTTTGAGTTTGTTCACATTTCATTCCTTTATTGAAAGCTCGTTAAAGAACCTTACAGAAACTTTTAAGAACCCTTCACTTGTAGGAGAAAAACTTTAACAGGGTATGAGGGGGATTAATTATTTGTCTCTTATATATATTATTTGTTTCTATTTTTCACAATGATTTTGTTTTTCAGAATTTTTCTTTCTGGGATTGGAGCACATTCAAAACAACATACACATGTATTCATTCCTTAATGGACAGCTTGCATACAAATGACCTTACAGATATGTATAGCATTCACTAAGAAAAAAAAACATTAGTTTTATTTTCCCTTTAAGATTGATTTTTTTTCTGGAATTACATTTTTCAAAAGAAAAATCTGAAAGGCCGGGAAAAAAATTGTACAACAGTAACTGCTGAAAAAAACGTATTTATGAAAAGAAACAAACAAAAAAATAACTAAGAAAATAACTTTAATTAGAAGCAGTTTTTCTAATGAAAACACTTTTTTTGCGGCGGGGATAGGTTAATTGCATTTGCATTCATTCCGATGGGATATGGAATCATGTGAATTGTGTTCTGATTCATAAAAGCAAGCAGCCAATCAGATCACACCTTCACGGTGTTGAGGACCCAATCACAGCAGCAGTCCTGAAAAAAAAAATCATCCCCCCTCAGGTGCTTTTCCCTGCTGTCAAAAGGCAAATGAAAACATTGTGATATTCGGTTGAAGTTGAGCAAATGTTATTTTTGTACAATTTGACACATGGCTGCAAAATGTCATTTGTTGAAGCTGGCAATAAAGTGAAGGAGGAATGTCTGACTTCTTTTACGGCGACTTCAATTACAGGTTCTATTCGTAAAAAAAAATATCTTTCGTATCTTTGGGCTGGAGGCGGGGTAATGGTTGCCAGCCAATCGCTGTGCATACAGACAAACGACCATTCGCGGTCACTCCAGTCACACCTTGGGACAATTTAGAGTATTCCATAAACCTATCACGTTTTTTGGAATGAGGGTGGAAACCAGAGTATCTAGAGAAACGCAGGCATGGGTTCCACACAATGAAATTAAAATTTATATTTTTGAAATTCTCCATACAAGTCGTAATTGTGATGAGGAGGTATTGAAAAAGTTCCCGGGGAATCTTCTTTACGGAGGTGCATCTTTTTGGTGGAAACTAAGGGCAAATTTTATGGTAAATTGAAAAGTTAAACAAAACGTTTCTGCTGTGGAAAAGGCGTATGTAGTTTAGTTAGCTCCCGTAGGGGGCAGTCGTTTAAACGCCAAGGGCTCGGCGTCTCATGAATCCGGAAGTATCGCAAGCTGTGGACTCGACGACACTTCCTGTTTTTGTCGGCGTGATTTTTTTACGTTTTGGTGAGGTTTATTCCAGAAGGCAATTACCAATTCAGCTCATCGATAGCGTCTGAAAGTCTACAGCGGCGATGGTAAGGACTGCTTCAAATCTCAATTAAGCTTACAAACATTTAAATGTCACAAATATTAAGTTGGAGTCTGAAGCTAACCCCCTAGCATCGCGCTACGTGCAGTCGAGTGACTCTACGAAAGATGATTTTGAGTATACAGTATTGTCGATGCTGCTGTTTAGATTCATTCTAATTAGGAGCTGAAGCTTCCACCGAGTTGAAGTAATGAGACGAATGTGTTCGTTGAGCTTACGTCGTTACAGCTTGATCACCTGATCAATGTAAAATTCTCAAATTTGTGGACGAGCTTCTCGTGCGCACCAACACAGAGCATACAGACCCAAGTTGAAAACACTTTTGTTGTGTGCAAGCCACACTTGCAGCATTGAAACATTTCTCTTGTGTGCATGATTAACTACGGAGCCACATATATTACACGGGACAAAAGAAACAAATCTAAATATGATCATATAAAGTGATGAACACTTGAACATCTTGGACGCGTGGGTAATTTAATCGAGCTAGTCTACTTGAGCGTTGTGCGAGGAGGGGCGCTCCATCTGCTTACAAAACCCTCCCACGATTATATTGATGTCAATCGTTTGTGTTACTGGTCATAAATTCGCTTTTTTTAGTGAATACAAATATTGTCATTTGTGAATGAAGGGATGAGGGGGTGGTCTAATGTTGCTTGATGACACATTTGGCACCCTGTTGTTTTTACACAGGCTCGAAATGCTGAGAAGGCCATGTGAGTACGCACAAACTCAAACACTCATGCTGGTACAGTGTAGTCGTTCAGTCCCTAAATTGCAAGTTTCTTGGGCACCGGGATAATGGTGGAACCTTTCAAGTTCCAAAGATCTCTTTAAGATCTGAGTGAAGGCCAAGCGACCCTGGAGCCTTACTCATGATTTGCTGCTTGGAGAGCCGACACATCTCTCTTAAGGCAGGAGATAGGTCGTGGTTGGGGTGAGAAGGTGTGGGGTGTCAAAGTGTCCTTTTCCAATCTTTTTTTTTTTCCAGGACGGCCTTGGCTCGTTTCCGACAAGCTCAGCTGGAGGAAGGAAAAGTCAAGGTTGCAATTTACTCGCATCTTTCATGCGCTTGACTTATTTCACTATTTCCCTTCTTTAACTCTTGAGGATAATTTTGCTGCATGCGTGTGCAGGAGCGTCGTCCATTCCTGGCGTCCGAGTGTAATGATCTTCCGAAAGCTGAGAAGTGGAGAAGACAGGTTCCCTCCCGCTTGCATATCAGCACATAACTGACCACTGGCTTGATGGCATGCAATTAAAACGCGTGTTGCGTGTGTTTCAGATCATCAGTGAGGTTTCCAAAAAAGTGGCTCAGATCCAAAATGGTGAGTTGAAGCAGAAGCGGCGTCAATCTGTCTGTCCGTCCATCTGTCTAACGTGTCTCTCCTTGTGTGAATGTGCGTGGTTGTGCGTTTGTGTACAGCGGGTCTGGGCGAGTTCAAGATTCGAGATTTGAACGATGAGATCAACAAACTGCTGAGGGAAAAACGGCACTGGGAATATCGAATACGGGAACTGGGAGGTTCCGACTACAAGGTTGGCACCCGCACCCCGTGCAAGTCATCAAATGTCGCACCTGTCAATCATTACTCATGGCGCGTGTGCGTTAGCGCTATGGGCCCAGGATGCTGGACCATGAGGGTCGGGAAGTTCCTGGCAACCGAGGCTACAAATACTTTGGTGCAGCCAGAGATCTGCCTGGAGTGCGAGAACTCTTTGAGAAAGAACGTAAGTGCGCGCACCCACGCTGACACGCTCACCTGACGTGATGGGCGGGTCACGTAATGTACCACCAAATGCTCACTTTGCCACATGTGTGTCTTTCATGTCCGTTGTATGTATGTTTATTTTATCTGCAATTATGTGTTTGTGTTGCGTGTTTTGGTGGCTGATGGCCAGCCGCCCCCGAGCTGCGCAAGACTCGCGGTGAGCTGATGAAGGACGTGGACGCCGAGTACTATGGCTACCGAGACGAAGACGACGGCGTCCTGGTTCCGCTGGAGATGCAGCACGAGAAGCAAGGTGTCAATTTGCTCGCCTCTGTGTCTGTGTGTGTGTGTGTGTGTGTGTGTGTGTGTGTGTGTGTGTGTGTGTGTGTGTGTGTGTGTGTGTGTGTGTGTGTGTGTGTGTGTGTGTGTGTGTGTGTGTGTGTGTGTGTGTGTGTGTGTGTGTGTGTGTGTGTGTGTGTGTGTGTGTGTGTGTGTGTGTGTGTGTGTGTGTGTGTGTGTGTGTGTGTGTGTGTGTGTGTGTGTGTGTGTGTGTGTGTGTGTGTGTGTGTGTGTGTGTGTGTGTGTGTGTGTGTGTGTGTGTGTGTGTGTGTGTGTGTGTGTGTGTGTGTGTGTGTGTGTGTGTGTGTGTGTGTGTGTGTGTGTGTGTGTGACACAGAGAGCTGAGAGAATGAATGAATGTCAATCTGGGAGTGAGTGAATGTGTGTTTCATCCTATTTTTAAAAAAATGTTTATTTTTATTTATTTTTTAACACGCCTTGTCGTCATTGAACATTAAATTAAGGCCTGTCCAATGAATTAACCGGTCGATAAAATCACTCAGGACCATACAGGACAAAGATAAAGAGATTTAAGCCTCAATCTAAAAAAAAAAGAATCTGTTATAATCGGCTCCGATAATGATTGGATGGATAAAGATAAAACAAATTCTGAATGACAAAGTATTCAGTTTTATTTTTGCTCCAAGGTGGTAAAAGTGGCTCCTTTAGCACCTAGTCTGCCTAATGACAACAACAGTTCGTTTTTTTTTTTTTTAGCTACAACATTTTAGTTTAGAAAATGTACAAGTAGGGAAAATGGCTGTTTGGCTGTGAAAGAGAAGTTTAGGACTTTGCTTTCTCAAGATGAAACTATTTGCCAGAAATGCTTGGAATTTATTATCGGGAGCATGCAACACAGCATCCAGCAACAGCTGTTTGTCTGCGATCGTCATTTCTGTGAGGAGTTGGACTGCGGGGCTCGCAAACCTTCGGAATTGGATTGGCCCCGAGATTAACCCTTAAACTTGGCATAATTCCCACAATCGAACCCGATGGCGAGGCCAGAACTGAAAATAAATCAAACTGTTAGCTAAATGACAACGTAATATCAGCATGAATGCACTAACGTCAGCATTGTTGTCAGGCACGATATGTCAAATGTATTTAGTTGTATTAAAAATAAAAAATAAAAAATAAAAATCAACTCACTTATGCAAGTAGAATCAGTCGCATACTCATAATAGCTTGACCCGAGTATGAATATACCCGCGTGTGTGTGTGTGTGTGTGTGTACATGTAGCCGTGTCTGAAGCAGTGCACAAATGGAGGACGGATCGCGAATTTCTTCCTTCCGGGGACAACAAAGTCCCACAAGAGGAAGAGGAGGAGCCCAGCATCTACTCTGTCACCAACCTGGAGGTCGTGAGCTAAGAAATGAACTTGTCACATGACCTCTGCTATGATACCGACACCTCCTGCTAGTCATGTCAAGCACCATTAATGCTATGTGTGTGCTTAATATTTATTTTCTTTTGCCCTTTTTATTTATTTATTTTGTCCGCAGCCCGAAGAGGACGAGTGTGCTCAGGAGGATCTGGAGGAAGATGAAGAGGGCGTGTCCTTCTTCGCACACGTGCCTGTTCCCTCACAGAAAGAGGTAATGTGAACAAACACACGGATCGCTCACCCGCTAGTTGCGTGCGCTAACCTTGATTGCGTGCACGTGTGTGTGTCAGGTGGAGGAGGCTCTGGTCCGCCGGAAGAAGATGGAGCTTTTGCAACGTTACGCCAGCGAAACTCTGCAGCAACAAAGTCTGGACGCCAGAACGCTGCTTGGACTGTGACACGTGCGCACACGCACACACACATACACACGCATACATGTATACACACCTGTCTGTCATCAGTAATGGTGTCGCAACAGCGTTAGCCTTCATTCCCAGGACGTTTTCCAATTGTGTTTTGTATTTGATTTTTTTTCAATAAAAGTTGACGGCGGTCAGACTGGAAGCGATTTACGACAAATGTGATTTACTGGTGACAATGCAGGTTGTGGGGGGGGCATGAAATGGTTGTTGGTGTTTGAACCCAATTGACATCAAAATGAGCCCCATTGACCGCCATTCGCCAAATCACAAACGACAATCTGACAAAAGGCCCCATTTTTGACCAGAGTGGGCACCAAGTCAGGTTAAAAAATTTCTAGGACAAAATGAATCTTGTTTGTGGAATAGGAGTGAGGCAGCAAAATGCAGCCATTTTGTCCTGTACTGTACTGCCACTTGCTGTTGACTGAATATGACGTCACTGAGCCCAAACGGCGAGCTCAGCTTGCCAGTGTCACATGACCAAACGCAGAAAGCAGGTGAGCCGTGACTGGTCATTACCTGAGCCCTGTGGTGATCTCATTTTCACTTTCCAGCAAGTGGCTTTACAACACAAAAATGGCTTGTTTCATTCCTCGTCCCCAAACATAAAATTACTCCGAATGCTCTCTTTAAACCAGGCGCATAAAACATTGTTTCAAAAGTTTTGACTTCCCCCTCAGAGTGCATATAGACAGTTGACTGGTCGCCACTGAGTGCTCGTCCAAGAAGCAGGAGCCCCGGGTGGGAGGCAAATACACCAATCTCTCATCAGCCGAGGCATATAGTGAGCGCGCGGGTCTTGGTCACGCGTCTTCAATGTGGCGGGCCGATGAGTTGATTGGTCCCAGCGTGCTCCTGGCATGTGACGAGCGGGCACATGTGATGGGTCACGCTTGAGGTGGTGGCGGCAAGCTAACCCAAGTCAGCAGCATTTAATCAGTTACAAGCGGCCCTTTGTTTGTAAGTGCTGGCCAGTCGGTTCAAGATCAGCCGACAAAAGCCATGTGCTTTATGCTTTGCTTTGCTAGGCTGAGCTTTTAAAGCTCATAGTCAGAGAATGAGGTACATGCTAACGTGCGTGCGTGTGTGTGTTAAAGAGCGCGAGAGAGAGAGCGAGTGTGAAAATGAGGAATTTGCCGATGACATTGACATGGTAACACATAGACGCTGCAATCTGATTGGATGAAAAAGTGAGAGGCAACCATGCCGGAATGAGCAAAGCAGCCTGATCAGCCTGCCAAGGGCTCGCATCGCTCCGATTGGCTGCCGTGTGGTAGACCAACCCCCCCCCCCACCCCCCCGCCCCGTGATTATGTCACACAACAGAACTTCTATAAGAAGAGCAGCGGCAGGCAATTGTCGTCTTCATCATCATCATCGTCATGTGGTGCGCTCGCCTGCAGTATGCGCTCAGGACGGTGGCGCGCTGCACCAACACTCGGCAGGTCAGTGTGTTTGTGATGACAACATGAATGAAAGAACTGGGAAAAAAATTGTGGAAAACAAGTGGTTGGAACTTGGGGTGTAGTTTTGGACTTCGGCGATGATGGAAGACTGGACTCGTCTTACATTTTTTCTGCCCCGGTAACAATAATCAGTTGGTCGATGGTAATGTGATTTGAAAGATGAGCTGACTAGAAGGTTCTGTTCTAACTTGATCATGTTTCAAAAGTTGAGTTTTAGTTTCAGTTGTGCTTTGGGGCTGTTAATGATCAGTCAGTCAGGGGGGAGGAGATGGTTTGATCGACAGGAGT
Source organism: Hippocampus zosterae (assembly GCF_025434085.1). NCBI lineage: Eukaryota > Metazoa > Chordata > Actinopteri > Syngnathiformes > Syngnathidae > Hippocampus > Hippocampus zosterae. Next base: position 21,389,922 of record NC_067459.1, read on the forward strand.
TGCCCTGTGATGTGCCGGCAGCAGCGGTGCGAAGCGGGCATCCTGCTGGATGTGGACGGTGTGCTGGTGCGCGGCGGCTCCGTCATCCCGGCGGCGCGGCGAGCCTTGCGGAAGCTGCTTGACCACCGCGGTGACTTCCTGCTGCCTGTCGTCTTCCTTACCAATGCCGCAAGTTGTCGACCTGAACAAAAAGCGCAACAGCTGTCGTCGCTGCTTGATGTGCAGGTGGGTGACGTCTGAATGCGCGTGTGTTTCGGTTGCGTCGTGATTGGACCACGGTTGTGACCTGTGTGTGCAGATTAGTCCAGATCAAGTGATTTTGTCGTACAGTCCTCTGCAAGCGTTAACGAGTTTCCACGACAAATGCGTGTTGGTGTCCGGACAAGGACCAATCACGGACATCGCGCACACGTATCCTTGCCTCGGTTGGACTGGGTGCCGCCCACGACTATGTCCCCGAACCAGCCCTTGACCACCGCGAGTCAGTTTGGGTTTCAAGAAGGTGGTGAGCATGGAGCAGCTCCGAGAACAGCACCCCCTGCTGGACATGGTCGACCACAGCCGGAAACCCAAAGCAGCCGTACGTCCGCCACCGCAATACACGACACTGAATTCACTTGTGCGTCGACATCACAAAGCTCAAGAATTGTCACGTACAAAATGTACAAAAACAACATAGGCTTATGCAAAGTAAACACTCCATCTGTGAAGTCCATGTGTCAAGAAAAAAATTGACATGAATAAAATACTCAAAGTAAATACAGTAGTTGACGTAAACTACACTGACAACGAGTATACTAAACAGGAACGTAGAAAGTATTAAATGTACTGTATTTACAAAGTGAAGGTAAATGTATTAACTTCATGTTTGAAGTAAAAAGTACATATTCGAAGATAAAAAGTTTCAGCTTAAAAGTATCGAGTAGCCCAACACGTGCGACCAAAATATATAGTTCATATACATAGTGTCGTTTTTAATTATTATTGTTTTTAGTAAATCATCAAATAGAATTATATGGCTGAATTCCCCCCCCCCCCCAAAAAAAAAGAAATCTGGGACTTGTGTAACATGTGTTACATCACCTTTTCTTTTCAACAACGTTGAAATAAACGTCGGTTCTTTTGTGTTGCAGTCAAACATTTCGCACACGTTTCCCCCAATTGAAGGTAAGAGCAACAATCCTTGGAGCGCATTCGTTACCGATTGCGGTTTCTCATATTGCTTTGGGTAATGTGTTTTCGGCAGCCGTGCTGCTGTTTGGCGAGCCGGTGCGCTGGGAAACCAATCTTCAGCTGCTCGTGGATGTGTTGCTGACCAATGGACGTCCGTCGGCTGCTTACGATTGGTCACCGGCCCAGCTGCCCGTGCTGGCCTGCAACATGGACTTGCTGTGGTTGGCCGAGGCCCCCTCGCCGCGGTAATAAAAATATATATATCATTGAACTCCTCAAATACCTTATCAAAAAAATGACAGTGTACAAACATGCATGCATCCTTGACGTCACCAAAGTAAACACCGGAGTGCCGTGCAGGGTGGTCGATTGGTCGTGTGCTGTGCCAGTTTTGGCCACCAGGGGACAGTGCTAAATCATTCGAAACATTTCCAATGTAAATAATACACTGCAGACATAATGAACCCATACATGTGAATAAACAATGTTTACTTAATTTCTCAACATATTGTTAAAATATAGTCCAAATTACATTTATTCCCGTTTTTTTAATCGCGCATTTGCAAGTGAATATTGGCAAATGTGAGTTTTATGTGCATGTGGCATGTATCTGTGCTTGTGTGGGTTGTCAGTTTTGGCCACGGCATGTTCCTGCTGTGCTTGGAGTCGGCATACAAGAAGTTGACAGGACGAGAGCTGAGCTACTGGGCGCTGCTGGGGAAACCCAGCCTGCTCACCTACCGCTTCGCCGAGCATGCGCTCACGCGCCACAACGACCACCGTAAGGTTCAAACCATCTACGCCGTTGGGTAAGCACAACAGCGCACGTCTATGGTGGCACTTGCATCCAATTTGAGTTTTGTACACATTATTGTTGCCATGTTGTCACACACGGATAGTGTTATGTTCTGTGAAGATAATGTCAGTGACATTTTTAACACTGGCAACAGAAAATCTAAGGCTGTTCACATAATCTTAATATCAGATTGTAGTAACGTGCGGATTGTTATACTGTAACACAATTAAAACGACAGTGAAATAAGACACATGTCATATCAAAGAAGTCAAAAAAAGGTGACAATTACACAATCATCCAAATGTTTTTCAGCGACAATCCGATGACAGACGTTTACGGCGCCAACCTTTATAATCGCTACCTGGCTCAGCAGCATCGTGCGCCCCCCGCCCAGGCCAGGCTTCTGGCCCAGGGAACGGACAATCAGCCGGCTGTGGCCTGGCCCTCCGATGAGCCGGCGTCTGCCACCGTGTGCTGTCAATCCATCCTGGTAGGTGGCAACGCAGCACATCACGTCACGCCATCAGAATTGAAGATTCCCATTTGCCGAGCCGGCTCGACTGTCAATTGAGTAGTGTGCTGCAACGAGCCCATGGGCTTGAGCAGCGACTATATTCACTAAAAGCTTGCAGTGGCAGTAATACGTCTCACTTTGAGTTGTCGCGGGGTGACTACGAGGCGCTCAAAAGCGGCCATGCAAGCACCAAGGCCTGGGCCATACACACTGGCTGTCAAGTCATATGTTGCATTGTTACAAAAGAAGAACGGCCGGGTTTGGGAGAAATCTTGTTCGCACTGACACAAAAGAATCAGAAAGGAAAAAAAGAGGCCAACTCAGCAGCAGCGTGAACATGGCCTGCATTGAAGCGCTTTTGGTGTTTGGTGATAGTGAAGCTAGATAGTAGAAGCGGGAAAAGACATACTTTGACGCCTTCTGTCTATACTGCGGTCAGGTGTGCACGGGCGTTTACAAGCCAGCGTCGGCGCCCGCCCAGGAGAATGTCTTTCTGCATGGACATCGGGACATGAGTGCCGAAGCCAGCCTGCTGGAGCCCGCCTTCGTGCTGGAGAACGTGGAGGCCGCCGTCGACCTCGTGCTCCGTCGACACCTCTGATCCTGCCCGCCCACTATCGCTCACGACACAATCATGCCAAAGGACAATCTTGAGTCCTCTGTGGACAAACGGGCTTCCGTGCCCCCACCACCGCCCCCTGTTATGCCAGTAAAAATGTCAAGTATACACAGGAAGGCTGCAGTGGAGACTGGAATTCTCAACCTCACAACACTGCAGCAGCCTTTGTCCAATGGGTGCGCTCCTTTTGTCGACCGGGTTGTCAAGGGATTTTATGAAGAGGCTTATTTTGGGGTCACACCTGAAGTGTCATGTCTGCGGCAGGATTGGACACAGCATCAACATTTGCCAAATCGGACTTCTGACGTCACAAAATGACTTGAGTCGTAATTGACTCCCTGCCTTAATTCTGTAAACTAACATGTTCATGCGAAAGACTGTCTTCAATGTAATGTAAAACTATTGTTTACAAGCAAGTGTGGTATATATGCACATAGTATTTATTGGATATTAATTCTAATTCTCTAGGTGCTTGAAAGTGGACGATGTTCTAAGTGAGTTTTTTTTAAATAACTTTCTATCTTCACCATTATTCAAGAAATAACTATCGTACATGCAGTGTTTTCTTTCTTAGAAAAAGTTTTTTTTTACTTATTTTTTATCAATATATTATTCTAATGCGCAACATGGTTCTCAAATTACCTATATGGCATTTCCTCATGTCTTTTTGGACAAAAAAAATCATCTTTGTTTCAAATTCACAATATTCAATCGTTCTTTTGATTGACGTCTATTTTCCAATAAACTAACATCCCCACTCAAGGTTTTTTGTGGAAAACACTGAATGGTGGTGTTTCACCGCATATTCTGGAATTTTGAGGGGGTAAAAAATAAAATATCTCCATTCTTTTTCTCAATACAATTGTAACAGGTTCGCGTTGGACCCTGTCCCTATTCAACGTGGATTGCGAGGGTCTACTATATTTCACTTGTTTGGGGCGAGGGGCTAACAACCACGATGGAGGGGAGATTGTTGTTTTTCTACATTTGCGAGGGTTAATAATCCACCATTAAATTACAGAATATATTGCTTTTTAAAACGTCTGCGAGAGAAATGAAAGCCGTCTTGCAAAACAGGCGCGTCGTCGACCTGCTAGACATGGCGGCTGCGGCGTGACAGAGACGACCCGGAAGCGTGGCAGTGCGCGCGCTTGCGCAGTCGCTCTTTTCTCTCCCCTGTAAAGATGTCTGAGCTGGCGGGGAGGGAGCGGAGCGGAGGACCCCGAATAGAGAGGCAGAGCCCGCGACTCGAAGCCGTTCAAAGAGTCCAGGTAAGGCAAAACGGCGCGCTGGAGCCGCTCCGACGCCACCAGAGTGCGTTGAAACCTTCCGGCTTTGAAATGAGCCGCAGCAAGGGCTCGCGCGTTGGCCCAGTGGGCAGTAAGGGTTCGAAACAGTGCGCAGGACGCGCAACGCTGTGGCAGGGGCGTGTCCGCCATCTTGTCTGAGTACGAGTGGCGCCCAAACGGCAGCGGTTCCCGACGGACAAGATGGCAGCCGGCCCAATTCGTGCCGCCATGCCCGAGCTGCGCGCTTCTCGCTCGGCGGGCGGAGAATCTAGCTTCCGGACGGGCGGGCGGCCCGCGCCTTTTGTCGTCCTCCCCGCCTTTCGCCGTTCTCCTGTTTGGCTCGCTTCCCTCCTGCTCGTCGTTTTCCTCCTCCTCCTTGTTTGGGAACAGGCGCCGCACTGCGCATGCGTGTAACCATGGCGCTCCTTTCTGTGGCCGGGCAAGGAAAACAACAATTAAGCAAACCTCTTCGCTCGGCCTTTGCAATTCGCGCTGTCGTCGGTCGTGGCTGTACGTTTTCGTTGCGATAGTTCTGACCGGTTCTGACCGAGCGTACGGATATGTTGCTGCTGCTGTTACTGCAGTTGCCGCCACCCGAAGCTCAGCTGGCGGCTAATGGCGGTTTTCTCTTTCGCCTTGACTCGTCTTGTCATGCACATCGTCCTTTCGCTATGAACGCGAGGGAACAAAAGTCCAATGTGTACTCCTCCACGTGCCCCAGTGTCATAACACACACACACACACGTTAAAAATCATAACAAAATCAAAATAATCAGGCAGAAGTAACTGATAGTTGAGCGTACCTGATGTGTGCACAGCCTGCAGTCTACAGCGGACCGTTCCTTTTCGTGTTCAGGCCCGCAACTACCAAAGATGACTTCTATCGATTTAATGAACGAATCGAATTTTTCAATTTCTAAAACCGGAGACATTTGAAATGTTAAATGCAAAAACACATATTATGGTTCAGTTCCTGGTTTGATCCGTAAAAATGTTGATCATTGTTCGTCTTGGTTACACAGTCGGACTTCAAGAAGCAAAAACCACAAGTGTAAAACGCAAACACAAAATATGCATACTTAGATGAACAAAACGTATGCAAAGTGGGAGGGGTGTAACACAAACTGATGAAAATTGTTTTTGATTCAACCGAATCTGTACTTTTGTCCCGTCCTTGAATTATATTGCACTCCCATTACTCGAGATATGTAATTATGAGAGCGTAGCACCAGGTAGAAATCAGTTTTTGGCTGATCATTTGCTGTTCCTTTAAATTAAATTAACGAGAGTAGTTTGGGCTTTGGAACCCTTTTACATGTTGTCACATAGTAATAAACATGACAAAAATGATAAGGTATCTGTATCAAGCCCAATCGTAGTCCCACTGACTGTAACTGAATCAAATCATTCTACTTACCACGTACAATTCTTGAATTGTCTCATAACCTGTGTGTGTGTGTGTGTGTGTGTGTATATATATATATATATATATATATATATATATATATAAAATATACCGGAAAACAATTTATAGATTAATCAGTTAATAGGAAGCAACTCTAAAATTGGACTGATCTTACTCGTGTTTGATTGGATTCGGCGGGACAAAACCGGAAAAGACCTACTACAAATCAGTCGGCTCATTCATATCACAAGGCACCACTGTATGTTAAGTTATGAATAAGGATCAAACCCTCATTGTTTTGTTTTTCTCTGCCAGCAGGATCAGTTTGATGGTGTTGTCTTTGTTGTGGGATCAGGTCGATCAATGTGCTTCTGACGAGCAGCCGAGATGTCCAATGAGAGCCAGGCATCGCTGAAGGGGGAGGCGGCCATAGTGCATTCACCCAGCGCCTCTGCTGCTTCACATGGCCCGCCTCTCTCGCCTTCCACCGCCAAACCGCCTGAACTGCCAGGTGACCCCCCCGTCTGCCGCCTGTCTTGCTCTCTCCATCTCGCATCTCTTTATCACCAGTATGTCTGTCTGTCTCACTTGCCTTTCCCACTATCTGTGTCTTTTCATCAGCTGTCTGCCTGTCTCGCTCTCAGCTGTCTTTTTGCGTGTCTCGACTGTTTAATAATTCTGTCTCTTACTGTCCGCCACAGAGTCTCTTTGTGTTCGCCGTTTGGCGTCCCTGTACGAGTGTCTCACCCATCTGCTACCTGTCCTCTCGCAGATGAGCTGATCCAGGCAGGGTGGTCCAAGTGTTGGTCTCGGCGGGAGAACCGTCCTTACTACTTCAACAGGTTCACCAACCAGAGCCTGTGGGAGGTGCCAGTGTTGGGCCAGCATGACGTCATTGTGAGTGGCCGAGGCGCAGCTCATCAACCCGAGCCAGCGGCATGTTCCGAGCTTTAAAAAAAAAAAAAGTTGTTCAATGCGCGCGCCTCAACATACGTGTGTTTATATCTGTGTCTGTCTGTGTGCAGTCGGATCCTTTAGGGCTGAATGCCGCTCCAGCAGAAGGTGCCGACGGTAACCTTGGCAACGGCCAGAGGAAGAGGCGGAGCTCTGAGGAGCAGGCGGCCGGCCCCAACAGCCTGAAACGGGCGAAGGTAAGCGTGGTGCTTTTGTCCCCGCCATGCATCAGCACAACGGGTGTCCTCTTATGGCGCGCGTGTCTCATCCAGGCTGAGCCCACCACACCCATCTCACCCAGCACACCCGGCGCCAAACCCTGGAGCGCTCCCCCTGATGACAAACAAGGTGCAGGGGTCGTGGCGCCGACCACTCCTACCACACCAAGCCCCACACCCGCACCCTACAGGCCGGCCGTGTAAGTCAAAATGTCGGACGGGATGCCGTAGGGGCCGTAAAGTGGTGCTCCTCAAACCTTCGACACTGGGTACCACCCCAAAAAGTATTTGTCTTGTACTCCAAGTACCACTCAAACAATTGCGTATGTCAATGTTCCACGCATAGATGCACGCGTGGTGGTTGATATTTATTTCTGTTTATTTTGTGATGATTTTACAGCGTCTACTGGGATCTGGACATCCAGACCAATGCCGTCATCAGAGAACACCCCCCCGCCAAGCACCTGCCCCCCCACCCCGAGATTGAGTTGCAGAGAGCTCAGCTGGTCACCAAACTCAGGCAACACTACCATGAGCTCTGTCACCAGAGAGAAGGTACGGACAATCGCAACCTGCCCCGGCGTTGCTTTGGCCTCTTAGTCGCCTGTGCCGCCGTGAGGTGACGCCTCTTGTGCCCACGCGTGTGTGTCGGCGGCAGGCATCGACCCCCCGCGGGAGTCGTTCAACCGCTGGCTGCTTGAGAGGAAGGTCCTGGACAAAGGTTTGGACCCCATGTTGCCCAGCGACTGCGAACCCGTCATCTCGCCGTCCATGTTCAGAGAGGTCATGAACGACATCCCAATCAGGTTGCTCCGCGTTGGCCCAACCACGATGACCATCCATGACAAATGTCCCAAAATGACACCTTTGTGTCGTGCGGCAGGCTGTCTCGCATCAAATACAAGGAGGAGGCCCGCAAGCTCCTCTTCAAGTACGCCGAAGCGGCCAAGAAGATGATCGACTCCAGGCGCGTGACACTTCTTCCGTCCAGGAGTTGCCGCACTCGCACGCTAACACGCGACCCCTTTCCACCACAGGAACGCCAGCCCGGAGAGCAGGAAGGTGGTTAAGTGGAACGCCGAAGACACCATGAGCTGGTTACGTAGGGACCACTCGGCCAGCAAGGAGGACTACATGGTATGCACTTTTTTTTTTGCTCTTTATCTCTCTCTGTCTTTCCTTTTCAAAGTCTTTCTCACCTTTCACTCTCTTTTTTTCCCTTTATCCTTTTTTCACCTCTCCTCACTATCTGATATATAAATATAACATCTCTGATGTATAAATCAATATAAGCATATTAAAAATGGGTGGGTGGGGGTGAGTCCAGGTTTTCAGGACCGTCTATTCAATGGCCTGACAGCAGTCGGCAGGAACGAGAAACTTTCCCTTTTTTCTCTCTCACACAATTTCTCCTTTTTCTCACTCTGCTGTCATGTCTCTTTTTTTTCCCCCCCACACTCTCTTTTCTACGATCGCTGTTGTCGGGCCGAAACGGAATCAAAAATTTCCCACATCCATATTATTGGTCAGTCGATATGAGTGGGTGTTATTTTGACACATTTTTGTACCAATCTAAAGTCTTCAAAATGGCTCTTTGACAATAAAATTTGGGGGAGATCTACTGAAAAGTGACTAGGATTCTGCCCAACGCCATCGATTTTCGTTTTGCTTTTTTCTCTCCTGGTGTTTGCACTTGTTGATGGGTGGCATGGCCTCGTTGGCACAGGACCGTCTGGAGCACCTCCGCCAGCAGTGCGGTCCTCACGTGACGGCCGTGGCCAAAGACTCAGTGGAAGGAATCTGCTCCAAGATCTACCAGCTGTCGTCTGAATACTGCAGACGCCTTCAACACACGCACCTCAGCCTACTGCAAGACCCACCCACAGGTGCACGCACACACACACACCCACTCTTCACTGAAAGTTTGGTTGTTGTTGTTTTTTTTTTTCAAATTCAGTTGTATGCAAACAAATTCAAATCTTTTCCATCTAGATTAGTTTGCTTGACTTTTCACATGCAGTTTTATAGTAAATTCAGCTTTTCAATGTGCAAATTTAGTTGTGAAGATATGCTTTGTTTTGACTGGCGCCTTCATCAAATTTATCTCATAAACAAATTTCACTTATATAATACAACCCCCCTCACCCCTCTACGCATACAAGGCTATGGTATAGATTTTCGTATCATAAATAATCAGACCAGTGTTCCTTTTGTGCGATATCCTTGAAGACATTCAAGGTGAAACCCATTTGGCCAATTTTTGTTGGGCTGGTCTGGCCCTACTTGGACAAAATATCAGGGTTATAATATCATGTATGTAATATGAATATAATCCGTTGTGTGTTAAGATGCGTCCTCGTCTTCCTCGTCCCCATCGCCGTCTTCGTCCCGCCTGGTGTACTGTTACCCGTTGCGTTTGGCGCGGCCGTCGCCCCCGCTCCCACGCGTGGAACTCCACTTCGAGAACGACGTGGCCTGTCTGCGATTCCGAGGGGAGATGGTCAAAGTCAACAGGGGACACTTTAGCAAGCTGGTCAGTTCTCAAGGACACTTGAGTAAAAGTACCAAAACAACTACACGTCCTGATGTCACTTCCTTCTTCAGTAAAAGTACACAAGGTTACCCACTTGGCACACTTGCTCCAAGAGGTGCAACCTTTAATGGATCCATCGACAATTAATCGACTATCAAATTAATTGGCAACTTTTTTGATATTCAATTAATTGTTTGGAGACATTATCACACTTAAACTTGCCCAAATCCTGAAATTTCAGGCTGCTCCCAGTAAATGGTTTCCAATTTTAGTCATGCTTCATGAAAGCGGACTTATCAGTGCATATTTTCAAAATAGGATACTGACAAAGTTCTGCTACCTTAGAAAATAATCGGCATTGTCAATTTCTGACCGATGTTATGGATCAAACCATCAGCGATTTATGTTAATAAGAAGAAATAATGTCCTGCTTTGGAATGATGGTATGGAAATATTTTTTCATCCGATTAATTGATTAATTGACAGATTAATCGATTACAGTTAGTTGCATCACTAACATTGTATGGTGTGTGTGTGTGTGTGTGTAGGAGCTGCTGTACAGATACAGCTGCATCGATGACTCTCGCTTCGAGAAGTTCCTGTCGAGGGTTTGGTGCCTGCTCAAGCGATATCAGGTCAGCTGATGTCCGGCCCACCAGTCAGACTCTGTTCTGACAACTGATCGGATGACGCCTTCGTGCGTGCGCAGGTGATGTTCGGCAGCAGTGCCAACGAGGGTACGGGACTGCAGGGGGCGCTGCCGGTGTCTGTGTTTGAGGCTTTGAATCGGCAATTTGGTGTTTCCTTCGAGTGTTTTGCATCGCCGCTCAATTGCTACTACAAGCAGTTCTGCTCCGCCTTCCCCGACACAGACTGCTACTTTGGCTCCCGAGGGTGAGATGCACACGCGTACCCGTCCACCTGCGTGGTCGCGTGATGACATACGTGTAGTAACTGTGTTGCGCGTTTGCAGGCCCTTCCTGTCCTTCTGTCCTGTCAGCGGCTCGTTTGAAGCCAACCCGCCGTTCTGCGAAGAGCTGATGGACGCCATGGTGACGCACTTTGAGGTGAGTTTGATTTCCGGACATTTGAGGCAACGGCTGCGTGAGGCCAGAAATGACCAAATTCTGCCGTGTACCGTATTTCCTTGAGAAGAACGCGCGTTTGTATATTACATGCGCCCTGAAAATTGCCCTTCAAAAGCTGATTTTGCTTTTCTCTATTGTGGAAGTATGAGCAGCACAGTAAGTTGATAGAACTTTTTTGGTGGGGTTAAAAAAAGCCAACCCAAAAGAATGCACTGCAGACAAACAAGAATGACCAAATAACTTAATTTTCAAATCTATTGGTATAATGTGGGCCAAACGCTAAAAACATAGCATGTTATTTTACTTGTGCATGCGCGAGTCAGTACCCTGTGGAATTATGGGAAGCAAATGTTTTTAGCATTTAGCCTGCCTTTTATCAGCGTTTTGTCCTCCCAGGACCTTCTGGAGCAGTCCAGCGAGCCGCTGTCCTTCATTGTCTTCATCCCCGAATGGCGAGACCCCGTAACGCCGGCCCTTGGCCGCATGGAAGGAAGTCGCTTCCTGCGTCATCAGATGAGCGTGCCCGCCTACGAACACGAGTACCGATCCGGAAGTCAGCACATCTGCAAGAGGTACCAAACGCAAGCAAACACTTTTCATCTACTACAATTGTTTGAGACATCCCTACACGTTTTCCTCGTCACATCGCCAATCGCCAGAGCTGGTATAGAAAATAAGTGTTAAAATCATTCATCTCAAAACTGTCGCAACATTTCCTTTGGAGGGCATGAAGGTTCATCAGAATTTTGTGTGCATGCGTGCGTGTATAGGGAGGAGATGTACTACCGGGCGGTCCACGGCACAGCAGTGCTATTTCTCCAGAATGCGGCGGGCTTCGCCAAATGGGCTCCCACGCCAGAGCGGTTGGCTGAACTAACGGCGTCTTACCGGCCCTCGCGCTCCGCCCCTGCCGCCGGTGCCCCACCGTTGGCCTCCCCGGGCCCCGCCCATCCGCCTGCGGCTGACCGAGACTCCTCTGCTCTCAACAAGAGCGCCGACAGGACGACCGGTGCGCTCGTCTCGCCCGGAAGCCATGACAAGAACAACAACGGTGGCGGGAGTCCGCAGGACAAGATAGCCACTGGATAAAGGAGCAAGTGGAGCATGCGCGGTCCCTCGTGCTGATTCTCAGCAATAATGGCTTGTGATGTCACGCCGGGCCGCTTGGGGGATTGGTCGACAAGGCAGCTATCGTTTTCTTTTTTACTTTTCTTTTTTGGACTTGACTCAATGGGCCAATTTGATTTTGGAAACCCCCTTTCGCACACCCACAGATGTAAGTTGAACACATGTCCCAAATTGTCACAAATATCATAAAGAGAGAATCCGCCACAGCTACATGCAACGTTGCACTCTTGCGATTCAAATACCCTGCTCTCCCATTGCGCAACTTTGTGATCGGCGTGAAAGAGGCCACGCGGTGACATGGTTGCCGACGTAGAATTGTTTGCTTATTTTGACATTTTCCAATGAATCGACTGCCTGCCTGAGGTTGGCATGGCAACGGCAAGCCAGGCTCATTTCAAAATAAACCAGCGCTGGACATTATGTCGCACAAAATGCCGGCGACGATACACACTGCGGTGGGTCGAGGAAGCACTTGATTGGGCGCCTGCTCACCCTGTAAATGATGTACAGTCAAGGTGAAACTCAATGGATGCTTTTTAGTCATCATCGTTTCTGTATCATAATGTTTACAATAGTTTGTTCCAAACTAAACCAAAGTGTTATTAAGAAGAAAAAAAAGTCTATATATTGTAAATGTACAAAGTGTGTGTGTGCACGCACGCATGCATGCATGCATGCGTGCGAACCCAGAAGTCAATCCAGCAATTTTTGTTTCTTTTGTTTGTGGTGAAGCCTCACTTAGCAGCTGTGCTTGCATGAAACGTTTTCTTTTCACTAGGACAAGCTGAGCATCATGCAAAACCGTCATTCTGTTGAGTTGCTCTCTGTCGCGTCCCCTTTCTGATTGTCCTTGCTTTTTTTTGGGGGGGGGGGCTGAGGGACACGAACTGCAATCTTAAATATTTACTTTGGATTATTATTTTTATTATTTTGCGTTTGATTTTTTTTGTTACTCAAATCGGACTACAGACTTTTTCCACTTGTAAAAAAAAGAGAAAATTTCTCCAATGACGTCCGTATTTTTTACGTTTTCTCAAAAAAAAACGGAAAAAGCTGCATGTGACCATTTGTTCTGAGCTTTTAACCATTTTGTGATTGTTTTGTTTTCCTCTTTTTTTTCTTTTCTAACTGACACCAATCAGCGACTTGTTTGTTTTGTTTTATTGGCCCTGCCTGGCTGAGCGTAAAAAAATGACATGCGACATTGTAAATACAAAACGTTGGACTGGAGAATGTATATAAATGCGCTACAGATAAAATGCAGTTTGATTCTCAGTAAAGTTATATTCCATCCTTTGTCACGTGTGCTCCTTTCAGCCATCAAATCACTTTCACGTTTGAATCAAATGAATGAACATTAATTTGTTGCGCTCAAGTTATTTATGCCAACTATTTTGGAGGGACGGAGGGTTTCATTTTCTTTTATCTTTCTGGCTTCACAGGGATTTTGTGTGGTTACGCAAATACTGCGTGATTTTTCCCCCGTTTTGGTGAGTTCCGTTACGACTTCATGCGTGCTGTCGTGTAAAATCAGAACACCCGATGAGCTGAATTGCTAACAAAAGCACCCGTCTTTGTCTTGTAACCACCGGAAGCGAACAATACATGACGGCTGCCAACTTGACCAAAGCGGAAGTGGGCTGTTACGTCCAATCCGGGAACTAAAAGTCACCAAAATACGGTCTGCGGTCGCTGTGTGCCTTCAAATTGTGTGTAAAACGACACCCGGTCGAAGCTACTTTTAATTTTTGTCGTTTTGATAGCTTTTAATTTGTTAGCCTATCCCCCGAGTTAGCTGAAAAGGTTTTGCGATGGAAGACAAACAAACAAAGCGAACACAGCCGGACGGAAGCCAACAGCCGACGGTAGGAGGATAAATACACTGAACTAAGACGTGCATGCGCGCGTTTGAAGACTACAGTTTGCGACTAACGAGTGCCGTCCTGTTTGTGTTTTGTGTCAGAATCCCTGGAACTTGATGATCAAACACAGGCACGTCCACAGGAGAGGACGACGCTCACACATGGCCGTCAGGTAAGGACAGCAACACAAACAGAAAAAGAAAGCTGCCTTTGCAATTTTGCACTTACAGAGAGGATGTGATGCTGAACATGTCGGGATGCCCCCCTTGCACATTTGAACCAGTTCGTTCCGATTCCTGGTAGCTGCGAATCGGTACAGACACTCAACGTACCATTTTTTAAGTTATTGCGTGTGTGCTTATGGTAATAAGCGTGAATTTATAAAGTTTTCAGTTAACATTTTTAATTCTAAACTTCGACAAATACCAAAACATCATGAATTTAAAACGGCCGCACGAACAGTTTGAAACCAGCCTAGACTCAGCCGAAGCAAATAAATAAATACATACAATCGATCATTGGAAGAAGACATGACCAGGAACAAAATATGCAAATTGAGATACTCATAGTCTAATTGTACACTTTGATTTCCTTTAAAATATGTGATACAGGAACGTACCTCAGAAATGTACAAAGTAGCAGCGATTTCAATGTTGCCTAGTTGGGGAAAATATATTGACCGCAAACCTATAGGAGGTTTTCAAAGGCCACTGGAAAGTCAATTCCAATGACGGGAAAGGACATTATCCAATATTTGATGTGTGCGCGCGCGGGCGTATATGTGTAGTTACACAGATCCGCAGGTGTCCATGGACCTCCTGAGGGCGGTTCTTCAGCCGAGCTTCAATGATGACATCATGGCCGTGTTCAGGAAATACCACATGGTATGGTGTGCGTATGTGTGTGTGCGTGTCCGTGCGTCTCTGACAGAGTTGTGTTGTCATCGGTGCAGTTTTTTGAGAAGGCGGCACACAACGTGAAGGAGAACATCGGAGACGAGGTGCACACGGATCAGCTCATCAAGGACGCCTGCAGGAATGTCCTGGAACATGTAAGAGTGTAATGTGTGTATGTGTGTCTTGCTTTGTGAGCGTGCGAGTATGTGTGTCTGACTGTCTGAGTGTGATTGTCATGGTTACCACCACAGGCCAAAGTTTTGTTTCCCGAAAGTGACGCGAAGAAGTCAAGTTCCGAGATGACCATCAAGGTAAGATAGATGAACTGGGACCATCTTTGGCGAGTCATCTTGAAGTCTCATTTTTGCTCGCCTGTTCTGGTGTGTTGTGCCTGCAGCGTTCTCGAGGTTCTGAAGAAAACTGCAGCCAAAGAGGAAGTCCAGTCCCAAAAAAGGTACGTTCCGAGGCATATTTTGCATCTTCAGCCACTCGACTCCCACAGCACTGGATGATTTTCCGGCGTGATGGGAAGATGTCACAGAATTTCAATCAAAATTCACATCTGGACTTGGACTCGGTCACACCAGAACCTATATTTTGTTGTTAGAAGCCATTCAGAAGTTGTTTTGGTTTGTTGTCCTTCCGCTGAACCGGATGGCGCTTCATCTTGAGGTGCACTCGGCCCGTCAAATAGTCATGTGGTGGCGTCGCGACCTCACGTGTGCTGTTGTGTGTTTTTTCATGTCGCGCGTGTGTGTGTGTTTTAGTTACACAGATACTGATGTTGGAATTTTCTGCGTGTCTCTCGGTGTGTGTGTGCGTTGTTGCCGTCCTCAGAGAAAGAACCGCGTGAGCGGCGCCGTGGCGTCTGACCGATCTTTGAACGTCTCCTCTCAGTGAGTATCACAGCACACAAGGATGATCTTGATGAAGACTAAACGGACATAGTGAAAAGTTTGTTTTTTTTATGTGTGTGTTGTCAGCGTGAAGGTGAAGTGTGAAGCCGTCAAAAAGGAAGGACCCAAGGTGACATGCTAACACTTATTTGCTTTGAGCTGTTAACGCTGTGGAAGACTATTTTTGTTGTGTTAGGTCTGACAGACGTTTTAATGCATTTTTGTGTGCGGAATGCAAAACGGATCCAGTTTATCAGCTATCGGAGCAATTATAATTTCTAATCAGCATAAAAATTTACAAAAGAAATTTATTTCCCTAAATGGCTCCCCCTGGTGTTACCATTCTCACCATCATTACGAATACCGGTAACCATTGTGTTGTTTGTGACATGTAGTGGGAGCCGTCCAGATTGAATGAAAGCAGCACGTTTGTTTTGGGCTCCAGAGCTAACAAGTAAGGCAGCACCCCCCCCCCCCCCCCCCCCACATCTATGACCAGAATTAAATAGTGTGTTTTAAAAGTCAAGAGGTAAGGTTTTAAAGAGCCTTCATTTTCTGTCACAGGGCCTTGGGGATGGGCGGGACCAGAGGGCGAATTTATATCAAACACGCTGACCTCTTTAAGGTAAGCACACACACACACACACACAAAAAGCCTGGATGCCAGTGTTGGGATGTGCGTGTTTGTTTTAACACGATGCGCGTGTGCTTGTCAGTACGCGGCAGACACAAAGGACAAGCAGTGGCTGGCGGAGCGTCATCACATGAGGGCGACGGGCGGAAAGATGGTGAGGCCCAACGACGGCAGCTATCACCGCGGTGACCACAAACACTGACTGTGCGCGCGTGTACTTGATCGCTCAGGCCTACCTGCTGATCGAGGAGGATGTCCAGGATCTGGCGCGCGGCGACGATTACAAGTGAGTGGCGGCGTCATGCTCTGTCGTCACTGTAATGTGGGGACACGCCTCATGCCGAGTGTGTGCACAGGGACTCCCCGGACGTGAAGATGGACGAGATGAAGCCGTTCTGTGTTCCTCTGTGGATGGTGGAGAAGATGCAGAGGGCCATGGAGGCGCAGAGGGACACGGAACTCTGAAGGTCCTCCAAGTGTATTAAAAAAAAAAAAGACTAAATGGCAAGAAGTTGTGCTTCTCAAAGGGTGGGCCTTGGGCTCCCTCTGGTGGTATGTAAAAGAATGCAATGAATCCACTCCAGCTCGTTCCCCTCCGAAAAGCCCCCAAATCAGTTCGTTATTTTTTTCCTACGTTCAACACTGCTGTTGTGCCGAATATATTTGCACGTCACAAAATGTGCATGCAAACCTCAAATATGTCTAGTGTATTGTCCCAACTTCCTTGCTTCTATTGGCTGTTGGCAAAAGCAGCTCCATAGGGCACTGGCGCCCCCTACAGATGTTGTCCTTCCACTCCAACAACATGATTTGATGATGCGTGCGGTGGGGGTCTTAAGTACACTCATGTATTAAAAAAAAAATTAAATAAATGGCCTGTCAAAAGAGGGCCATGGGGCTCCTTGAAAAACGATTTCCCCCAAAGGGCATTACCTTGACAGATCAGCTCGTATTTGCATGGAAACGACAAACCGCATCATATCTAACTTCATCATGCTTCTCCAAAGAAATGATTGTGAAGTTACCAAAAGGACATCTTTATTTGACTTTGCAACACAAATGGCGATTATTTACAAAATGAGGTGGAAGTGACTGCACGATGGAAGGCTGGACGGGGTCACTCGATGCCTTCCTGTTTGTCTTTGATGGCCACCCGGAAGCGTTCCTCCAGCAGGGAGAGCTCGCTGATTAGATCAGTGATGGCGTTGGTGAAGGCTTCCTGCCACACAGAAGCAACAGGCAAGCCGTTCAATGGTTATCGAGTACGGCGTGCGACTTTATTTGCCCCTGGTGGCTGAAGATAGAGGGTAGACATCTTAAGTTGCCATGGTTACTGGTTTGGTTTTGGCTGGATGAAAACGCATCACGGAATGTTTAATACCAGGATGACTGTTGAACGGTGAGCAACCGAGTAGCACGGGTGCCTCACAGAGGAGGGGTTGTGAGTTTGAATCCAGCGCCGTGTGGAGTTTGCCTGTTCTTCCCATGCCTGTGTGGGGTTTTCTCCAGATACTCCGGTTTTCTCCCACATTCCCCAAAAACATGCATAGTCGGTTGATTAAACACTCTAAATTATCCCTAGGTGTGATTGGAAGAGAGCATAAGTGTTTCTTTTTGTGCCCTACGATTAGGTAGCAATGAGTTCAGATGAAGCAGAGCAATTTTTGCGTAGTACTGAGATGGACCTAAGAGTACATTTACAATCGTGTTATTAAGTGTGCATGTTGCACTCCTCCCAAGCTTCTTGGCACAAGCGATGGTGACATTTTCACCGTAGAGACCGAAAACAACGCTTCGAAATCAATGCATTCCATTTTAGCCCACTTAATAACGACGTCTTAGTTATTTTACGTCCCGTCATGTAAGTTACATTCTAGGTGGTACATTAGACGACGGCGAGTGTGCGCCCGTTCCCGTTCCAGCAGGCGTGTGGGTTGGTGCATTTTGCATATTACTTGTGGGCTGTAGTCAGGCGTTGTCTGCACCCTGATGACGATCTTGTGCTCCAGGGGATGAGGAACTTTGTATCCGGCGAAGAGAACCTGAGGATCCTTCAGCAGCTGCCTGGCTCGCGAAAGAACAAAAGCGAGTGAGCGTCATTCCCACTGAGGTCATCGTTAAAACACAAAACGACAACAAATGGAATCGGAGTTGTTACGACACTTGAATGTGGTGATTTGCCGTGAGGTTTTTGTTTATGATCACTAAGGTGTACCACCGGGTGCTCCACGGCGCGACGTCGCTCGGTTAGCAAATTAGCGGGCTTCTTACGCTCGTATGATGTTGCCCAGCGTGTGGTCCTCCTTGTTGAGCGTGAATAGACATGAGTTGGGCACTTTAGTGTCCTTGGTGATGGTTATCTTCTTCTCGCCCTCGAACAACAAGAACGACTCGAATGCGGGAGGCGCGTTCATCTTTACGTCTGACAAGCTGATGAGCCGAGCAATCGGAAGTACGACTTTTCCGCCAATTGGCGCTTCCGTCTGCGTAGCGCCCCTCGATGGATTGGAGTGCAACTTCAGAAAACGGGGGAACAGACATCCTATCTTTTAATTAAGAAATACGGACGAGTACAGCATGATGGAGCTTAGAAGGACAACATAGAAAATGTTAGAAAACATAGAAAAATACATAGAAAAAAGTGACAAGCGCACACCATCAATGTTTAGTTGCTTTGGGGTTTTCTTGGTACAGTAATTTGGGGATTGGAAATAATGCCATAGTTGTTTTTAAAATTAAAGTGGGACGACTGACAGAACATTTTTGACTTGTGTATCTGAAATAGGACTCAGACGTTGTCCTTATTTGCAATGGGAGCCATTTTTTTGCTGAAATATAGGACATTTTTGACAATATCTCATTTTTTGTCATGTGTTTTCAATCCTGTTTTTGCTCAACGCAGCTCTCATGTAAATGTTTTACAGCACCGTTGGACGTACAGTGTCTCATTTAAATACTATATATTCTAAGAATAAAGTTGTGAATTCTTCCTTTTGGCATTCGACTGAGCATGACTTAGATTTGTTCTTGGTTTTACTGTTTGGTGCTTTCTACCGTCTTTATTACCGATTTGTTTTACTGTTTATTGTATATGTTAACTTGCTCCACGTACAGCACTTTGTATGAAGCGATGGCTGTTTTGAAAGTGCTCTATATACAGTTGACTTGACTTGACTTTTGAAGGTGATGTTATTCGAGGTTCGGTTTCATGTACTTCCGGGTGTGTCTTGTCCAATCGCAACGTCCGTCCATTGAAGCAGGCGCTGACATTGGCTAGCAAAAAAAAGAGAGACGTCTGGGTTTGAAACTCGGCCGCCGATTGGCTCAACGCGCCAATTGTCGTCTGTTTAAATCGGGAGCGGCACTGTGTTGGGCAAGTGGGAGCCTTACGTCTTTTTTCGCTTTTCTTTCGCCTTTTGGCTTGACGCAAGTTCATCGACAGACGCCACGGTGAGTTCGACAAACTGAGCAAGCGTCGGATTGGAGTCAAAGCATGTGAACCATGATGCTGAACGCAAACAAACTAGGCGCTAGCTTGAGTCGCTTAGCCGAGTTAGCTAACCACAAACGTTTCTTGAAGCCAACACAATCCTCGACGTGCAGTCGTCCCACTCGTTCGAAGGTTGGGGAGCGAGCGACTCGTTGATCTGGGCGTTTGTGTACTCCGATTCGCGGGGCTAACGTTTCCAAATCGCCTGTCATGATGGCCTTCAAGAAGACTTTGCCAAATTCAATTTTTTAACATTCCAAAGTGGGACTTGAAGTTTGGCCTTTAATCTTAGGCTTTCTCCTTTGACCTATCAAATACGATTTCATTCTCGAGGTGTCACACTTTCAATCCATTTCATTCAGCACTTGATTGGATTGATCAAGAAATTCATTGAAGGATTTAAACTAATTTGATAAAGTCGTTTTGAACCCCTAACTTCAAATCCTCCGGTTTCATCTCATTAGCAGTCTGTCGTCCTCCATGAAAGCAGATTGGCTATCTTTGGGCGATTTTTCCAAATAAGCCTTGGAAAACAATCAGCTGATTTTCACACGAATGTTTCAGACCAAGCCAGTCATTGAGCAATTACATTTTCTACACTATTACTTTGAAATCATGTCCTGTTTTCAAGAAAATTACGGGAAGCGATAAAAAAAAAAAAAATCAGATTCATTGGAAAATAATCAACAGTCATAGTCACTTATTCAAATAAGTGTTAGTTGAACCTCTAGATTTGCTGTTACATTTCCACATTTCAAGTTGGGCTTTTACAAAGTTGCCTTGTCCAAGCCACATGCTGGATTTTTGCTTATGTGCAGCTCAGAGCTGACCGATGGCCTCTCAGAACTTGGACCCCGCTGCCTCAGCTGGAGGCGCTGCTGCCGCCATGAAGGGCAACGAAGCTGGTGGCAACACTACCAAAGGATCGGTCACCAAACGGTGTGTACGGCGGTGCAATTGTTCATCTTGTCTAATTTGTGCCATTATTGGCTCCAGCTAATGAAAGCATGAACATGAGTCATTGGCAGGCAAGTGTGTGAGGAATGACTTTTCAAAAATGCACTCCTGATTAAAAGATAAACATGGTGTTGATTCTGTTTTGCAGGCTCCAACAGGAGCTGATGACGTTGATGGTGAGTGCACTTTTCATGTCATGCTTTATTGCAGTTTAACCTCCACACCACACGAGGCAGTGTGGAACAGATGACATATGTGCGCCATTGCATTCAACAATCGCTGTCGCCTTTGATTGCATTGGTGAACAATGTTTGTTCATACAATTTGTAATAAAGAAAAAGCTCATGGCAATTTCATAAGTTACTTTTTATTGAATAAACAATACAAAAACAATTAGGGCTCAACTGATTACTTGTCTGATATTAACTCTGCTCACATCAGCCTTTGTTTGCCTTTTTTTTTTTAAAGTAACATAAAACCAAGATAACGACATTCAAACATTCTACCTTCCTCCATAAAATTGACCATTAATTTTTGCTGATTTTTCTCCACGTTGTTGGCGGGGATAGTGTTATCAATCAAATGCTCGGAAAATGCATCCATCCATCCATTTTCCGAACCGCTTGATCCTCACTAGGGTCGCGGGGGGTGCTGGGGCCTATCCCAGCCGTCTTCGGGCAGTAGGCGGGGGACACCCTGAATCAGTTGCCAGCCAATCGCAGGGCACACAGAGACGAACAACCATCCACTCACACCGAGGGACGAATTTAGACCGCCTGATCAGCCTGCCATGCATGTTTTTTGGAATGTGGGAGGAAACCGGAGCACCCGGAGAAAACCCACGCAGGCCCGGGGAGAACATGCAAACTCCACACAGGGAGGCCGGAGCTGGAATTAAACCCGGTACCTCTGCACTGTGAAGCCGACGTGCTAACCACTGGACTACCGGGGCGCCTCGGAAAATACAATTGATCAGATTTTTCAAAGTGACTCATTTAAAAAAAATATATATATACTTAATTCTAATTACAATACATTGGGCGGCGATTAAACTTGAAGTGATTTGCTTGTTTGCGTGCAGATGGCGGGCGACAAGGGAATCTCGGCCTTCCCCGAGTCTGACAACCTCTTCAAATGGGTAGGAACCATTGACGGCGCCCGCGACACGGTAGGTTTTGGCGAGCAGTCCCCGGTGTGGGCGTTCAAACAAATGTCTGACGGCTGCGATGCCGCAGGTCTATGAGGGTCTGCGCTACAAGCTGTCGCTCGACTTCCCAGCCGGATACCCGTACCAGGCGCCGCGCGTGCGCTTCCTGTCGCCGTGTTTCCATCCTAATGTGGATGAGCAAGGCTTCATCTGCCTGGACATCCTCAAGGACAAGTGGTCGGCGCTGCTGGATGTGCGTGCCGTCCTGCTGTCAATCCAAAGCCTGTTGGGAGGTAATGCTCGCTTGGCCCGGCCTCCGTGCCCGCTTCTTGTTGCGAGCTCACCCGCATCCTTTTGGCTTTTCCTTCCAGAGCCCAACAACGAGAGTCCGCTTAACGCCGCAGCCGCTGCGCTTTGGCCAAATCAAGAAGGTGGGTTGCACAAAAAAGGGGCGTTGTATTTGCTCAACTTAATTTTTTTACATTTTTTGCGAGACGTAAGGGTGAAGGGAATTTCCCATCTAACTGCCCCCATCCTCTGCTTTCAGCTTACAAAGCTCATCTGCACTCAACCTTCCACCTGTGAACCTGCTCCACTTTTTTTTTTTTTTTTAAATCTGTGTGCGTTTTCTTGTTTGTAAAATATTTTTGTTGTACGTCTGTTTGCCTTTCATTCAATCAATAAAGTTCTTAATTTAACACATTGCTTGTCTTTTCAGCATTTTTCTTTTTGGAGCACACACGAAATTCACTTTTGTGTGATTGGAACAGTAAAATACCAAATTTGTTCCAACTCTTTTCGGCGACATTGGTCTTGAAGGGGGGGGGGGGGGTAATTGTCATCACGTCCTCGGTATTGGCGTCTCTGATATCTTGCTGGATTTTTCATCATTTGCTCTCTTCCATTTGTCAAAGGCGGCCTTTTCCCACGCTGGCCCACCGGATAACGCGCCAAAAACAACGTAGCGGAAATGACACGCTTTCCCTCGCAAGAGGTGGAGCGTGTGGCCCCCCACATTCCCCTCTCCAACTTCTAATAACCCAATTCAACTATTTGCAGTTCCTTAGCAGACAATAATTGCACAATTTGAATTATCCATCCATCCATTTTCTGAACCGCTTAATCCTCACTAGGGTCGCGGGGGGTGCTGGAGCCTATCCCAGCTGTCTTCGGACAGTTGACAGCCAATCGCAGGGCACACAGAGACGAACAACCATTCGCACTCACACTCAAACCTAGGGACAATTTAGAGTGTTCAATCAGCCTGCCATGCATATTTTTGGAATGTGGGAGGAAACCGGAGCACCCGGAGAAAACCCACGCAGGCCCGGGGAGAACATGCAAACTCCACACAGGGAGGCCGGAGCTGGAATCGAACCTGGTACCTCTTTACTGTGACGCCCACGTGCTAACCACTGGACTACCGGGCCGCCACAATTTGAATTATGAAAACCAAAATTTAGCGTTTCATCGTTCTGCCCGTTACAGAAATTGGATAAATGCAGCCAATTTCTTTACGGGAGAGCGCATAATCTTTCATTCAAATAAGTCACATTGGATCATTTCGGGTGTAATATCAGCTAATGTCTCACGGCACATTGGTTGGGAAAAAAATTGGCCCACGTCACATTCAAACCACAGCTCTGTTATCCTGATGCACAATTTCAGCCTAGGGCGCACCAGAGGTGACGATAGCGTGAAGATTCCAAAGCCAGTTCGATCCAAACAACCGTCAATTTGAAAATTGACAGCTATGACCAGCCGCAGCCGAGGCCCGAGCGTGTCGATGGCCGGCAGCAGACGAATGACTCCTCAACGGACGACTCCTCGACGGACGCCTCTTCCAGGCTTTCTTCGGCCTCGTCGGTGATTTCGCCGCACGTCGTCTGCGTGGCCTCCACTGACCAGAATGCTACAGGAACCTAGCGGGAACACGCCGCCTTTCCATCAGAGGAAACGTGAGCCGAAATGTTTGTGCGTGCATCCGTGAGTGTGTGTGTTCACCCTGAGCTGCATGTCGCTCATCATGGCTTCCAGGCTATTGAGGTGTTCCTGAAGACCCGAGCCCTGGTAGAGGTCGTCCACGTCGGAGACCATCCAAGGTGTCCGAACCGAGGCGGCCCTCGTGGCCACGCCCACCACTCCGTCCAGACACCCTGAAGGAAGCAACAGGTGAAGTCATTATCGGTCCACCAATCATCCCGGGCGGGCACGTGGGGGGGGGGGGGGGGTTGCTGACCTGTGTTGATCAATGAGCGGCGGTCCTTTTTCTGGCCCAGTGGGAAGCGCACAATCAGGTCGCTAACCTTGCGCAGGTCCCGCAGGAAGTTCTCCATGGCGGACAGGAAGTGGACCCACACGCGCTCCAGCTCTTGTCGCTCTGCTGAAGAGTCAGGACCCGCCGGGCCCGAGTTGCAGTTGGACAGGAGATGCGTGAGATGGCAGGACAGGCCTCCACCCCCCCCAAAAAAAAAAAAAAAAAAACTTGGGGCATCAGTCAAAGTCAAGCATTCAAATATGAATGCTTAAAGTAAGGGCGTGCGAGAGCGTCATGTGCGAGCAACTGAATGAATTTGAGTGAGAGCAGGATATGTCGGAGTAAGTGAGAGTAAGTGTCAGCGAGAGTGAGCTAGTATATGCGAGAGGGTATGCGTGCGTGTCACCGTTGGCGACGTTTGTAGCGAGCGCCCTGACGTGTGCAATCTCGCGCCTGAGGAAGGCGCAGTCGGCTGAGCTTCCCAGTGAGACCGCCAACTGCTGGAAACAGGAAGTGAGGCGCACCAGCGTCTGGAAACAGGAAGTGACCCGCGCCAGCCTCTCCTGGGCGCGCTCGCCACCATCGTGCCGCTCGCTCATGATGACCTTTGACCCCTGCGCCCAATCGACATCAGCGGAAAGGTGGTAAGAAGATGGCCATTTGCCATGGTGGCACACATTGGCCATAGTCAAAATGAAATGATTTTAAGATCGCGGTGTGTTTGCCAAGGCAGCAAAACGGAGCGGTCAATCCGTCACCGACGGATGGTCGTTTTCTGGAAAATGACGGCAAACTGTGGAAAAATTCACAGACTAAGAGCCGATGGAAGCGAGTTTTCGTGCATCACCTGGATTGTCACTGACCACATCAATACCGATGAACCTTCTCAGCCCGTCAGTGACGTTTCGCAGCGGAAAAAAAGAGAGGTCTCATGGAATAGCTAAAATGCGAGAAGTGATCGCATTTCAGTCTGGTAACGTATCACGAATCAATGTGATAGTTGTGATCGTATCGTCACTTTGTAACATGAAAAGCGAGTGTAATCGGTGTGACTTCTACATTGTCACGTCCCGTGTTTGCCAGCAGGGGGCGGGCTTTCTCCCCGCCGCCTGCACACCTGTCACCCATTTGTGAGTGATTACTCTGCCTTTATTTGGACGCTCTGGCAGTCTACTCACTGCCGGAGAATTCCACGCCACGCCAATATTCTCTCGCTCAATTCCTATTTGGATTACTCGTTGCCTCTTAGCCTTGTGGCTGTTATTACGCGCCATTGTTCCTCTCGCGTATGAAATTTATATCATTGTCTAATCAGACCTTCCTTGCTATTTTTTCCGCAAGCGTTTTCTGTTGTTCTCTTGATTCTATCCCTGGTCCTTATTTTGACCAGCGTTTTTTGTTATTTTCCCTGTCGGGTATTTTGTGTTCGTCATTAAAGACTCCTTTTGTTCTCTGACAAAATCTCTTTTTGTGTCTGCTATTTCGGGGATCCACTTCGTTATTTTGTTGTGCACGAAGCGATCATTCTATCGCTTCGGGCACAATCGTGACATACATTGGGTAAAACAAAACAAAGCAATTACTTTGGGTGCGGTTGAGCGGCGGGGTCCTCTTTGTGTCTTGGACAACAAAAACGCACTTTATGTAACGATACTGAAAAGAAAAAAGCCGCCTGTTTCAAAAGAATCAAGGTTTAGAGACACTTTCTTACATACTTTGTTTTATTTTGTCCCTTGTGGATGTCAAATTGACCACTTCTCAAACATATGACCATGAAACTTATAGAATCTTATCCCTGCATCAAAGCGTTCAGGACCAAAAACAACAACGACGCTAAAGTCAAACGCAAGCTAGCTACCTGGGCGTTGTTGTGTTGCTGGTGAGCTGTTCCTCTCTCCGGTGTTCCTCTTCTCCTACTCTCGTCTTCCTCCTGCTCGTTTTGTTGTTGTTCTAGGGTCTCCGGGGTCACTGGTCGTCTTGACAATTGGCGCCAGCGGACCGAGAGCAGCTTGCCGACGTGCCGCGACGCGTTTGACGCTGACTCCTTAGCGTGGCCAAAAAGATTCTCTCCATGACATAGTTGGAACAGGAGTTGTGTTGAGTTTCGTGGTTTTTATTCATTTTCATTGTCAATGTGTTGCACACAAATGTTAGTTGAGCGACTAGCCTAGCTTAGCAATAAGACCAGCAACATTTTTGATTTTGTATTGAGTGGCCGGGTAGGCTCTCTTTATGGGTTTAAGGGGGGGAACTCCAAATCTCTTGGCCTTTTTTTGCTCTCAATGTCCTGCTAATCTTGTCATTTATAATAAGAATCGATTATTCTGCCTTTTTGGGAGAACCTATCCCTCGGTTTTTGTTTTTTGCTGACATTCCCCCTCCAGAAATGATATATAGTGAGAGTAAATGTGTGGCTTTTGCCTATTCGGGTCAGGCCTGGTCGCTAGCTTTTTTGGTTGAAAGCTATAATAATAATAATAATAATAATAATACATTTTATTTGTGGGCGCCTTTCTAGAAACTCAAGGACACCTTGAGTTTCTAGTCTACTAGAGTTTCAACTAAGGACACCACTCAAGGAGCTAGCTAACTTGCCGCCTGCCATCTCTGTGCTAAGCTAGGCTAGCAGCACATCCGCCATGTGGTGTGACGCGTGTGGACAAAGTTGTTTAGGTGAGGCATGAGTGATGGATAGCTTTCAGACCAAGTAAAAAAAAAAAAAAAAGAACACCACCTGACAGTCTGCTTCCTGTTGTCCAAAAATTGCCCCCACGCCTTACATAACCAAAGTATAGCATGTTACTTTCACATTGTCTGGATGAGAGTGCTCCATTTGCCGACAGTTTTCCAGGAATCATCCTCATATTATCAATTTGTAATTTCCAGGCAGATTACACTCAATATATATATATTTTTTTTTTAAAGAAACCAGTGCACCTGAGGAAGAACAACCTAGCAGAGACAAAAGACGTGACAGACGAGGTGAAGTGTGGCTTCATTCAAATCTTTTAAAACTGCTAATTCCTCATTGAATTCCTGGCCGCCAATGAGTATTCCGACCGCACGTCATGTCTACGTTACAGCTAACAAATGTCAAGATTTTGAGTGGCCCTGGCGGCGCCCGAGGTGCTCGACGGTCACAGCGAGTGCTAGTCGTCTTCCGCGGACGTGATGGCGATGGTGGCGTTGTCGCGGCGACGGGTGGCGAGCGCCTGCAGTAGCTCGTGGCACAAGCACTGGCAGAAGCCGTAGAGGACCAGCAGAAGCAGCGTGGACGGGACCAGGCTGACCAGCAGCACGCCCGGCCACATGTGAGCCATCATCAGTAGGTAGATGCCAACTGGAAGCGAGCTGAAGTACACCTGAAAGAACGTGCGTACACACACACACACACACACACACAGAGCCATTAACACTAGCGCATAGAAAAAAACACAGGTGGGATTAGAATGCACTTAAGGAGAGGTACAGAGTCAAAAAAACCCAAGCAAGAAAAAATCGAATCAAGTTTTTGGACTAGGATTTGACCAATCCATTCGGTATGTATGTTTTTTTTTTTTTTTTTTTTGCTATTTTTTACAGAGCGCCACCCCCATTAATACACAACAACATAAATTAATAAAATTCAAGCAAATCTGCCCATTTTTAAAAACATTTTACAACTAAGGGCAAAGATCATGGGGATTTTTCTTTGCTGTGAATGTTGATGAATTTGTAAAACAGTCAAATAATCTGTTTGTAATTCAGATCTTTATCATTGTAAGAATTACGGTGGTCCCTTAAAAAAAAAAATTTAAACTAATTTTATTGATGTTTTTTTGATTATGTTTTTTTAAACTAGGCGGCCCGGTAGTCCAGTGGTTAGCACGTCGGCTTCACAGTGCAGAGGTAGTTCGATTCCAGCTCCGGCCTCCCTGTGTGGAGTTTGCATGTTCTCCCCGGGCCTGCGTGGGTTTTCTCCGGGTGCTCCGGTTTCCTCCCACATTCCAAAAATATGCATGGCAGGCTGATTGAACACTCTAAATTGTCCCTCGGTGTGAGTGTGATTGCGAATGGTTGTTCGTCTCTGTGTGCCCTGCAATTGGCTGGCAACCGATTCAGGGTGTCCCCCGCCTACTGCCCGGAGACGGCTGGGATAGGCTCCAGCACCCCCCGCGACCCTAATGAGGATCAAGCGGCTCGGAAGATGAATGAATGAATGAATGTTTTTTTAAACTGTTTTTTTCCTGCCAAATATCGAATCGACATCAGCCCTCAAAAGAATTCTAATCGGTGGACCCTAATGTCCACGTGGTGATGGTGTACACCAGAGGACTAACCATACACAGCGCCCCCAGCAGGCAGCGGGGCAAACGGCGAGACGTCCAGGAGCCGCACTTGCGGGTGGGAAGGTCGCAGGCCAATGAGTCCTGGCTGGAATGCCGTCGGTATAAAGCCACCGCCTCCGCCGCATTGAGCGTCCTCAACTCGTCCGAAGATGGCGAGTCAGCCGGCAGCTCCATGATGGTGATCACCAGGCAGTCCGAAGAGCGCGGCGTGCGGTCCGCGCCTGAACACGCCACATGCATACGCGTTGAAAACAAACGAGAACGGTGAGCAAATTTGTATTGCAGCGGATTGTGTCCTGTCCAGAATTCACGACACCTCAACTCCCCAAATACGGTACTCGTGTTAGCGGTTCTACGCAAAGGATAAAGAATACCCTACATGAACTGAGTAGTTCCAGTATATTGTTAGTGCGGATGTTGTTGCTGAACTGTTTCTGTTTTACTCCGTTGCTTAAAGAAGCTCAACATCGACGCTAACTGCCGTTTTCATTTCAGCTGGCGGGGCGAAAGGCTAAGCTAACGTGGTTGAAACTCCACGAGAGGCCTAATTGCAAAAACTCTCGACTCGTATCGGAAGGCGGATGATTTCACCTCTCAGCGAGTCGGGGTTAAGCACAACTTCTCTGCGCGGGACGCCTCCTCCACGCCGAGCCCGCTCGCCACATGACAGGACTGCCAGGATTTGGCGGTCGTCATCCATCAGCCAGACCTTGACACGGGCAAAGGAGTACCAAGGACCGGGAGAACAAGATGAAAATTGAGAAAAAGTAGAAATGGAAGAAACAGGAAGAAGGAAAAGGCAGAAAAGGAAGGAGCGGAGGAAGAAAAGGAGGAAAAAGAGGAGAAAAAAGGAAGGTAGAAGAAAAGAAATAAAGTACCTCTTGTTGTGGGAGGCGAGTCTGGTGACGGCAAAAGGGACAAATGAGGACGGATGGCGACGACTCGCCTGGATGACAACGTCAAACACGTGAGACTCAAACCACAGCGGAAGGCTTCTCGACACTTTTTGCGACTCGTATGTTAGCGTGGCAAGTGCTAGCGTGCTAGCGTGCTAGCATCCATTCTGGAGTCAGATGACGATTGTCACACGCTCACCACTTGTCTCGGCGATGCCGTGCGGATGGAAGCTGAGATCCTGGCCCAAGTGGAGGAGTCCAAGTCACTTGGGCCCTTCTTTACCAGTTAGGCGAGCTCGAAAGGCGGGATGATTTATTTGACACGCGATGAGTAGTCGATGAGTTGTGACACTCGTGCGTGTGATGAGATCACGATTGAGCTGCAAGGAGCGGACTCACCCGCGTCCAGCATCCTCTTCAGACACTTGGCGCACACGCGGTGCAGACACGCCAGAACTTTGGGCTTGCGGCTGCGAGCGTCGTAGCGATTGTAGCAGATTTTACACTCCAGCTCGTCCAGCGTCAACGCCGGCGACTCGGTCCACCTCGTCATCTGCACGCATGCGTCCCCCGTACGTTGACGGCGGCACCGTCCCAACGTGGGGCGACGGCGTATCTCACCTGGCCTTGCGGCTCCCGGCTCGGCTCCGTCTTCTCACCCCGCCGGGTCATCCTGTCGGCTGTCTGAGGCAGAAGGCGCGCGATGTCACTTCCCGGTGACGGCATCCAAGGTGGAGACGCTCGGCCATCTGCGAGACATCGCCGTCAGTCGTCATGGCGATGCACTCGTGCATGAGCATCCTTCCGCGTGTGCGTCGAGTGATGTGCAAACGCACACAAGCGCGAACACGCAACAGTGTCATATGTTTTGTAGCGGCAAGCGGCGGTTGTTTTGCGAGCGCGACCGAGGGGACATAACGGATGTTGCTATGACAACAGCTTCACTGAACAACATTATCAGCCAGTTGGACGAGTCCAATTCGGTGACGTGCTGGTCTCAAACATGGTCATTGGCTTTTCTTTCTGTTTATTCCCAAAAATGGATCAGATTATGCTCCCTCACTTTCACTGGAGCCGGAGGGAAGCTGTGAGGTCATCATTGAATTTATGACATCATCGGCGACCACAAGCCGAGTGATCCAAATAG
Organism: Hippocampus zosterae; assembly: GCF_025434085.1. Taxonomy (NCBI): domain Eukaryota; kingdom Metazoa; phylum Chordata; class Actinopteri; order Syngnathiformes; family Syngnathidae; genus Hippocampus; species Hippocampus zosterae. The sequence continues at coordinate 21,420,149 of NC_067459.1, forward strand.
CGACGGAGGCGTCTTGCATGTTCATCTCGGTGAAGATTTATGTACCACCCCCTCCTCCAAGAAAAAAGACACCCCAACAAAGTGTACGGTGCGTGCGCGTCTGTGACGTCACATAACGCTAACCAACGGAGAAATGAACGCAGGGACGTAGAGGTGCAGCGGGAACAATCGTGCGTGGGTCACTTTACCACGCGACGGGTTCGCTCGCTCACCTGATGTGCGTGCACGGTCGACTTGTTGACAGCTGTCAATCAATCACTGTTGGATGCCGACGTGATCGATCCCTCGCTTCTTTCCTCCGTCACGTCATCTCGTTCGGCGATTGCTCGGCGAGCCCGGCAGCGCGCGTTCGCGCTTGCGTGCGTCGCGGTGACTCACTGCAGTTCCCACAGCGGCGGCGCGCGCGGGATCCCGGGTTACCATGACAACCGGCCCACAGCGCGAAGGATGACGACGCCTCCACAATCATTCAACTCGTGACTACACAAGAACGTTTGTCATCCAGTGATGACGCCTCCCAAAGCCTCACTTTGTGTCGATGTTTTCTTAGGATCGTTTTGCAAAAATAAAATTTCATGCATTTTGGGGGTGGGGCGATTTTCTTCTTTCTATCCACAATTTTGCCGCTGTAGACTGTAAATTTCCCCAGTGTGGGACAAATAAAGGATATATTATCTTATCTTAGTTGCATTATATTTTTGTTTCCCTGGTGTTGTAGTGGTACACTAGCCTGACTTGAGTGCGGCCAGCGTGGGATCAGGTTCCCACTCACTGACGGGATGGGTGTGAATGGTTATTTATCTCTGTATGTGCAGGAACGTCTGACTGTCGCTCTTGTATGACGGGGACAAGTTGAGAGGGGCGGTGCATATGTTCAGCGACGTCATTTCCGGTAAGTCTTTCATTAAAGACGGGCTCGTCGGTGTTCCCGCGGCTCAATTTTTTGATTTTTCGTAGTGTCCTGAGAATCCGTCGTCAATCGGAGCCATCAGAACCGCAAACATGGTGAGTGCGTTTGGACATTCAAGTTGACTTGATGAGCACTTTCAGGCGATCGCCATTTACGTCGTTTTATATCCCAGTTTGCCGCTCGATGGATGGACGGTTTGAGGGCGGCTGGGCGCGAGAAGCCGAAATGCTCTCTCGGCCTGACAAGTTGGAGCACTTGGTCTTTCGGTCCAAACTCTTTCAGACTTTCTAATCTCCTTCTCCTTCTGAAGAAGAAGTGGAAGACTTGCGTCCGATTGCAGACATTGTTGGACTTTGCTTGAGCTTTGTGCTGTTAGCATAGCGGCCGGCTAACATGACGGCTAGCCGGACAAGCAACGTTCGAACAACGTCGCTTGTCCGATCTTTCAACCTTCGTCCCGCAAATGCGAAAAAAGTCAGCGAAGCAACTGAAAATTGAGTTCCACACAAAGTTGTTGTGTTCGTTTGGTTGCACAAAGTGGACCCTCACTTTTAATAAAGAAATAAATGCATTGCCAATCAAAACACTCGTTCTCTAGTCTACATTTAACCGAGCTTAACGTTTTGAGCTGCAGCCAGCGATTATTTGTCCAATTAAAAATAGTTTTTTTTTTTGGCTGGTGTGCTCATTTTTTGAGGGAGAGTTTAAACACATGTGGGTAAATGTTTTGTTTCTCTCCCCAATATTGCAGGGGGGGGGGGTCATCATACCGATGGATATTCTCATCATTTTCACCTCACTAATGGAGTCAGCTATGCAAGTAAATGTGTGCATAGGCTGTCCACTGACATCTAAACGATGCCGCAGTTTTCTGCCTAGAGAGACAACCAAGCTTAATAACCGACAAATTCAGGCTCACTAAGTAAGCACGGGAGTGAAATTACGACCGTATACCTTTATTTGTACAGCAAGGAGCATCTGATGTTTATTCGGTACATGCATCGAAGGCTCGACACAAAGGACACATCACTAGTTCTAACCAGTGCCGCGCTTGAGACAACAATACATGAGTAAATATGGTTGTCCTGTCCTGCCCCAAAAGTGCGCCCAAACCTGTGCCAGTGCCACCAAAAAAATGGGTCACACCAATGCTTTCATTGTGAAAGTTCGTGTAGATCCCTGAACAATTTTTGTTTGCATTTTTTGAGCTGTTTGAAAGACTTTCCTGTTTCTTCCATATTGATGAATGGCAAACCTAATGGCTGGTGAAAATTTCCCCTGTGAGTGATGGGTGTTGTTTTTTTTCTCCTTCCCCAGACTGTGGGCAAGAGCAGCAAGATGCTGCAGCACATCGACTTCCGCATGAGGTGCATCCTGCAGGACGGCCGCATCTTCATCGGCACCTTCAAGGCCTTTGACAAGCACATGAACCTCATCCTATGCGACTGCGACGAGTTCCGCAAGATCAAGTAAGCTACGCCCCGCCCGACGCCAATGACTAAACACTACCGTGCATGCTAATTTGCTCTTCGTGCACTTGCGCAGGCCCAAGAACTCCAAGCAGCCCGAAAGGGAGGAGAAGCGAGTGCTGGGCTTGGTCCTGCTGAGGGGGGAGAACCTGGTCTCCATGACGGTGGAGGGCCCGCCACCCAAAGACGTAAGCCTCTCGTGGCACTTTTTTTTTTTTTGGTTCAGTATGTTGATATTGGTCATATAAATTTGAAATGTCCTTATCATAAATTTGATCGACTTCCTGACCGTCCTTTCCCCACCCATCAGACGGGCATTGCTCGCGTCCCTCTGGCAGGCGTGGCCGGCGGTCCTGGCGTGGGCCGGGCGGCAGGCCGCGGCGTCCCCGCCGGTGCGCCGATGCCGCAGGCTCCCGCTGGGTTGGCGGGACCCGTGAGGGGAGTGGGCGGTCCTTCGCAACAGGTAAGGCGTACGTCGGCGCTGGCGTCCGCTTGGGCTCCTGACCGATTTTGCTGTCGCTCCCGCAGGTGATGACGCCGCAGGGCCGAGGCACCGTTGCCGCCGCCGCCGCGGGGGCTAGCATCGCGGGGGCTCCCACACAGTATCCGCCCGGACCCGGACGAGGTGCCCCGCCTCCAATGGGCCGTGGAGCACCGCCTCCTGGTAATCAAAATATTTTGATTGAGGAAAACGGCCCATAAGTCTTGTGAACAGTCAAGTGTCCTGTCTGCGATTTGCATCTGTTGTATTTGGCATTCCGGAGTGAAAAGGAGTTGATTTTATCCACAATGTATTTTTTCACTGAATCGGTTTTCCGAATTTTATTACCTCAATACATCCACATTCATTGGGCCCCGAATACAATGTCCAATTATTAATTTTTGTTTTTTTGTTGGGCAGCGGGTTGGAAAGGGATTAACTGCAATCGAGTTACTTTATATGGAAACCAGTGGAGTTGAGCTGTGGATGGTCCTTGTGCACAGGTATGATGGGTCCCCCCCCTGGCATGCGGCCGCCAATGGGTCCACCCATGGGAATGCCCCCAGGCAGAGGCGCTCCCATGGGCATGCCCCCCCCAGGCATGAGGCCTCCTCCCCCTGGCATGAGAGGTAAGCCCGTCGTCGTCGTCCGCGACGTGGACAATTCCACAAGTGAAATCCTTCATATCCCCGCCTGTTTTTATTTTTTCTGTGGCAGGACCTCCTCCTCCCGGCCTGAGACCGCCCCCACGTCCTTAAAAGACTCGCACTCTGTACAAATGTTGCTTTTGTTTTCTTGATGGTTTTGACACGTTGTTTTTTAATAAAGGTGGATGTTTGCCTCATGCAGGGCAGATTGATTTCTATGGTAACCACTTGATTGATGTTGGCCTATTTTTCAAACATTCAAGGTTCTCCAATGATCTTGTGAAAACACTTGTACATGTACATAACGGAACATATGCGAGACCTCCTAACTTGTACCGCTCACAGAAGAGCAACACTTGTCTGTTGTCATCAAATTCAAAACGCGGAAAAAAAGTACACTGGTAAAGAAGTGAGTGACTAAAACTTCATGATTAAAAATAAATGTAAAGAGCAGCAAATGCAATTGTCGATAAGAATACATAAAACTAGAACTAGGTCAAGCTCAAGGCGAACTTTCATTTGAACCAAACAAAAATCGTATGAAATGTAAAAAAAACAAGGAAAGAAAAAGTGAGCAGGTGAAAATTGGAAGCTCATAAGCAAAGCTGATCTCACAACTCTGCCGTGCTGTACATGTCGGATAAGCCATTGTGTTGGAATTATACTACTAGACAATTGAATCTTTTGTGAGGTTCATAGAAATGTGGATAATTAGGATGAATGAACATTCCACACAACCAAGTTTGATACGTAGAAAAAAGGAAACACCCGAAGTAAAACGGACAATACGAACAAAATCCGATATAAGGGTTTTCATTAGTTGCATATAATTCAGAGGTAGTATAAAATGAGTTCTGCGGAACAGAGGACTATAAAGGCAAACTGTCAATTCAAATACATTACTGAACTGAAGATGTAGACAAACTCGGGGAAAAAAGAAGTGGAAGTGTCGCGTGAACGCGAACTCGTTTGGCAATCCCCCAATCACGTGACCCAATATCACGATCAGTCACGCGCTTTTCCTCGAGCGGTCATGTGATCCGGAAGCAAAACGCGAAGACGAAGGTAAGACGACGCTCGAGTTTGCCTTTTGCGGCACACTTCTTGTCGGTGGCACAAATTGAGCCGTTAACTGTTGTTGGTGTTGTTAGTTGTTGCGCGAGTGTCGCGACGAGCTACCGGGTAGACCTCAGGCCACTTTGCTAACTTTGCTGTCGAACTGGCGGAGAAGTGTCGCCGCCGTTGCCTTCTCCTTTGATAAAGTGGTGCAACTTCATCACATTCCAAAAAGTCAAATCGTTTAGGGCTTTACTAAAAGATTATTTTGCTAATCAGTTTATGTCCCCTGCATTGTCGCTGAATACTATTAAAAAATTAAATTTTTATCTCTTTCGTCAAATTGACAGTTCATAAAATGCACAAACGATAAGGATTTATGATTCATTGGCTGGTTTGGTCCGGAACATGTCAGAAAATGACAAAAATGTTAATCGTCCAATCAAAACAAAAGCAAATGTTTTATTTTGATTCACTTTGATTTGACTTCTAATCCGTACATATTTATGGTGGACTACAGAAACTGATTATTTACTGTTGAGAACTCAAGAGCATTTAAAAAATTTAAAAAGTAAAAGTTTCAACGCCTATCAAAAATAATACTCAATTCATTTTGATGATTGGTTAGTTGTTGATCAATCAATTAATCGTTGGAACGTTACAGTCAGTCAACCTCATCGATTGACCGCAAGCGTGCGGGCCTTTTCTAATGGTGTATCTTCCTGTCAGATGGCGGCGGTGGCGCTGTTGTACTTCTTGTTAGCGAGTACAGCGGCGGCGGCACCGGCCGACGACGAAGTTGTCAACCTTCCCGGGCTTCCCAAGCAGCCCAGCTTCCGGCACTTCTCAGGATACTTGAACGTGGCGGACGGGAAGCATTTGCACTACTGGTGAGCGTACCCGAGGCGCATGACACACGTGAGTGACGCTGCGTGCCCACACTCAGCCGCCAACTTCCTCCCGGCAGGTTCGCGGAGTCTCAGAATTCTCCGGCGTCCGACCCGGTCGTGCTGTGGCTCAACGGCGGTCCCGGGTGCAGCTCGCTGGACGGCCTGCTGACGGAGCACGGACCCTTCCTGGTAGGCGGTGACGGCACGTGTGTCAAATTTCGGGCGGTGCCTTGAGGTACCTCACCCTTGAGTTGGGAATGTTGCCAGATGCTAGCCGTCCGTCTTTTGGAGGAATTTTTGTCGCCTTGACATGTGAGCGAGATTTGAGAGATGAGAGACAGACTGCGTACTGTTTCAATTGGCCGTGAAGTCGTTTTGTAACACGGCCGTCTTCTGGCTTGTGCAGGTGGAGGATGACGGCGCCTCCCTGAGAGAAAACCCGCACTCCTGGAACAAGGTCACGACCCCTCGCGGATGTCTGGCTTTGCTTGCTTTGCGACCTCGCTCCTTCCGCTTGGATTCGCATATCAGAAAATTGTCAGACATTCTCATTCTGATGATTATTTTCAAAGTAAAAGAAGTTGGTTGTAAAAGTCTTATTTTGAAAATCTGCCGGGATTCCTACAGAAATCTGAGAATATTTACTGATGACCATCTGACATTCTGAGGAATCGGACAACCTGAATTAAAAAGAAAAAGATCTAAACAATTATCCCCCCCAAAAAGTGTATTTTGATAATCGATTAGTTGTTAATTAATCGTTACACATTTACAAACCAACATTACACTGTCGTTGTCATTGCTGATGTGCGTTGGGGCGCTTTCAGATCGCCAACATGTTGTACCTGGAGTCTCCACCAGGGGTGGGCTTCTCCTACTCTGATGACGGCGACTACGCCACCAACGACACAGAGGTCAGCAGGGTCACACCACCCGTCCGTCAGTCATGGCATCTTGTTCATAGCTTTCATTGCTTTGTTTTTTTTCCCAACGCGGCGCGTCTCAGGTGTCCATGCTCAACTACTTGGCGCTGAAGGAGTTCTTCCGTCTTTTCCCCGAGCTGAGCGCCAACCCGCTTTTCCTCACGGGAGAAAGCTACGGCGGCATTTACATTCCCACGCTGGCCGAGAGGGTGATGGAGGACGACACCCTCAATCTTCAGGTGAGCCTCACGAGGTCATCGACGGCTGGGTGGCTATTTGAAAGAAAGCGATCACGTCCGCCAATTCATCGGCTTTGCTTTGGAGGAAATGTATTTCAGCAACTAGGAAATTATATTTGAAGACATCTGTTTGAAGTGTAAAAGGAAGCTAACCCCTCCCTGTTGTTGGCGTCGGGTGAAGTCTTGCGTCTGAAGCAAAAAAAATATCGTCATTTCACAGCACTACACTGAAGCCGGGCGGCCCGGTAGCCCAGTGGTTAGCGCATCTGCTTCACAGTGCAGAGGTACCGGGTTCGATTCCAGCTCCGGCCTCCCTGTGTGGAGTTTGCATGTTCTCCCCGGGCCTGCGTGGGTTTTCTCCGGGTGCTCCGGTTTCCTCCCACATTCCAAAAATATGCATGGCAGGCTGATTGAACACTCTAAATTGTCCCTAGGTGTGAATGTGAGCGTGGATGGTTGTTCGTCTCTGTGTGCCCTGCGATTGGCTGGCAACTGATTCAGGGTGTCCCCCGCCTACTGCCCGAAGATGGCTGGGATAGGCTCCAGCACCCCCCGCAACCCTAGTGAGGATTAAGCGGTTTGGAAAATGGATGGATGAATGGATACCCTGAAGCCATTCATGGCAAAATCAGGAAATTGACTCATTTTGGACCTTGGGGGGGGGAATTGGCAAAACGTGAAAAAAACTGCAAATAATGAATTTTTGCTTATTATTGAGGCCCACTGTAACGCATTGGCTTAGTTTGAGTCACGATCGTAAGGTTTTGTGCTCAGGGCATGGCAGTTGGCAACGGGATGTCCAGCTACGAGCTGAACGACAACTCGCTGGTGTACTTTGCGTACTACCACGGCCTGCTGGGAAGCCGCCTGTGGAGTCGCCTGCAGGCGTCGTGCTGCAGCCAAGGCAAATGCGACTTCCACCAAAACCCCCACGCCAACTGCTCCGACGCCGTGAGTGCCGCCTGTTCTTTCGACCCCATCGCCCCACGGCTCCAAGTCGCAAACCACTTGATGTATCTTTGCTTTGCTCTCAGCTGGGCGAGGTTCAGGACATCATCTACGGCTCGGGGCTCAACATGTACAACCTGTACGCGCCGTGTCCTGGCGGCGTCCCCCGTAGTAGGTTCAGGTCAGAGGCCGCCGCCGCCCGCCCTCACTCGTTGCCCGTCGTGTGTGCATACGTGCAAGTTTTTGGGGTGGGATTGTGCGCGTCTTGTTGGAGAGATTGACGATCGGTTGCCGGCTTGCTTGACTCCCAAGTTTTTGTTGGATTCTAAATTCTAATTGCTTCAAACTGGCGCCTGTGGTCCCTGAATTTCGTGTTTTTAGTGTGGAGCAGGGCCAGCTGGTGGTGCGATACCTGGGGAACGTCTTCATCCATCACGAGTGGACACAGATGTGGAACAAGGTATGAACTGACTTCAAATTGTAGTATTTATTCAAGCGCCAAACCTTAGCGACTCCAACCCCGTCATCATCGTCCCGGGCCCGTTCATCCCGGGCGCCTTGACCATTTTGCTCTTTTTGTCAGGTACAAAATGTTTCACCTCGACTGCCTTGAATCCTTGCACGCATTCAAACCAATGTTGAGGGGATTTTACTTAGCATTAGAAATGGCGACTTGTTTTCTTTCTTTTTTTTTTGTGAATGGAAGAATGTCTTGTACTGTATTTCAATTTTCAATGCAAACAACATGGCGACTTTTTGACTAGAGCCTTTTAAATTTCAAAAGCCAAAATCCACATCATGTTTAGATTTCTGGACGGCTTTGAACGGGCACGTTTGCTCCTTTTTCCACTTCAGAAGCTGCTAGGTCTGGCATCCGGCAAGACCCCAGTGCGCCTGGAGCCGCCCTGCACCAACTCCACGCCCGCCACCCGCTTCCTCAATAACCCGCTAGTGCGACGCGTCCTACACATAAGCGATAAGGCGCTCGACTGGACCATCTGCAGGTGACTGCGCCGCCACTACCGCAATGCTTCGGAACAGCACCGCAGCGGTGCCACTGTCGCTATCCCGGCCGTACCTGGGAAAGGGCCCGAAGAGAAAAAAAAAAAGATCTGGACAAATCTTGGGACATATTGGGACAGACAAGGCTAAAATGTGAAGTAGCAAGTTTATTTCAATAATAAAAGGAATTCAAATGTTTCAACCTAGTACAGTGGATCTCAGGATACTGAGACATTTGAGGGTTAAAAACAAAATTTTTCAATATCTTCTTTTTGGTTCATATCTATTTTTTAACATTCTCGCCGTTTTTCACGGAAAACGCGTATTAAATGTTTTTCAGTACCCCCACCACCATTTTTGTTTTTTGACATCCCCTTTTTTGTAAACGTTTCATGTGTCATTTCATTCCAACTAACCAATTTAAGACCTACATTTTACACCCCATTTTTTTGTTTGTTTTGTTTTCTTGAGGTTTTTAATGGACAAGCTGACCCACGTGTCTGTTTTAAAAACCCAAGGTGGCTCTTGAGTGTCAAATTTGACCTAGGCCGTTAGCTTCCGATGCTATGCTGCCTCTGCGAGGACTAGCGAAAGACGCCCTATGCGATTATCTAACACAAAGGTGAATGCTGACTGCCGGAATTAATTCCCTTGGTCTTTGTCAGTGCCGAGGTGCACCTCAAGTATGGCAAGCTGTATCAGGACGTCAGAAAGCAGTACCTTAAACTTCTGGCTGCACTGGTATGAACCCGCCGTGCGCACTGCATTCCTCTTCCCGTTGTTTCACTTACGTTTTGGTGTGTGTGTGTCTAGAAATACCGCGTGCTGGTGTACAACGGCGACGTGGACATGGCTTGTAACTTCATGGGGGACGAGTGGTTTGTGGAGTCTTTGAACCAGGAGGTTAGTGGCCCTTGATCACTAGGTAAGGTGTGTGTATGTGGGCGTGGCTGTGACACTAATTGGGAGCCTTTTGAATGCACGTAGGTGCAGGTGAGTCGGCGTCCGTGGCTGTACGAGGGCGAGGACGGGCGGCAGGTGGGCGGCTTCGTCAAAGAGTTTAGCAACTTGGCCTTCCTCACCGTCAAGGTAAACACCGGCGCCAATGACGTCATCGTATTTTGCGCTCGTCGATTGAACTCGGAACTCCGCTCCGGCTCGCCCGCAGGGTTCGGGTCACATGGTGCCGACGGACAAACCCGCGGCGGCGTTCGCCGTCTTCTCCAGATTCATCAACAAGCAACCCTTCTGAGCATCGGGCCACTTTTCCATGTTAATGAGCGCCACTTTTTGATCAACTACTTGTTACTATGGTGATCACCTGATCCGATGACTTATGTTGCACATGCTGATTGTTTCTTTTTATTGTATTGTTTTTAAATAAGGGAAAGTGACAAATAAAACCTTTATCTTACCTGTGACTGTGCAAATTCTTTCGAAAATGATGAATGAACCATTTTTCAAAATTTGATTTCATTGTAATCTCCCAGTTATATCAGGAGAGAAATAAGAATCCAATTTAGGGGAAAAAAATCAATTACGATATATTTGTTCATATCGTCCAATGGTGGTACTGTAATTGTCACGACTGTCTAGAAAAGCACAATATGAATCTGCCTTGTGACTGTGCTGTACTTAATGTAGTGTGCTTTCTTGCTCTTCTGTGTCTTTTCTGTTGGAAAACAAGCCTGAGAGCGCAATCGCGCTATCCACTTATAGTCCAAGGAAACTAGTGATGGGGGGTCCAAAGTACACACGTGTATCTCAAGCCACGAATGTTCAAAATTATTTTGAATATTGAAGAAGAAGCTAAGTTGTTTTGGCCGGTATTCATCGCGTGTGAGTCGTAATGGCGAGCGGCAGGGGGCGCCAGCGGCCACAGTTTGGCGGGACGACAGCACAGTAAACGGAGCGAAGTACAAAAAGACTCGTGGTGACGTCAAGCAGGCAGGCGAGCGAGCAAGAGTAAAGTCCACCAAAACAGTTGAGCAAAGCAAAGCTAAGCAAACAGGACGAAGGCTGGAAAGCGAGATGGAGGGTCAGGGAGAGCACCACAAGTCCAAGAAGATTCTGTGTGTCGGCCTAGTGTGTCTGGACATCATCAGCGTGGTGGACGCATTTCCCCAAGAAGATTCGGACAGCAGGTGAGCCGAAATGCCGGCAGCCGAATACCAATGCCAATGGTATTAACCATGCAACCAGATGTTGGCATGGATAGTTGCACATCTGTTTATCTGTTTATAGAACTGGACACGCATGTCCACGTCATCTGTTTATAGAATTGGACACATATGTCCACGTTAGGTGGGAAGTTAAGGTTGATTCGAGCTAATCCAAATGAAGGGAACTTAAGAGTGAATAAACATTTTTTTAGGAGGCAAAACAAAAACATAAAAACGAGAGTGCTTTCAAGACAAATCGTTCATTCATTCATTCATCTTCCGAGCCGCTTGATCCTCACTAGGGTCGCAGGGGGTGCTGGAGCCTATCCCAGCTGTCTTCAGGCAGTAGGCGGGGGACACCCTGAATCGGTTGCCAGCCAATCGCAGGGCACACAGAAACGAACAACCATTCACACTCACACTCACACCTAGGGACAATTTAAAGCGTCCAATAAGCCTGCCACGCATGTTTTTGGAATGTGGGAGGAAACCGGAGCACCCGGAGAAAACCCACGCAGGCCCGGGGAGAACATGCAAACTCCACACAGATAGGCCGGAGCTGGAATCGAACCCGGTACCTCTGCACTGTGAAGCCGACGTGCTAACCACTGGACTACCGGGCCAGGGAACGTAAAAGTGAATAAACATTTTTTTTAGGAGGCAAAACAAAAACATAAAAACGAGAGTGCTTTTAAGACAAATCGAATTAGAGAAAAAATAATTTCAGACATGACCTTTCGGGGATTTATTTGAAACGTTTGGTATTGGTGTGTGTGTGTGTGTGTGTGCGCGTGTGTGTGTGCGTGTGCGTGTGTGTGTTTGCGTGTGCATGACAGGTGTGTGTCACAGCGATGGCAGCGAGGCGGCAACGCGTCCAATTCGTGTACAGTTTTAGCACTTCTGGGATCGCCGTGCGCATTCATGGGATCACTTTGTGCCGGACCTGTGGCCAGGTAACACAACCACACACACAGACACACACTTACATTCTTACATGCAGACTAATGCACACGGACACACACACACACGCACACACACACACATACAAACACACACAAGCTCGAACCTTTGATCAAATAAAAAACACAGATATACAAACACACACAATCTGTTTATCTCCCCTCTCGAGCCACAGACATGCAGTCGTTTACACTTGTGCGCGCACACACACACACACGCACATGCACGCATTCATTCTCTTTCGCTCTCATACACACAGATACTCGGGCACAGACAGTGGTGTTCTCTTCAGGTCTCTTTCGTTTTGTAGGACAGAGAAAGCATGAAGCAGTTTCCTGTTTGTAGTTTTATTTTGGAGGATTTTCAGAGGTTCCAGGTGGAAGTGCATTCGCCACTTGAGCGCGCCGCCTGTGTCACACCGACGTCGCTCGTCATCAGCAGCGCCGCCACAGGAAGTCGCACCATCCTGCACATGAACAGGTGTGTGCGTGGGTTTAAGCGCTCGCTCGCGTGCGCCTCAATCTTTGTTTCAGGACATCGTCGCGAAGACCATCTGGCTCCTCTCCCATCAGCCGCGTTGGCTGCCAGGTTCTTTTGCTTTTATTTTGGAGGGGCGATGGATGAATTTCCTGTGTGTGTGTGTGTGTGCGTGTGTGTCAGTTTCATCGTTGACGACTTCTCGCGTCGGTCCATCGACATTTCGCGGCTGGCGTGGCAGACGACGGGCCAAACTCCCAGCGCATGTTGTGTGGTTTGTCCGTCCAGCGCTTCTCGCACCGTCCTGCTGGCCGACACGTAAGACCGCTCAGGCGGCGATCAATCCAACGGAGGCAGTCGTCTCGCGACCCAAGCCTTTTCGCATGCCAACCGTGGCGGACGCCACTCGGCAACCCGCAAGATCGCTTTCTTTCCATCACTTTTTATCGAATGTTTTCCGTTCCTTCTAATTGATCCCTTCCTGTCGAACAATTGCCATTCGTCAACGGATAATAAACGAGTGACGTTTCATCGACGGATTTTCATCCTTTTTTTCCGTTGATTAATTTCCATCAATCATTTTGCCATAAGTTTAGCTCTTATTGGCATCGATCCATTTCCACCGATTGCTTTCATTTGATGAATTTTCTTCATTCAATCAATGACTTTCCTTCTCTTTGAATGATTCTTTCCATTGATCCAGTTACACTTGGTGTCTCTTCATCAATCGCTTTTAATTGATTAATTTATTTCCATTACTTTCCAATCACTTTTTGACCCATTGATACTAAATGATAAATTGCTTTTCACTGGCTTGTTTTTTGTATCAATCGTCACGTTGTTTTAAGCTCCGCCCGTCTGGTGACGAACTTTTTGTTTTGGCTCTCCGACTGGTTTTGAGTATGACGGTCTAATGAAAAGTCACGTGACCCACCGCAGAGCCCGCGCTGTAACTGTCACAGCGGAAGTGATGTCATTACGTCACGCTCCACTCGGCAGGAGTAGCGGTTAGCTTTGCGTCACGCTAGCGCTTTTGTCATCCGAGGTCACAAATGCAAAAGGAAACCTGTGGTCCCTTTTGGCGTGTTTCCCAACAGCATGATTCGTTTGACCGGAACCAAAGACTCGCCAAATGAAGAAAGTGTTCCATTTGTCATTTGAGACTTTTAAAGGCGGTGTAAAGAAGTGATCTCTTGTAAGTGTAATGTAAATCGTCGACGCAGGGGGGCGCCAAAGTAAATCTCCCCACGGACGACACATTGCCGCAGGGTCATCTCTGTGCTAAATTTCCTGTTGTAACATGTTAAGTTCCTGTTTTGACGCGATGAGAGATGCAATCGAAGCAATTTCTGAGAGTCTTTTTTTGGCGCCTAGCTTACTTTAGATTAGCTTCGTAGATCTTAGTATAGCAAAAGTGAAGAATCACCGTTTTCTTTCATTTGCCCTGGGTCACTTTATTAATTGCATGGGAGTCTTTTTTTGTACATTTAATTGAAATGACGAAATCGTCCAACAATTTGAGATCTTTACCAAAGTGATTTTGCACTAAAGAAATGTTATACCAAAATGAAAAAAAGTCGCAATGTAATGTTTCCTGATGAATTGCATGATTGAGTTGTGGACACCTGCTATTCGCCGGCCTAACTCGCAGGCATTGAAATTGAAAAGGTTTGACCCCATTTTTTCTGCATTTTGTTTTCTCCTGAAAACAACCCTCTAAAAAAAAAACTTTTCAAATTTTTGTCCGCAACTAACTGAAGGTTGAAATTTTGTTAGAATTGATACATTTACAAAAACATGAAAAAAAATCCAGATAAGCCAAACGTTAAAGCATTGCGCATCAATTGAAAAAAAAATTGAACTGTGACAACATACCACGCACCCCCAAAACATAAGCAAGGCAGAATAAAATCCACGAGGAAACAGGTACCGCAAATCTGCGGGTGTCCACTCAATTTCTTCCCGCCATCATGATGATGTTGATTGTTGTGAACAATAATAATCATGCCGACAATGGAATTTGTGCAGCAACATTCCAGACGTGACGTTTGAAGACTTCAGCGCAGTGGACCTGAGCACCTTCAAGTGGATCCACTGGGAGGTGAGCCCAGCGGGCGCAGTCATCCAAAGCAGGCCGCGATCGCTCCCCATGCCTCCCGCAGGGGCGCAACGCAGACGAACAGCTGAAGATGATGGCCGAGGTGGCGCGATACAACGCCGCGTCGCCGCCGCAACACCGGATAGTCGTCTCCGTGGAGATCGAGAAGCCCAGAGAGAAGCTTTATCAGCTCTTCCCGCATGCTGACGTGGTTAGTCGCACAAAACTACTCCACACATTTGCAATACGTGTACTGTATTGCAAATGTTTCATGTTTGTAGGGGGCGGGGGGGATATTTATAGCGCAAGATTTTTAAAAAATTGGGGCAAAAATTTACAAATAATTTAAAGTAGAAAATTGGTTGGTTGCACCTAAAAAAAGAAAAAAATCAGTGGGGCAGAAATCATTTTTTATTCACAAGAATTTTTTTTTAATTAATAATCTATTTTTCAGATGAAAGTAATAACAAGAGGTTAAAAAAAATTGAAGTGCTTTGCTGCAAACCCATTTTGGGGAAGGAATGGCTCCAAACCGCTTCAATTAATTTTGGGGAGCAAGGTTGTATCTTTGTTTCCAAGATGAAAAAAAAAAGTCATTTTTTTTTCTCGAAAACAATGATATCAAATTCAATTCCTTTTTGAGAATCGCAGGGCATCTCGGGGAAAGGTCTGTTCTCTGTCTGCAAACCTTTTTTTGCGGTTTCTGTGTGTGCCAGGTATTTGTGAGCAAAGATGTGGCTCGCCACCTGGACTTTCACACGCCTCAAAGCGCTCTCCAGGGACTCCGAGGTCGCCTCAGAGCGGGGTTGGTCTCCACACAACCCGCACGCACACACACACACACACACACACAACACACATTGTGTTTGTGATCTTTCAGCGCCGTCATGATCTGCCCTTGGGCCGAGAAAGGAGCGGACGCCGTGGACGCCGACGGAACGCTGCTCCATTCCGACGCCTTCCCGCCCGAGCGCCTGCTGGACACGCTGGGAGCCGGAGACACGTTCAATGCCGCCGTCATCCACAAGCTTGCTAACGGTGAGACGCGCACGCGTGTACACGTGTACACGAGCCGTCAGAAAAAGCATTTCCGGGTGGAACACGGCCGCTGACAAACGATCTGGCCACGGGGCAGGTTGCCGACTGCAGGACGCGTTGACATTCGGCTGCAGGGTGGCGGGTGCCAAGTGTGGTTTCCACGGTTACGATGGCATCGCAGACAAGCTGACGCAGATGTAACAAACCAACGTTATACTGGCACGGTCGCATCATTGATTGGTGATGATGAACCGATCATGTCGTGGATCAATAAAGTGCTGGAAAACCTTGAAGGCGTTGTTGGTGTGTTGATGCTAAGATGTGACCAGTGTGTGTGCATGTGTGTGAGGGGTTGGGGGTGTGGAGGTTAGCCTTGGCAACCATCCAGGTCCAGGCTGATTCCTAAAAAAAATCTGAGTACGGCTGTAACTGATGGTAATAGCAATACTTGTTCAGTAATTGATTAACCTGTCAATTCTTTTTTTTTACAGTAATCAGATTTAAAAAAATACCGGTAATTACATTTCCTAACCCATCATCCAAAAGAAAAGGAAACTCGACAAAAAATGACCATGTATAAAAAAACGCCTTACTATTATTCATGGTCGTTTTTTTTCGGCTAAAAACGCCTCACTTTTTAAGGTCCTTTTTTTCGGCTAAAAATTGTCATTTCTTTTTCATCTAAAAACGCCTTACTATATACATTTTTTTTCGGCTAAAAACGCCTGACTTTGCGTGTTTGTTTTTTTCGTCAAAAACACCTTACTATACGTGGTCATTTTTTTCGGCTAAAAACGCCTGACTATACATGGTCGTTTTTTTCATCGAAAAATGCCTTACTACACATGGTCGTTTTTTTTTTTCGGCTAAAAAAGCCTTGCTATACATGGTCATTTTTTTCGTCTAAAAATGCCTTACTATACATGGTCGGGGTTTTTTTCCGCTAAAAATACCTTACTATACATGGTCGTTTTTTTTCCGGCTAAAAACGCCTTACTATACATGGACGTTTTTTCGGCTAAAAACGCCTTACTATACATGGTCATTTTTTTCGGCTAAAAACGCCTGACTATACATGGTCGTTTTTTTCATCGAAAAACGCCTTACTACACATGGTCGTTTTTTTTTTCGGCTAAAGCCTTTCTATACATGGTCATTTTTGTCGTCTAAAAATGCCTTACTATACATGGTCGGGGTTTTTTTCCGCTAAAAATGCCTTACTATACATGGTCGTTTTTTTTCCGGCTAAAAACGCCTTACTATACATGGACGTTTTTTCGGCTAAAAACGCCTTACTATACATGGTCATTTTTTTCGGCTAAAAACGCCTGACTATACATGGTCGTTTTTTTCATCGAAAAACGCCTTACTACACATGGTCGTTTTTTTTTTCGGCTAAAGCCTTTCTATACATGGTCATTTTTGTCGTCTAAAAATGCCTTACTATACATGGTCGGGGTTTTTTTCCGCTAAAAATGCCTTACTATACATGGTCGTTTTTTTTCCGGCTAAAAACGCCTTACTATACATGGACGTTTTTTCGGCTAAAAACGCCTTACTATACATGGTCATTTTTTTCCGGCTAAAAACGCCTTACTATACATGGTCGTTTTTTGGGGGCTAAAAACGCCTTACTATACATGGTCGTTTTTTTTCATGCAAAAAGGCCTTACTATACATGGTCGTTTTTTTCGGCTAAAAACGCCTTACTATACATGGTCGTTTTTTTTCCGGCTAAAAACGCCTTACTATGAGTGGTCGTTTTTTTCGGCTAAAAACGCCTTACTATACGTGGTCGTTTTTTTGGGGCTAAAAACGCCTTACTATACATGGTCGTTTTTGGGGGCTAAAAACGCCTTACTATACATGGTCGTTTTTTTGGGGCTAAAAACGCCTTACTATACATGGTCGTTTTTTTAGGCTAAAAACGCCTTACTAAACATGGTCATTTTTTTTCGGCTAAAAACGCCTTACTATACATGGTCGTTTTTTCCGGCTAAAAACGCCTTACTATACATGGTCGTTTTTTTGGGCTAAAAATGCCTTACTTTACATGGTCGTTTTTTTCGGCTAAAAACGCCTTACTATACATGGTCATTTTTTTTCCGGCTAAAAACGCCTTACTATACATGGTCATTTTTTTGGGATAAAAAAGCCTTACTTTACATGGTTGTTTTTTTCGGCTAAAAACGCCTTACTATACATGGTCGTTTTTTTCATGCAAAAAGGCCTTACTATACATGGTCGTTTTTTTCGGCTAAAAACGCCTTACTATACATGGTCGTTTTTTGGGGCTAAAAACGCCTTACTTTACATGGTCGTTTTTTTTCCGGCTAAAAACGCCTTACTATACCTGGTCGGTTTTTTCGGCTAAAAATGTCCAAAAATGCCTTCCTATACATGGTCGTTTTTTTTTTCATGCAAAAAGGCCTTACTATACATGGTCGTTTTTTTCGGCTAAAAATGTCCAAAAATGCCTTACTATACATGGTCATTTTTTGGGGCTAAAAACGCCTTACTTTACATGGTCGTTTTTTTTGGCTAAAAACGCCTTACTATATGGTGGTTTTTTTCGGCTAAAACGCCTTACTTTACACCGTACATGGTCGTTTCTTTCGGCTAAAGATTTTGTCCAAAAATGCCTTACTATACGTCATTTTTATCAAGTAGATATAGCCGCTCTACCGCTGACATCTTTGGACTCGGATGATGGTGCTGCAAGCCACTGGCACAAACCCTGCGCACCAACACAAGTGGGATTCCGAATTTGAAAAATAAAACACCACCTTTGACGCCGTCAGCCAATCGTTTATTTGTTCACGTTTGCTTTGATGGCATCGATACTCATCATGGAATCAGTTGGCAAGATTGATGAAATTAAGTGTAACACAATGGAATATGTTCTGTGGAAATAAAGATGGCACGGTTTAAGACGACGTCTCAAAAAAAAAAAAAAAAAACACTCTTCAAACTCATCCGGATTCAACACGGCAGTGACCGCACGTCTTGATAGGCTGCCACAATTTCCATTTTGGACAAATCTCACAACGTTACACGCTTAAATAAAGACATAATATGTAGCGGTGAAACAAAAATATTTCCATCACTTGACAGATTGGCATCTCTATAGAGTACCTGTATGCTCTGACTACATCCAGCACAATTAAATACTGGCTTGTGTTGAATGTAAAGCCTATCCTGGAAAATTTGCCCGGCCTGAAAAAAAAAAAATCTTGACATTGATGCTCGAGCATTGAAAATAACCCGTGCTTAGCACTTATTCCACAAATTGAAGGGGGAGAGAAATATGCAAAATGCCACAGCACTAACATACTCCCAGCACTGTCATGTCGATGGCCACATTCTCCCCCATTTTATGCAGATGTAAAAAGCTGCTCCACGGTGCCATTTAGAATGAAAGTGAATTCATCAGTGGGGGCTGCTTGTCTCTGGTCATGTTGACGATACGCGTGAGTCCACTCAATACATAATCACTGCAAGCAGTGCCAACACGGGGGGGACTTGATTTGCCAGAGTCCAAACTAGTCAAGGACACGCACGCTTGACTCGGCAGACGTGCATCGGCTCCTCAGGACTGCACGTAACTGAGAAGCTCCTCTTTGTCCATCTGATAATGACTTTTCTTCCAGATGTCGCGCAGCTTCTGTAAAGTAGCCCCGATCTCCTTGCCCGTGGTGACGCCCATTTTCCGGAGATCGTGTCCGCTGATGGGGAAGCGAGGGACGGTCCACTGGCCGAGTTCGGCCAGCAGCTTGTGCTCACCCTGGTACTTGAGCAGCTCGCTCACTTTCATGCGAGTATCCAGTTCGCGACTCTGTCAAGACAGTGGCAGGATTCCGTCAGTGAAATGCACTCGATGGGGGGGATACGCGAGACAGAATGAGATTTCAGCCGTGCAAAGGGTGCACCTTTCCACCACAATCAAAAGCAGCACACCCAAAAAATCACACTTACTTGTATACATAAACCAGGAGCGGGCAATTATTTTTTGCATAGGGCCACATGAGAACCAGAAAATATGATGGCGGGCCGGATCAAAAGGGTGAACTAAATTCGACATCATATTAATTGGATTTCTTGATTTAAAAAGCAGTATTTTGCATTTTTTTGGCACGTTTTTCAGACTTTAAGAGTACATTATTCCGTCATATCGAACGGGATTTGCTTGACTTGGCGCTACTGCGGGCTTCCGTATCGTCTCCCCCTTCCTCCCTTATGCTCTGCAACTTCAAGTAACTGCGCCACCTGGCGTTGAAATGCCTGTCATTACAAGTCCAAATGAAATCAATGCAGTCGTTGACATTGAACCTTAATTGTGTACCAACCTTCGGCGGGCCGGATTAAAAAGACCAACGGGCCAGATTTGGGCCGCGGGCCGTAGTTTGCCCACCCCTGACATAGACTGTGCTTTAATTACAGTGCTAGCTGAAGTTTTTTTTTTTTGAAGGAGTCAAAGTAAGACGTTTTGGGCTGAATAGTGGCAAAAATTGAGCGACACGAAATGACTCGAGCGCAAGTCTTTGCGTTTCCTTGTGCCACAACCGATAAAGACGCTAAAACTTACATCGATGATGAAGTCGGTGAAGGTTTTGAGCCCATCTTGCTGGTCGCCGTTCTTGCAGAGATCTCGTCTGTACTTGACCAGAAAGAGAGCAAGGGTCTTCTCTTCCTTGGACACCTTCAGTCGCAGGTCCATCCTCTCAATCTCCTCTGAGCGGCGGCAGAGAGCCGCTAGGATGGTCATGGCTTTGGGAGAGTGACCCTTGGCGTTCTGCCACACCCGCTTCATCTCATCCACGTTGCCCTCAGACGGTAAACCTGAGGAAAACGCAAGGGCGTAAAAGCTTAGTGACCAAGAAACAGAGATGACGGAGTCACGCGAGCGACGGGCCAACAGTTGGTCTCACCAATGTAACGGGCCAACCCCAAGCCGTACATCATCTCCAGCAGTTGGGCGGCATGGTGGCCGATGACGATCTTTTTCAGCTCCACCCAAATGCGTTCCCCTGAAATGGCCGCCAGCCCGCTGCTGTTGGCTCGAATAGCCTCGAGCGTCTGAGGCTCGTGCTCATCGGGCTTCAGAGCCACCTTGCCGTAGAATCTGTTGACAACACAGACAAGACAAAAAGAACTTTTTACATATCACGAGTATGCACAACTGGTATATTAATATATTTTGTGATGTTTTCTTTAATCAATGTATATCTTCTCAGAGATAAACTCTTGAACTTGCTTTGAAATGATTGCAAGTGAGATAAACTCTTGAACTCGCTGCATAACTTGCTTGCCCAAGCGACTTCATAGTTTGCTTTGCTATGTTCCTGAATTGTCGAAACTTGTTTGCAAAAGAGGGAACAAGGCAAGATGTTCTCGTGGAATGCCACTTGGTTACACAACAAACAAACAAAGTGTGGCGTAGGGGGAGGTGAGAATGGCCACTCCCCCCTCCCGATGCACACACTTTAGAGGATAAAAGGAGGGGAGCGATGCTCCTTTTGCAGAGTCTGCTGCGGGTAGCGTACGGACGCCCAGCTCGTATTGAAGCTCACTCTGCTGAGGGTGTTGGCTCTCCACCCTAATGGTAAGAGTTCTTTAGCTTCATACAACTTGTTTGAACTGTGTTATCATTTCTGTGTGGGACCAATAAAGTGCCTATTGTTGGTAGCCAGAAGTGTCTTGTCGTTATTTCTGAGTGCCTATCTCCAACGATCCTATTAAAATTGACACTCAGACCGATTGAGTGTCAGAAGTGTTTCAAAACAACAACCCGTCTTCTCTCCTTAGTTTCAAAGACCTGATTCACAGGGAACCAGCCCACCTGAAATAACGCAGTATTCTTAAGTAGTCCTCTTGGATTCTTTGTTCTGCACTGCCAACAAACCGGACCGTTCGGCTCTGGAGGTCCTCGTATCCTTTGAAATAGTCGTATAACGTGCCATCTAGACCTACGGACGGAACACAAGTCAACAAAATCAAGACGTGGAACTGACATTCAAAAGTATGAAGAGACCAACAACCTAAAAACATGGAGTTGATTGTCAGGTCTCTTCGCTCAGCATCTTTCTGCCAGTCGGTGGTGAACTCCACTTCGGCGTGGCGGCCGTCTGTCTCCACGTCCACCCGCAGGGTAGTCACTTCAAAATTCTCATTGTGAAGCTAGATAAGATCCACAAACCAACAACGTGAATTCCGAAGGAATGACCAAGATTTCGAGATTCGCTTAACTCCTTCGGGGCAAATTAAATTGACACCACTTCCTGTTTGTGTTGCAGACGACACACGTGAAAAGCTTGAAACGGGAGATTTCAGAAGGTAGGTGCATAGACCAACGATTGCTCCTCCCACCTGCAGTTTTGTCAGGCTATGAATAATTTCATCCGTGAATATATGCGAAAGCTTACTCTTGCGGTAATTGTCCCATGCTTCTCTCCTTTATTGTTGATCATTCTGATGCCCGCAGCTTGGAACATCTGCTTCATCTGGTCAGGTGTAGCGGTGGTGGCAAAATCCACATCTTCGGGCTGCTTTCCAGATAAGAGGTCCCGCACAGCACCGCCGGCTATCCTCAACTCATATTGGTTCTTTTTAAATGTTTCTGACAAGGTCAAACACAGAAAATTGAGAATATGTGTACTTGCAGGCAAATCCATGCATATATTTATTTGTTATATTGCTTGCAAGAGTCAAGAGCAAGCATTTGAGGATCCCCAGCCGACTGCGGTGCGAGAGGTGGAGTAAACTCTGAATGGGGATATTGCTGGAGTTAAACAAGTTTCATGATCTTATGTGATGAAAATCACGTCTTGGGTCACAGCTTTTATTTTGTTTCACTGAAGAAAAAGAAAGGGCGGTAATTGCCCCTCATTTACGAAATTCCAAGAATTAATCCGAGTCTCCGTTTTTACTTTTAGCCCATGGAAGTGATCTTGGTGCAGTTCGGAAGCCCATTTCATGCGTTCTCCCCCCAGGGTAAATAATTTAGTTTAGCATGCAACCACTTTGAAAATGACAAACGAGCCAAAGGTCCACATCCTCACAGCGTCTCACCTGCCAGTTCATTCAGTCCATCGGTGAACAAAACCTTAAACTCGCTGCTCTTTAGTTGCATGGTGAAAAGACTCCTCCAATACAAGCGCGTCCTACTCGTCACACTAGATCTGAATATTGTGTTCCACATCTGTGGGGAGAAAATTACGCAACGTGTTGTTTGATCGATCGGCTTGTTTCAGGCAACTGGATGTAGCAGAAATAAAATAAGATATCCTTTATTTGTCCCACACTGGGGAAATTTACAGCCTCCAGCAGCAAGAATGTGGGTAGAAAGAAGAAAAAACAAACACCGTTCAATTAAGTGCAATATAAATTCAAAATGACAGCACGTTGGAGTGCAGACAAGCTGGCAGGCGGCTTTCGGCAGCCGCCCGCACAAAACACACGGTTCTCAATCAAAACTCTCAAGAAATATAAATCGTCGACATGTGTGCGCATATTGGAGCAAACTTGTCACCTGAGGAGAGCAATTGAAGTCCCTCGCGGTTCGTACTTGGCATCACATTTCGGGAATGAAATCAAACAGGAAGTTGGTTGCATCATGTGATCACTGACCAATAGGAGGGTTTACGTGAAGTTCACGCATGCGCGATAATCTCGCGAGAGAAGACCATAAGCGTCTTTACACGATTTTTCGTTGCCCTGCTGTCAGAATAGAAGCGTTGAGGAGAAAAATGGCAAAAGTCGAATTGACCCCGCTAAGACCGTGGGACGATTTCTTCCCCGGAATGGATAGGTTCGCCAAACCGGACACCAAAGATATGGCCAAATGGAATAACAGAGTTATTAGCAACTTGCTCTACTATCAAACTAATTATCTGGCTGTGTCTGTTATTGTTTTCCTTATTGTCGGGTAAGTAACGTTCGATCTGCTGGATCGTAGAATCAATCGATTGAATCACGAATCTATGTTTATCAAATTGTACAACTCTCAACAAGGAAGTCTAAATGCCACGCCAACTTTTTGTTTGTTTTGTGATGACAGCTACATCCATTTTCTTAACCGTCGTCACTTTCCTGACAATTGAGCTAGGCTGACTGGACGCCATTACATCAGACTAAAAATGAAAAATAAAAATCATGCTCAGATTGACACCAATACATTTTGGGGGCCGGGGTGAGTCCCTTGGATTACTTGCAGAAGGTAACAGTATATCTCTCAGATGCCACGACTCAAGCTGTGGTCATTATTATAAATAAATCCTTTATTTCATCCACGTAACAGCAACTCAACATTATTTATGGAGCACATTTATGGAACAACCATATCTGCACACAATATTCCCAGGAATTCAAACCTGGACGTCTTGACAATGAGCCAGACACGATAACCACTTTTCGCACAGTGCTACATTTAAGTACCATAAACGTACATAATTTCTCAATTTTCATAATTTTCTTGAAATCTAATATAGCAGAGCACTATATTGCACAGATTCTTTGGAATATCATTGGATTTTGTAGGCGTGCTTAATATTGTGTTGGGGCGGGGGGGTTGTACGGGACATAAAAAGTCATCCTCATGCCACCTTGGCTGAAGTCCACGCTGGTGAGGCAAAAGCCTGGCTCAATATAGCAATGGTCTGTCATGCTGGTGACAGTGCTCGTGAAGGGACGTTTATCAGCCACCACCGCATCGTTGCTGTGGATTGGAGCAGAGTCCATCATTGGATATTCGGTCAGTGAGTCAACAGTTGCCGTCTTTACTTGTGAACACCAAGTTTAAACTTTGACACGGTAACCTTTAAACTGTAATCTTCTTCAAGCCTTTTTGCAATTTTAGCAGAAGATTAAATATTCCCGACAGGCAGTGTATCGTCTCTCGGTTTGTTGTTGTAATGACTCAACCTCGCCACTTGGCTGTGCTCGTAACCAAAATCCAAATCCGCTCGTCAGCCAACAGAACTGAGCAGCAGCCTCCTTCCTGTCCATGTGTCCTGCAGTTTGCTGAACCCTCTGGGAATATTCACCGCCACGGCAGTGGTCTCGGGAGTCTTTCTGGGCTCGGTGTGGGCGGCAGATAACAGAAGCGCCATCAGGAACTTCAAAAGGCACAAGCCCACAGCTTTTGTGATCGCTGTCATGGTGGCCAGCTACGTGATAATATCCATTCTGGGGAGCGTCATGGTGTTCATGATAGCAATCACTTTACCGCTCGCCTGTAAGTTACAGTCAGTCGTTTTTGTTTTGGTTAGATCAGTGTTTCCCAACATTTATTGAGGCAAGGCACAATTGACAATGAGGGGGAGAAACATCCCACTGCACACCACCAAATGAAAATTAAATCTTTTATTATGATTAAGTGGAATTGGTTATTTTCAAAATTTGTCATGTCACAGCGGGTTGGGAATCACCGCGTGAGCTGTATCGATGGCGAAAGGAAGATAGATCACGGGATTGGAGAAAAACACATAAAAGGCTATGAATGCATTCTTTTTTTCTTCTTTTGTTTTAGTGATACTGGCCCATTCTTCTTTTCGCCTCCGCAACATGAAGAATAAACTGGAGAATAAAATTGAGTGCGCCGGCCTCAAAAGGTCTCCAATGGGCATCTTCCTGGAGTCGCTTGGTCAACAAGAGGAGAACTTTCAAAAGATCCAGAACTTCCTGGAGGCCAAAATGAAGGAGTGACTGGACTGAAAAAGGGCAACACACTTGTGTTCATCTGTTGGCCAAAGATCCTGACTCGCATGAATCCATCCAATCCGGCCTCAATGAGTTCCCTTGTATTGTGAAGAGAATCAAACAGTGCGCAACCCCCACGGAGTATTCCACTCCTACTAGACGACTCCCTAAATCTCAAATCTGTCTTGTATTATTCACTCAGTGGACGTCAGCCCCGGCAGCGTTCCCCTCATATCAAACTTTATTCCAAGACACAGAAAATGCACACGGGACACAAGCCCTTGCCAAGAGACACCAAAGACTGTATTTGTAACCCCACTTTCAGTTTGTCTTAGTACTCATGTGAATAGAGAATAGCCAAGCTCAGATTCCTTGCAATAAAAAGAGAGAGTACCTTCTTTTGTTTGGAGCCACGATGAATAGAATTCACGAGTCACGTGACTGCGCCAATCTTTCAAAGTGAAGACTTCAAACGGTTCTTAGGTGTGAAGCCAAATCCATCAGTGTTCCTGCTGCACTCTCCCGACTCTTTCATCTTGACGGGGTCCTCCGGGTGACTGATTAGCTCGGTTGACGTGAATCGATGGGCTGCTCCACGTTATACCACAGAGCAGTGATCGGAGTGGGAATTCTTAGAATCCATCTCAAAGCGTCAGAGCAGCAAGCGCCCGTCCCCTAAGCAGCTATCATGTGGTCGTTGTGTTTGTACAAAAAGACGTGAATATTTATTTAAAAACAATCTTACCTCGTATGAGAACTGATTTTGACCAAAACTGAACATGGTGAAGTTTGAGTTGAAAGACACACCAACAAATGAACGGATCTGACTAGCTTAGCGGTGGTACGAACGGCAACCGCCCGCCATTGTAGTTCTTCAGTTTGCTGGCAAAGAGCTCAAGTCAAATTGTGTCTCAAGCAGCACACTGGAGGAGCTTGTTCTCTTGACGACAGCTGCTCACGTTCCTGACGGCACGTGTGCACACCCGACAGGTGTCTTCCACGCAACGTTGCAAGAAGCGTATTGTACCGCACGATGCGACTCTCGCTTTCAGACAAACCGTCAACAGATGCTCCAGACCCTCAACGGGGTACGCCGTAAATGAAATGGACGCGTGTTGAGTCCCAGCTTTGAACTAGGTGAAATCATCCTCGGACATATTTCGCTTGTACCACCTGGAGATTAATAATAGATGCGGGGGAGCACACAAGAAGGCCTTGTTTATGTCGTAGAGTATCGGCTGGAACAGCCCGGCAGCGCTTGCCTGCAGTTGGTATGAATTGGCGGTCGCCCAGAGACAGCTGGACGTCAAACACAACCACCGTCACTGCTTAGGGTTGAAGCCAGGTTGCTCCACCAAGAAGCAATGGCTAGTGATCGAAAAAAATTAGCGGAAAGGGGCGTGGCCTGGACGGGACGACCAATCACAACAAGTAAGACATCATACACGTCCAATCGCAGGGCTGTTTACAATCGGAAGATGGAAAGACTGATCGGAGAGCTCGTGAAAACGCGACGATAAGGTACCTGACCCCCCCCTAAAAATTTCTCAACGGATTTAGACGATTTAAAAAATGATCAATTTAAGAAATAAAACGGCGGATTTCCGTACACGTCCAATCGCAGGACTGTTTACAATCGGAAGATGGAAAGACTGATCGGGAGAGCTCGTGAAAACTCGACGATAAGGTACCTGGACCCCCACCCCCCCACCCTAAAAATTTCTGAACGGATTTAGACGATTCACAAAAATGATCAATTTAAGAAATAACACGGTGGATTTCCGCGTATCCGCGGAAAATTGCCATCCCCGAAGAAACGTGACACTCGGGGGCACGACGAGTCGTCAAAGCTGCTGAACTGCGTCGACCAATTCACACTTGTTGCCACACAAAACGTGATTGGGAGTGAAATAGGGCCAAAGGTTAACATGAGAACGGGGGTGGGGGCGCTCTGCGTGTGCATAGCAAATTGCTGCATAGACTAGGGAGGCTTTGGTTCAATAAGCATTAACTTGTCATTCACTGTTTACCAGCTCAGGAGCAACACACCTGATTCAAATAATCAGGATGGTTCTCGAGCCGCTTCAGAACTGATCATCTGAATCAGGCGTGTTGCAGCCGAGACAGCTGCAAAACAGACAGGACAGTGGCCCTCCAGGCCTGGAGCTGGACATGCCTGATGTAGTATAGAACAGTCGGGGACATGCAATCAGTGCACGCTGATCTTTTTCCTTGTGGACAGCTTTCAAGTACCAGAGCTAGAGCCAATTTTGGTGGTGGTAAAAGAAAAAAAAACTGGTGCTAACCTGGGCACTGGCCCGGAACGAGCACCAAGGACAAGAGCGGTGTGGAAAAGGGCCATTTGAGGACAGAAGGAGACGTGGGCCATGGCCAAATGGGTGTGGTGAGTTTCAAAGACCGGTTTGGTGGGTTCAGGGCTGAAGAGCACAAGAAACCAGCATGGCAAGACAGCAGTGTGAAAAGGAGAAAACAACAAAACAAAACCCAGATTTTGGACTGCAACAGAAAAGGAAATTCTTTTGTACATTGCAATGGGTTACTCATTCACTATGGAGGGATTGGAATCATTGAAGCATTAACCTCGGGGTTTGTCAGAGACTAATTTCCTTTCTTCGCAGGTTCTCAGGGTTAAACAAATATAAAGTGGTTCAAGCAGCTCTTTTTGCGTGCGGCGCCGCTAATTGTACAGATTGCAAGACTATTTCATTAACTGAACAGACATTCACTTGGCTCATTTAATGGCTTTACATTTAATCCTGCGTTCCTCCTCCCTTCCACAAGATTGTTTTTTTTTTTTCAGGTCCCATCGTGTCCCGTCGACCAAATAATGAATTCTGATTTGTTTTATTCAAACAAGTGAAATGATACAAAATCCTAAGAACCAGCTTAACAAAAGCTTATGCTATATATTACATGTTTTTTTTTTCAAAATTCACAAGATGCTCTACAAACAACCAGTGTATTAACAGTTAAAAAAAAAAAAATCGGGAGCACCGGTCCATGAGTTCCAGCATGGATGTAGTAAAAGAGCCTTTTTTTTTTCTCAATTTTTTGTGAGTTTCTTTTCTTAAAAGTCCATAATGTGTATAGTAGTGTGGCAGTAACCTTTGTTTAGATTCTCAGGAGTAATACTGGTGTTAGACAAAAACACAAATATGTGACTTGGTTGTGCTTTGCGTTAAAGTAAGATCGTATACTTCACAAAGCTCACACAGAGTGAATAGAAATGAACATACTGTAGAAAGTAGCGTTGTGTGCTTAAGAGTATTTGGAAATAAAAGTACATTGATGTCGTGGCTGCAAAGTGTTCCAGGAAAGCCATCTTTGTCCGGTTCACTCCTAACACGCTCCTTCATTTTTATTATTTTTTTTGATCGGGTTCTATCAGTCTTTGTCTGGTCCTTCATGGTTATCATCACACGTGGTCGGCAAGGGGGCAGGAGAAGATGCGTTCAAAGTTGTTCGCTGCGGCTCAGCGCGGCCTTCCGACACACAACGCCGCTAAGTTTCAAATCTCTGCAGAGCAAAACTGCATACTTAAAAGTCTGCGGTCTGCAGCGGCTTCGAGTTCAGTTACAGTGCTCGAGCGAGCGAGAACAAAGTCTGCTTGGCTTGTATGTGTGTGTGTGTGTGTGTAAATTCCTTCATTCTTTGACTCGCCTTGCTCAGAAAAACCGGTAAGTGCAGTTGAAGGCACGGGGGGACAGCTTTGTCATGCAAAAAAAAAAAAAAAAAAAGGATTGGATGACAGGCAGCTAAACGATCGTTCCTGCTTTGGAGTCTTCGTGCCAGTGTATCCCATCTTGTGGGTCCATGCTTGTTGGCGTTTGGTTGCGCATCTCCATCTGGTTGACGTCCATGTGGGATCTGAAATCAAAAGAAAAGAGAACAGCACCGTCAGTGCGCGCAGCAGCTCTTGGTGTGACCGAGGAGCCTCGTGCAGATGACGACGACGACGACATTTCTTGTCATCTCATTGCCACCCTCAAATGCCCCCCCGCAAACGTTATTTCTCTCGGAAGTTGGTCCAAATGCATCTCACCCCCCACCCCTCAGAAGTCAAATGTATGCTACCTGTGTGAAAGGGTCCATCCACATTTGACTCTCCCTCCCTCCCTGTACTAGAGCCATTCATTCATCTTCCTAACCGCTTGATCCTCACTAGGGTCGCGGGGGGTGCTGGAGCCTATCCCAGCTGTCTCCGGGCAGTAGGCGGGGGACACCCTGAATCGGTTGCCAGCCAATCGCAGGGCACACAGAGACGAACAACCATTCGCACTCACACTCACACCTGGTGACAATTTAGAGTGTTCAATCAGCCTGCCACACATATTTTTGGAATGTGGGAGGAAACCGGAGCACCCGGAGAAAACCCACGCAGGCCCGGGGAGAACATGCAAACTCCACACAGGGAGGCCGGAGCTGGAATCGAACCCGGTACCTCTGCACTGTGAAGCCGACGTGCTAACCACTGGACTACCGAGCTGCCCGTACTAGAGCCACTTGTAGTCAAATATTTCCATGTAGCGGAACAGTAAATAGCGCACGCACACACACACACACACACACACACACACACAAACATAGAGCAATGGAATCCAACAATGGTCAGGGGCCGCATTTCCCCTCTGCCACTCGAGTGCCCCCTCACCACAAAAATGCACTCGGAAAGACCGAATGAGAATTCGGCAAGGAATAAAAGAAAAGCTCTTGGCAGCTTTCTGCCAATCGGGTCACCTGACCCCCGATCACTAGTTCACATTATTGTCTCTCATCCTTTTTTTAAAAAAAATCACTTCTAGTATTGGAAAAAAGGGGTTGAATTTTTCTGGTGTGTAGTTCGGGTACACCTCTGTCGAGGCCTCGCGGGGGGGGCCTGCCACTTCGCCATTGAAGCTTTGGGAGAAATGTGCATGTGTGGACAAAAAAGGCCGAATGGTAGCACGTGAGCAGGGGCGCCCCTCTGCAAAAAACAAAAGCAAAGCAACACTGCTGAGGAATGCGACCGCTGGATGCGCTGGATGTCAATTCCGGGAGAAGTGGGGCGCGTGCGCGACGCGGCCACGCGATCACCGCGTCGGGCGTGACACTGAGCGATCAGTCAAACATCTCAGGTGCAAAGGTTGCACTTCCAAACACCGGCAACAAGCTACGCTGCACATACAGTACGTGATTGCGCATTATTGTTCCCGTATTTTGGGTCCACGAGGAGAACACCAAACCTCGTATTGAAAATGCTGCATCATGGGATGACGGCATCACGGTTTTTTTTTTTTTTTTTTGCTTCTTACCTGCCCTGGGTGGAGCGGCCAAAAGGGGCGGTGCTGTAGCTGTACGTCTGCGGCATCTGCTCGGGAAGGTCGCGACCCGCTCGACCGTGACCGCTGACAGGCCCGTGCCAATTTCCGTTGGCGGAACCTGAGAACATCGGCGAGCGTCACCGGATGTCAACGGAGGATTAGCCGAATGCCACGACCCCCGGTGGGACCCGTCTAACCTGATGAGTAGGAGTGGTTCCGGTTGTTGTTATTGTGGCTGAAGGCTGCGGGGGGCACTATTCGGTAGCCGAGACTCTGCTGGGAGCCTTGGTCGTAGTCGTAGTCGTAGCCGTAGCCGTACGCGGCTTGCTTGTAGGCCGTGTTGCGATGGTACCAGCCTCTCAGGTGCTCGGCCACGACGGCCTTCTGAAAGTTCCTGGCCACCTGGGCTTCGCCGCGGGGTGCCGGGCGGTTCCTGGGCGGCCGAAGCGTGGCGTACGGGTTCTGCGACCGGCCGTCGAGCTCATCGTTGCCGTAGCGACCGTGCGCGTCGTAGGCCCGGTAGACCGCGTGGGCGGGACGCAACGGCGGGTTGACGCTGTAGTGTCCCTCCGTCTCGTCGTCGTCGTACACGCAGACGCCATTCGAGTAAGGCTCCGGCTCCGTATGGCTAGGATAGCCCGTGATGTAGAAGGCGGTGGTGGTGGGGCGAGTGCGGGGCCGGTAGGCGTGGCAGCGGGCGTCCGGCTGAGCCAAGTTGGGCATGCTGCCCGTGTTGGCGTAGACGTCTTTCCTGTGGCGCCCGCGCACTCGACGCCGCTGGTTGCGGTTCCCGGGGACCGCGTACTCCACGCTGGACTGGCTGGTGTAGGACGAGCCGTCGTCGAGGACCTCGGTGCTGTTGCTGCGCCGGGACGGGGACAAGGTGAACGCGGGCAAACGCGCTTCGGGCTCCAGTAGAACCTTGGACTGGGATTCCAGACTGCCGCTGCGTTGGCGAAAAACCTGCGGCGCCTCCTCTGATCTGGCGGAGGCAGAAATCAAATCCCATCATCATGCGTCCCGTCTTTGACCGGATGTGTTCATATTAAGGAATGCAACCCCCCCCCCCCTCCACCCCCCTGACATACTTGAGCTGGCTACTGCTGTAAGCGTTGCGTGTGAGCAGCGGAGTCGGGGGCATACTGCGGGCATCCCGAGGCTGTCTGGAAACCGATTTGTGTGGACTGCCGTGGCTGAGCAAGGCATCGTGGTGACTGTGGCGGAGCGCTTCCTGGATCGGACTGCGATTTAACCTGCCACACAGGTTAAGGATTACCGTTTCTCTTCTTTTCAGCCCGGCCAACCCAAGAAAAGAGCGCAGGCAGCATTCAGGTCAGCTTACATTGTGACTGCGGCAACGAGAAGCCGACCGCTTTCATGATTCGCCCCCCCCCCCCCCATATGGTTATTGTTGGTTACGTCCTCATGGGCATCGACATGTTCTTTTCATTCTATTTTTAAAACTGGTGTATTTGGACTAATAAATGGGGGGGGGGGATTTTTCAAAAGGGGACGGGGAGGGGGGGGGGTTGTGGCAATTGGCAGGAACGCAGACCTGCAGAGACTTTGCAAGCCTCCTCGCTGCCCATGTTTAAAGCCCTCCTCACTTGTATTCTTTGGCGTTGGACTCAGCATGACTTGCATTTGTTCTTGATTTTACCGCTTGGTGCTTTCTACCGCCTTTATTACCGATTTGTCTTGCTGTTTATTGTGTATGTTCGATCGCTCCATGTACAGCACTTTGTATGCAGCGATGGCTGTTTGAAAGTGCTCCAGAAATACTCTTGACTTGACTTAGATTTGTTCTTGATTTTACTGCTTGGTGCTTTCCACCGCCTTTATTACCGATTTGTCTTGCTGTTTATTGTGTATGTTCGATCGCTCCATGTACAGCACTTTGTATGCAGCGATGGCTGTTTGAAAGTGCTCGAGAAATACTCTTGACTTGACTTAGATTTGTTCTTGATTTTACCGCTTGGTGCTTTCTACCGCCTTTATTACCGATTTGTCTTGCTGTTTATTGTGTATGTTCAATGGCTCCACGTACAGCACTTTGTATGCAGCGATGGCTGTTTGAAAGTGCTCCACAAATACTCTTGACTTGACTTGGACGAGCTCCGCACCCGCACAAAAGCAGCACAAGTCCACATATCAATATTGTGTGGGACGTACCTGCCGTCTACCTGCTGGTCGTTCGCCGAAGCTCGTCTCTCATTGGCGCAGCGGTTGGCCAGTGTCTCCGCATGGCGGGGCCTCGGCGAGTATTGAAGTGAACTCGAGCGCTGCCTCTGGGAGGTCAGCTCGTCATCTGGGAGGTCAAAGAGGCTCGCTTGAAGCTTGATGCGCGCTCCAGAAATTGTCATCTGATCCAAAAATGGGTCATACCTTCATCCAGCGTGAAGCTGTCAGACAGAGAGCTGAGCTCTGACGGATTGACGTCGTCTAAAAATGACAAGGAGGAAAAAACGGTTTTCCCAAACGCCGAAAAGGATCCGCGTGGACGGCCGCTTTGAAGCAAAAGTAGCCTCCAAACGCTTGCGCGGCATCTGCGGGGTGTTGGCGCTACCTGCCAAGATCAGCGAAGCCCTTTGGCTGGGTTTCTTCCCCGCCCCCATCCTGTAGGCGTTGATCTCCCCTTCGATCTCCTCCAGTTTTCTCATGGCATCCAGACAGTTGTTCTTCCTCTTTTTCTTCACCGTCTTGCTGAGATCCATCTCCTTGGTTAACTTGATGGCCGCTTCCACGATCTTCTGCTGCAAAGCAAATCTGCTTTCCAGATTCCTCAAATGAGGATCCTGATGGTGAAAGCCAAACAATTGGAAATGAGCAAAGTCAACAATGCATCCTTAAAAAAAAAACGGTCTTTTGGTCGCACCTCATGATCTGGGAAAAGGTCGTTCAGCTTGAACTCTGTGCCAACGCGTCTTCGGACGTGAGGGGTCTTTTCTCCGGTAACCAAGGGATACTCTTTGGGTAATCTTCCTGTCAGTTCCTGCAAACGAGAACAAACAAGTCAACAAATCACGTCGGCGCTGTGCGCCTTTTCTAAAAA
The DNA here is from genome assembly GCF_025434085.1 of Hippocampus zosterae. Classification (NCBI taxonomy): domain Eukaryota; kingdom Metazoa; phylum Chordata; class Actinopteri; order Syngnathiformes; family Syngnathidae; genus Hippocampus; species Hippocampus zosterae. The sequence goes on from NC_067459.1 coordinate 21,453,518, forward strand.
CTGCCGCCGACTGATTCCCGCTAAGGACTAGCGGTTTGCTACGCAGCGGCGCTTCGAACGATCGACCTTTCTGAATGAATGAGTGCAAGACTTGACAGACTAACCGCTTCCCGCATGCAGATCTTCTTCAGTTCCTCCAGTTTCTGCTTCAGGGCGTCGTGAAGTTTTTTCTCCTTTGTCCTTAACTCGGCAATCTTCTCTTTCTTCTGCTCGTCGGCAACGTCGGAGTCGGCAGAACCTGTGGCAACATGCACAGGGTGGCACTCGCGATTCACTCAAGCGGGATGAGCGGCCCCGAGACGAAAGCTTGCTTGGGTGGAGGAGGCGCTAACCGGCCGAGATGAGGCTTCCGCTGCTCGCCATGATGAGCCGGTGTTTGCTTTCGGGACCTGGAAATGTACTCATCCGTTGGGCGCTGATCTCTGTGAGGTCCATGGCGATGTCTCCTGCACTCCTGGCCGTGGTCATATTTGACTACAAGGGAGAAAACGGGGGAGATCTCGCGTCAATCAGGTTCTTCGGCAATCTAGTCCTGCCCGAACACATGCGCCTTCTGCCTTTTTTCAAACGCCGACACGGTCGGTCGAAATGTCATAATGACATCCCTTTTTTTCCAGAATCTTAATCGCCACCGTAGGAAAAAAAAAATGAAATCGTATCATTTGGGCTGTGAATTCTTTCCTCAATTCCTCAGCTGCAACCGATTCATGAAAGGGCGTCGCGACAACCGCCATGTCATCAATGAGCTGTCGGAATCTTTGCCGGGGTGCTTCCAAAGCGCTTCGGTCGATTCTAAGCTTAACTTGGCGGTTTCCTTTCAAGGCTCATTTAACAACCAGACAATCGTACTGATTCACCACTCGGTCGACGCAACGGACTGAGAAATAAAATGTGGGCTCAGCACACGTCTCGCGCATCAACGGTTCCAATTACCCCAACCTCGCGTTCTCAAAAAAAAAAAAAAAAATCCTCTCTTCCCATTAGGCTTCAATGCGGATACATACAGCAAGGCAGCAATTTAGTTTCAAATTCTAAATTCACGTGGGCAACATTGTGGGAGCTTATCCAAGAAAGAAAATACTACTACCATTATTTATCCATTGCGATGTATCCATTTTGTATTTATATTGCACTTAATTGAACAGTGTTTTTTGTTGTTTTTTTTCTTCTTTCTACCTACATTCTTGCTGCTGGAGGCTGCAAATTTCCCCAGTGTGGGACAAATAAAGGATATCTTTATTAAAAAACAAATAATAGTAATAAAATAATGATGACAACATTGTCATGCCAATGAAGCAATGAGAATCAGACATTGCTTTTGGATTGTGGCTCAACTGAATTACGGGTATTAAAAAAAAAAAAAAAAGGAGTCATGACACAGGCCTGGACAAAAACGAAGACATACCCCAAGAAAAGATTGAAAAGGCGTGTCGTCAAATTTGTAATCAGCCAATCGGCTTAATTGGAAGGAGACAAGTTTGGTAAACACACAAAACCTTAGTGCAGGATGAATCGAAGGACGGTGCTATCCTCGAGTGATTCCAAAGAACAATTAAGGGCGAGCGCATTAAAGGGCGCAAGATGTCTTGAATCTGTGTCTCCTGACATCTCGAGACAATCAAGGTATTCCCGTCTCAATTGCGGGCCGGGGGGGGGGTCTTGCGAGCGGGGAAATAACCCGCGACGCCCAAGGACGGAGCAAGCGTTCGGAAGCATTCGCGAGTCACCTTGAAGGAGCTCAAATGTGCCGTTCACACCTGAGCCGAGTGGAAGCGTTTTTACTCCTGAAGAGAGGAGCAAGTCTCACACTCAAGTTAAGGGTACCATCAGTTTTATCCAGGCCTAGAGCGCCACCGATTTTGTCCATGTGCGTACAGTAGCTATCACAATACATACATATACACAAGATGTACAAATGGGCGGCCCGGTAGTCCAGTGGCTAGCACGTCGGCTTCACAGTGCAGAGGTTCGATTCCAGCTCCGGCCTCCCTGTGTGGAGTTTGCATGTTCTCCCCGGGCCTGCGTGGGTTTTCTCCGGGTGCTCCGGTTTCCTCCCACATTCCAAAAACATGCGTGGCAGGCTGATTGAACACTCTAAATTGTCCCTAGGTGTGAGTGTGAGTGCGAATGGTTGTTCGTCTCTGTGTGCCCTGCGATTGGCCGGCAACCGGTTCAGGGTGTCCCCCGCCTACTGCCCGGAGACAGCTGGGATAGGCTCCAGCACCCCCCGCGACCCTAGTGAGGATCAAGCGGCTCGGAAGATGAATGAATGAATGAATGAATGAAAGATGTACAAATAGTTCATGACTGTCATCCTGGCATTTGGCTCGCGCGACGCCCAACGCGCGTAAAAGAAGAAGACGTGGAACCGATTGGGGCGGGGAGCGAGAGAGGCCGCATACTCACCGGACTTTGCTTTCTGTCCAGGTAGAACTGGTGCTGACTGATGGCCATCACCCAGATGCTTTTAATTAGAGAATGGCTGGCATACCAGGAGTGAATGACCAGGCCGCTCTGCCCAAAGGTCCGCTTGCTCACCGTTCCACTGTTGAGAGTGAAAACAGTTTTCCTTTGTCGTGCCAAAACACCAACAAGCGATTCCCCTCCTCCCCCAACAAGTTTTGTGAATCCTCACAGGATATCAAAGAAGTCAGCGGCGACCGTCGCAAATGACCTCCAATGAGCTGCAGGCGGCACAAAAATGAACCGGGAGCGATGAGGCACACAACAGCGTCAAAATCCATCTGAATTTAAAATCTCGGTACTCGCGTCCTACGTTCCCAGAGGAACGGCGGCACTGTTTTAAATAGGGGCTCCGGTCATGAAATCAAGCGCACCCCCCGCTCGCAGCAGGCAAGGTGGCCCTAAAACGGAGCGCTGTCGGCAGACGGCTTTCACGGTGTGCTAAATGTAGACTAACAACATCCATGGCGAGAGCGAGAGCGGCAGCCATTAAACAAAAAAAAAAAAAAAAAATCATACAATAAAATTTACATCCTGGTTTACATAGGTGGCGCTTTTCTGTAGCAATGCGCCAAAGTGGGAAATTAAAGAACTTTTTTTTTTTTTTTACGGACACCACAGCAAAGAGACGAGATGAAAAGATCTTTTCGTATTGCCTAACTGACCTGTGGGGGTCGATGACTTCCACAGCAAATTTCTTCTCTCGGAAATACAAATTCTCCAACTGCTTCCACCGGAATAACTGCAAAGACATTTGTCAATGGTGAAAATCGACTCCACGGGCCATCAAACGTCTCCAGAATTGGATGTGTTGGATTGGAAAAAAAAAAAAAAAAGTATTTCTCAAGAATTCTTGGGTGGCGTATCCATTTGAGAACTGTTGAGAAAAGTGGCTCGTAGCGGCCCGGGCGCTCATCTCATCGCAGCTGTGAAAGTCTCGGCAGGAAACGCAGGTGGCGAGAGCAGTGCGGCAGCCACGTTACCTGCACCACTCAACTTTTACGCCCCCCCCCCCCCCCCCCGCCTGCCATTTCGCATCATACCTTTTGCTTTTATAGTATTTATATTTTTTCATTCATTCATTCATCTTCCGAGCCGCTTGATCCTCACTAGGGTCGCGGGGGGTGCTGGAGCCTATCCCAGCTGTCTCCGGGCAGTAGGCGGGGGACACCCTGAATCGGTTGCCAGCCAATCGCAGGGCACACAGAAACGAACAACCATTCGCACTCACACTCACACCTAGGGACAATTTAGAGTGTTCAATCAGCCTGCCACGCATGTTTTTGGAATGTGGGAGGAAACCGGAGCACCCGGAGAAAACCCACGCAGGCCCGGGGAGAACATGCAAATATATTTTTTATAAAATATAAAAAATATTTTTATAAATTTGTTTATTTTTATAAGCATATTTATAATATGCTTATATAATAATCCCCCCCCCCCCGGCAAGAAATTCAGGTGACACTACGCTTGCGTATTTTGAATGCGCAGCACGCAAAGAACAAAAGTCAACTGGCTCAACGCTCTAGGAAGCAGATGATTTTTTTTGGGGGGGGGTCTACGAGAGCGAGTGTGTCTCAGGTAGGGGGGGGGGACAAAAAAAAAATCCGCTCTACCATTTCAAGCTTTCTAAACTCTTTCAAACATATTTCAAAGTCTGAAAGCAAGCTTTAGGAGGAGTCAACCAATAAAACAGGTGGCCGTGAGCGAGGCTTACCGTGAAAGCTTCTCTTTCGGACGTGGCCCCCCCTGCTATATTCCTGCGTATTGAATCCGACTGCTTTTTTTTTGGCGTTTCCCGCAGGGCTTTGCCTGAGCTTCCTTGAACAATGCTCGTTCTTGTCTGTTCTCCGGGAACCAGATAGGTGTTGCAAGAGTTTCAGCTTAGCCCCACCCCCCCATTCCTCTGACATCACAGACACCTCACCCTGGGCTTTGCACCGCTCTTTGAGCTGCTCCCTCTCTAACCCCCCCCCCCCCCCCCCCCCGCTTCCCCCGCCTACGCAGCAGAGCTCTTCCCTTTAAGTCAGACCAGACAAACAGGTTGTATTCACATAATTAAGAAGAGCCCAGGGCGGCCCGGTAGCCCAGTGGTTAGCACGTCGGCTTCACAGTGCAGAGGTACCGGGTTCGATTCCAGCTCCGGCCTCCCTGTGTGGAGTTTGCATGTTCTCCCCGGGCCTGCGTGGGTTTTCTCCGGGTGCTCCGGTTTCCTCCCACATTCCAAAAACACGCATGGCAGGCTGATTGAACACTCTAAATTGTCCCTAGGTGTGAGTGTGAGCGTGGATGGTTGTTCGTCTATGTGTGCCCTGCGATTGGCTGGCAACCGATTCAGGGTGTCCCCCCCGCCTACTGCCCGAAGACAGCTGGGATAGGCTCCAGCACCCCCCGCGACCCTAGTGAGGATCAAGCGGTACGGAAGATGAATGAATGAATGAATGAAGAAGAGCCCATTTTGGGAAAACCTCAACTCGATAGAGACACGACGCAACACAATGCACGTGCGCATACGCACACACAGGCAGAGACGCCCGTACTGGCGTCGCCCTTCAATCCAATTGCCCAGCTGGGATCTCGGCAGTCTGCGGCCGTCGAGACTTTTTTTTTTCCACATGCATCAAGCAATGAGGAGAATGTGATGATGAGACCAGTGAAACTGGACTCGCAAGGACGAGTCATCACACGTCGATGAGTCACAGATCTATGAATGTCAGAGACAGAGAGCGTCCGACATCGCCAAAGTTGAAGGAAGACGTGTCGGCTGACAACGCCCGGTTGGTTATGTTGATTGCATTTTTCGTGATGAGAGTCCTTGGCCAGATAATCACCCGGCCCGTCGGCAAACAGATCCTATGCCGTTCTCTCGTTTCTTCAACCCATTTTGCTAACAACGCCCCAAAGCGTTCCGACAATTGCCGGCTAAGAAGAAAATGGCTGTGCTGGATTGGAGCAGCTCCCCGACTGATTGGACCCGGTTACGTGTTGCTGCACGTCCTATCCTAGATGAGCAAGTGAAAACGACGAGCATGACAATGCGAGTCATCGATGAGAGACTAGAGAGAGACGCACAAAGCACAAAGTCGAGAAAACAACCGGCATGGCGGCTCATAATGTCGAGGCTGCCACACGCAACACATGGAGACAGTTCACATATGTGCAAGTGCGTGTACAGTGTAGTAAAAAAAAAAAAAAAAGCGCCTCACAGTCTGCTTCTGAGGCCACTGCCAAAATATGTTTGGGATGTGACACACCTCAATCTCTGCAAAAGGCAACCAGCATGAGACTACGAGTCATTTTCTTGCAGATCCCTTTCGCTCCTACAAAAGTTTGACACAGCTTCTACAGCTGCTGCGAACCCCCCCCCCCCCCCCCAAACAAAACAAAGAAACTGCTGATTTCTTTCATGACAATGTGTGCTTGACCTGCAGGTGTGAATGATAACGAGTTAGCGTTGACATCAACATTGTTGCCATGACAGACAAGAGATGCCTGTGGTTTCCGTCTCGATCCGCGTGCATACAAGCACTAACGCCGACAATCCAAGCACCCGGGACAACCAGTAACCAAAAAACAAGGCCCACACCCTCAACGCCATACCAAAAGATAAAAAGTCATCCTTCGATTCGCTTGCTGCCAACACGGCATTTCCACACGATATAGTGAGCGACGTCGTGAAAATATCAGCCTATCCTGTCGAAACGTGATGAGTAAATTGAGCTTTTCCGTTTCTATTTTGGGGACTTCCTTTCAGCGGAACATGATTCAGAAATCTCGCATCGGTCACGAGTTCTCACCCAAAATTAGACATTCTGAGCAAAATGTTGCCGCTTGACTTTTACGGAAACATGATTCAGAAAGTAATTTAGAAATCTTAAGCGTCATGCAGTAGTTGAACCTAAAATAAGACACTTTCGTCAAACGTTCAAGCTCAGTGCAACTCTGAAGAATACCATACCAATTCACAAAAACGTATTCTCCGAAGTATTCATTCATCTTCCGAGCCACTTGATCCTCACTAGGGTCGCGGGGGGTGCTGGAGCCTATCCCAGCTGTCTCCGGGCAGTAGGCGCGGGACACCCTGAACGGTTGCCAGCCAATCGCAGGGCACACAGAAACAGACAACCATTCGCACTCACACTCACACCTAGGGACAATTTAGAGTGTTCAATCAGCCTGCCATGCATGTTCTAGGAATGTGGGAGGAAACCGGTGCACCCGGAGAAAACCCACGCAGGCCCGGGGAGAACATGCAAACTCCACACAGGGAGGCCGGAGCTGGAATCGAACCCGGTGCTAACCACTGGACTACCGGGCCGCCTATTCTCCAAAGTAAAAAGCAAAAAGGGGCAGACTTGCAATGAGTCGCAAGGCCGACTCCTATTTCACCCGTAAAGTGCACTTGGATGAAGCACCATACAGTTTTAAAGGCGAGAGCGTATTCCCCAACAACAGGAAACGACCGGTTCACAAACCCTTTGAACGCACTAACACAGCCTGCTGAGCGCCACAGCGAGCCCCGGAGGCTCGTTGCTTCCCTTGGAAACACAACTCGCGCTCCTGTGACAGACGGCTCGCTGATGTTCCGGGAACCGGCATCCAGGTTAGCGTGGCCGGGGTATGAGATGGGACGAAGCCAACCAAAATCATTTCATTTGATTTTACCTTTCAATTTTTCACTCCCGCTGGCGCAAGCATCAATTTGACAAGCACGACACTTCCAAATGCATCGCTCAAACTTCATTTAGTGTTTGCGTTGCCTTTCCAAATTTTCCATGGTGAAACCAAAAAAAAAATTTCCACCCAAAAAAATTTGGTGCTCGTTCGGGGGCCAGGGCCGGCCGGTGCTGTGCCTAATTGGCGCTGAACAAGTTCTTATGGTCACGAGCTATGGGTCGTGACCGAAAGAACGAGATCCCGGATACAAGCGGCCGAAATGAGTTTTCTCCGCAGGGTGTCCGGGCTTCATCCGGGAGGGGCTCCGAGTCGAGCCGCTTCTCCTCCACATCGAGAGGAGCCAGATGAGGTGGCTTGGGCATCTGATTCGGATGCCCCCTGAACGCCTCCCTGGTGAGGTGTTCCGGGCATGTCCCACCGGGAGGAGACCCCGAGGAAGACCCAGGACACGCTGGAGAGACTATGTCACCCAGCTGGCCTGGGAACGTCTCGGGATCCCCCGGGGAGAGCTGGAAGAAGTAGCTAGGGAGAGGGAAGTCTGGACTTCCCTGCTAAAGCTGTTGCCCCCGCGACCCGGCCCCGGATAAGCGGTAGAAGATGGATGGATGGATGGATGGATAATAATAATAATAATAATACATTTTATTTGTGGGCGCCTTTCTAGAAACTCAAGGACACCTTACAACAAGCAGTTAAAATCACGAGTACAATGTTAAAAAACTACATCAAATAAGATAAGAAAAAATACAACAAAATAAATAAATAAAACAATGGCTTTATGGTCTGAGTGAATAGGCTTGTCGAAACAGATGTGTTTTGAGGCGGGATTTGAAATGTGTTAATGAGGCTGTATTACGAAGGTCAGCGGGGAGTGAGTTCCATAGCTGGGGAGCAGAGCGACTGAAGGCTCTATTTCCCATGGTGACGAGGCGAGCAGGGGGGACAGAGAGGAGGACAGAGGAGGAGGAACGAAGAGAGCGGACAGGCGTAGGAATATGGATGAGGTCAGATAGGTATGGAGGGGCTAGGTCATGAATGGATTTGAATGTGAGTAGCAGGATTTTATATTGAATGCGGTGTAAAATGGGAAGCCAGTGGAGATGTTGGAGGACAGGTGTAATATGGTTTATGTATGGCGTGAGTGTGATAATGCGGGCGGCTGAATTTTGGACCAGCTGAAGCTTATGGAGGGTTTTTTGAGGGAGACCAAACAGAAGGGAATTACAGTAATCGAGTCGCGAGGTGACGAGGGTGTGTACAAGTATAGCAGTGGACTGAGGAGTGAGAGAAGAGCGGAGCCGGTGGATGTTTCGAAGATGATAATATGCAGAACGAGTGATGTGGTTGATATGTGAGGTGAAGGAGAGGGTGCTATCAAGGATGACACCCAGACTCTTGACCTGAGGGGAGGGGGAGATGGAAGAGCTTTCGAAGGGAATGGAGAAGTTGTTTATTTTGTTTAGATTGGATTTAGTGCCTATAAGGAGGAATTCAGTTTTATTGCTATTCAGTTTGAGGAAATTTGAGGTGAACCAAGATTTTAATTCCTGCAGGCAGTTGGTTAGGGAGGATGGTGGAAGTACGGTATTAGGTTTGGTAGAGATGTAGAGCTGGGTGTCATCCGCGTAGCAATGAAAATGAATGTGATGTTTCCTGAAGATATTACCCACGGGAAGAAGATAGATTAGAAATAGCAATGGGCCAAGGACAGAACCCTGAGGAACACCTGAAGTGAGGGGAAAGGGGTGAGATCTAAAACGTTTGAGCTGGATAAACTGGGTGCGGTCAGAAAGATAGGAGCGGAACCAGGAGAGGGGGATGCTGGTGATGCCAATGGAGGAGAGTCTGTCGAGGAGGATGGAGTGAGAGATGGTGTCAAAGGCTGCACTGAGGTCAAGCAGGAGGAGGATGGCGAGTGAACCGGAGTCAGCAGAGAGAAGAAGGTCATTGCATATTTTGAGGAGGGCAGTTTCAGTACTATGGAGGGGACGGAAGCCAGATTGAAATTGTTCGTATAGCTTATTGGAGGAAAGATGGGTGTGAAGTTGAGCAGCTACTGTTTTCTCTAGAAGTTTGGAGATGAACGGAAGGTTTGATATGGGACGAAAGTTGTTCAAGTCGCAGGGATCAGAGCCAGGTTTCTTCAGTATGGGAGTGACAGCAGCAGTTTTGAGATGAGATGGTACAATGCCAGTAGAGAGGGAAGTTTGAATAATGTTAGTGATGAGAGGGGAGAGGGCCGGGATAGAAGCTTTGACTAAAACAGTAGGGAGAGGGTCAAGCTGACAAGTAGAGGATTTGGACTTCTGGATTAAGATGGAGATTTGGTGGACAGATGGGGATGTGAATGCAGAGAATAGGTGGGTAGGAACCGGGGAGAACGGAGAAGGAGGGTTAGGAGCAGCTGAAGGGGTGAGTTGCTGGTGGATAAGTTGGATTTTGGATGTAAAAAATGAGGCCAGAGTATTACAAAAATCAGTGGAATAGAGATGTGAGGGAAGAGTGTCAGCAGGTTTAGTGAGTTTAGAAATGAGTGAAAAGAGTGATCTGGGGTTGCCTTCATTGGAACTGATTAATCCAGAGTAGAAGATTGATTTGGCTTTGGATATTGAGTCCTTGTAATGGAGAAAGTGGGTAGTGTACATTTCTTTATGAATGGCGAGTCCAGTTTTTCTATATAATCTTTCAAGTTGACGGCCTTTTGATTTAAGTTGTCTGAGGGTAGGGGTAAACCAGGGTGCTGTTTGGTTGAAGGAGACAGTTCGGGTTTTGAGTGGGGCCAGGATATTGAGAATGTTATGGAGATTTGTATTGTAGTGTGTCAAAAACTCATCTGTTGTAGAAAGACAATCAGTACTGGGGAGGTTGTTGATAAGTGATTCTAAATTGTCCGGGTTAATGTCCTTGATTTTACGGAAATGTATAATGCGTTGTGGGTTGGATTTGAAAAATGACAGGTTAACATTGAATGAAAGCAATAGATGATCTGTGTATGGGAGGAGATCGGTTTTACAGTTTGTTGGTGATAATCCAATACAGCAGATCAAGTCCAGAATATGTCCTTTACTGTGTGTGGGAAAGTTGACATACTGTTGAAAACCAAAACTGTCCAGACAGGAGGTAAAGTCTTTGGTAAGTGAGTCATTGATATTGTCCATGTGTATATTAAAATCTCCTAAGAGAATCACATTTGGTGATAGTGTATACAGATGAGTGAGGAGTGTAGTAATGTCAGTGATAAAATTCTTGTTTGGTTTTGGTGGACGGTAAATAGTGGCAATCAGTGTGGGAGTTGATCCAGAGAGCTGTATAACAGTCGCTTCAAAAGATAAAAAAGCAGGCACATTTACAGGTGCAAATTTCCAATCCTCGCGCAGAATCATCGCGAGGCCGCCTCCCCTCCCAGTCGTGCGCGGCACAGCGTGATAAACAAAGCCCGGTGGAGTAGCTTCATTAAGAGTACCATAATCATCTGGCTGCTGCCAGGTCTCAGTCAGACACAGAATGTCAAACTCACGGTCTGTCAGGAGGTCGTGGACGAACTGGCCCTTGCTCGTAAGGGAGCGGATGTTCAGTAGGCCAACGTTGACAGGAGTGCAGCTGCGAGCGACCGCGATGCTATCCGACCTCGGGACGCGTGTCAACACAGAGGCATCCGCACGGCGTCCGGTGTTCTTCCGTGGGCGGCGAGCGGTGGACCAGAACGACCTGATGGAGCTGGAGTTGTCGTATTGATAGTTTCGGCGTGAGCCCCGGTGAGTGCACCTTCGCCGGGGCACGTAAAGGATGTCCGGGTGTTGGAGCAGAGCAGGCGGTGGTGGACCGTGTTGATTAAAGTTGAGTTTGAGCTCAGTGGCTGCATATTGGTGAAGCGCTTCCAATGAGTGGTGGAAAACACACAGAGCGAACCAGCAGAAAGCAAGCCACTCACAGCTGATTGACATAGCCGGACCGGAGTAATGAAGTCGGGAAGCGGCAACAGTTAGTGGGTAAGCTAGCCGCTAGCCGCAACTCAACGACAACTCAATACTCGATGACAGGTAATGACAGTTCGGCCGATCGAGTGTGGATTGATCATTGTTCACTCGGTGACCATAAAAGCAGGTCGACATAAAATATGTCGGCTATAAAAGATAAAAAATTGACATGAAATGGACTTAAAAATCAAAAAATCACGGGGAGTAGCGGCGTCCAAAATTCGCCAGCGTTCACTCCGGATGGATGGACAAGTTCTTATGAAAAACGTGTTTGCTTCTCCACTGACAATGAGCCGAATAGAGGCGACGTCATGAGTTCATGGTAAAGCGTCCAAAAGCTTGGATATACCATGGTCCACAGAAATACGTTAAGCGTGGCTAAATCTAGTAAAAGCCCACCTTCCACATTCCAAAGAGACAGTATTGTACATCCAAACAAAGAAAAAAAAAACTGGCATCGGCATTGTACAGCCTCCCAGGCTCCACAACACACCAACTTTTTTTTTTGTTGGAACCTTTTCCTTATTTACTTAACCTTGACTCTGTAGCACCGAACCAGATAAAGTCTTTCCCACCAACTCTCTGCTTTCTTTTGACTGACATGGGAATGGAGATCTTAATGATGCTTATTTACACATTGACGGGATCGTTAACCGTGTCACGGCTAACAAAATACACCTAGCAAAAATTCGTCAGGAAGTAAAGTTTCATAAAAAAAAAAAAAAAACGGAACAAACAACAAAAAAAACATGAATACACCTAGTAAAGATTCGTAACGAAAGTACTGATTCATAAACAAACAAACAAACCAAAAAACATGAACATGCCTATTTAGACATACCTTTCTTGGTTTCAGCTTATCTTGTAAATCGTACTGGCCGACGCCTTTGTAGCCGACTCCGAGCCACCAGGGGATGCCCTGCTTGTCCTGTAGGAAAGCAGAACCACGTAGCATCAGTTGCACCATTTTTTGAACATTTTACATGTTCATATTGTATTATACTTTGCAGTCGGCGGACATGTTATTGGAAATGGCCACGACGAGCCGCCGTCACGACGTACAGTTTTGTTCTGTACCTCGAGGCGCATTGAAACGGGTATTCCACCGGACCTGATATGCCTTTCGGTTTCAAACTTTAACGCCGTTAGCCAAACATAAGCGTATGTTCACGAGAATTCAAAGTTTCCACGTGTGCAGCGGCGGGTTTTATTGAAGCCGCTGACATTACCTTTACTGGGTAATAATGGACTCCATATGATGGCAGCGACTCCACCAGGGTTAGATACCTTGAGAACGAGAGAGAGAGAGAGAGGTTAAAAAAAAAAAAAAAAACAGTCACTTGCACCCCCCCCCCTCACTGGCAGAGCGTGGCCCTCGTACAAGCGGCGCAGTTAAGCCGCGGTCATTGAGGAAGCGGCAGTAATTTACGGCGCGGGAGGGAGAGCCCGCCGATCAATTCAAGGGCACAAAACGTCACCATGTGAACGAGCCGGGCTCACTCCGAAACCCAAGGGGGGGGGGGGGGTGACGGCCTTACGAGCTCCTCCTCCCGTGACACATTCCGGCCCGGTGACAAGCAGCGCTGGTGTAAAACTGCCATCAAAACTCACACTCATTCATGAAAAGTGGAAGACTTACTTCACAATGGCCTGTCCTCTCGTCAGCCCTTTCAATTTCTTGTAATTCTCAATCACTTTGTCCTCACTAGAGTGAAATAAATAATTTCCAATGTGAACGTTTGACCACAAACTATGGCAAAGACATTTTTTTCCCCCCCCGGGCGAGGAATACAAATATCGGGATCCATGATTGGTCAGCTTTAGTCTTCTTTTCTTTATTGCTACTTGAGTACTACATGTGCACAATTCAAATGTGGGGAGATGTGATTTGTATTTGTTTTTAAGGACCTTAACATGCCGTGCGTGGCTTTAGGAGATCACTAACTGCGCCGATAACTTACCAGTAACTGAGAGACGGGTGTTTCCTGAGAACTTGGGTGGGCAAAACTGGCAGATGCTTGAGGTTTGATTTGGCTGTTTCAGGACTGTAAGTATAGATTAAAAAAAAAAGGACAAGAATGATAATGAATGAAGAGCCGATCTATCTACCCGTTTCCTTTTTGGAGCTGTTCTGAAAAAGATTTTTTTCATCTTTGTACGATTTATAGCAAGGACAGGCAATTAAAAAAGCCCCCAAATTACACTTCTGGTAATGAGGGTGGCTGTGGTCTTGTTTTTGACATGACTCAAAAAAAAAAAAAAATTCACAGCAAGCTTGTCATGACTTGAACGTTTGGAGAGAAACGCGACAGTCATATTGGCGCTTCCGACTGGATTCTAGTTCATGCTTAGCGATTGCTAGCGACGATAGTAACTAAGGCACTTTTTCCATCTCTGTAATCTTCCGTCCAAAGACAAGACGTTCCGAGAGTCTCGCCAAAGTTAATGTGCAGTATTTATATATAGTGCACGGGGTGCCTTGAAGCCATCGAGAGCACATCAAGACCTTCAGGGGGGGACGTAGTTCAGTACAATTACCCGAGTCATTTCAAAACAGACACGCTCTTTCCAAATATTATTGGTTAACTCCAGCCACTTGATTTATTGTACCTTTGCATCGCAATCAATCAAATGTGAAAGATGTAACAGCTCGAGTCCTGTGATCTCTTCCCCAAAAAATGTCAAGAGGCCTCCCCGTCTTGACTGGCTATGTTATCTGTTCAGACAAGCGGCGGCGTGTCAATGTGTGTTTCTACGTCATGTCTTAAGCTGAAAAAAAAAGTGGGGGGGGAAGCTAGCTTGGCTTGGCAGGCCAGCCCACTGGGCAGCTAAACAAAAGCTACACAACTCAAACACCTAGCATGCTAGATTGTATTGGTTGAAATGTTGAAGCCAGGGAAGTGTCCGAAAGCAGCGCGTGGGATTTCTGTCGGCACACTACTTCAATAATGAAACAAAGTAATCCTATCACAAGAACCTCAATATGAAACTAAAAGGATTGGGTTTTTAGCTCAAGAGCCATTTGGCCTCCAAGCGCCTTTTAGAAATGTCAAACCAAATATATATCTATTTTTTTTCCCATAGGAAAGATGACATTGACAGCGTACGAGAGATAGACGCTGATCCAGTTATGTGAACTGGCCAACGATTCAAAAACAACGGGGGGGGTCTTTGGCGCTCAGCGCTCCCCCGTGGCTCCCTCTCCCAGGTCGATCGGGTTTTGCTGCCACGGCACTTTGCTTGGCGTAGGTTTTATGAGGAGCTGGTGCCTGATGTTGTCGGGGCGATCTACTCCGCCGCCACATTGCCCCGTCAGCAATCTGGAATTCATTACTACGTCTGTTATCTCCCCGCAGCCTGCGGCGCGGGCCCAATTCCTGCCGACCAGCCCAACGCAGCCCACCCGGCGTAGCGGACGAATCGGCTGAGACGGGAGGCGCAGAGTTTGTGGCAGAGATATCAAAAAAAAAAAAAAAAAAGTGGTAAGGCGAGGTGAAGGCCGACTCGCCAATAGTTGCTTTTGCATTCCATTTGATCTAAAAATAACAGCGCGGGACCATTTTCAACCAAGTACCAAAACTCATTTGAATGCAATCAACCTGATGGGGCATTCATTCAACTCTCAGCAGGGGGGGCGTTGGCCCCGCTCTGCCACAATTCGACTGAGGCCGTCTACCATTGGACAGAGGACTTGGTCTCATCCCTTTTGGAGGAGGCTTGCGGCTAATCTCGCCGCTACGGGGCTCTTTGCTGATACAGCATCAAGGAGGCCCGTTTAGACTTAAGGGATTTGCTGAGCCTCGTCATGAAAAGCAACACAAAACAAAGGGGTTCATTAACAGCCAAGAGGAATACAGTACCGACGTGCGACAGGGAGGGATGAACCTTTTTTTTTTTTTTTAATTCGATATCCTGCAGAGACAACTTTGCCCTCATCATGTTCTTCCCTGTATTAGAGAAGAGCATCGCGGTGGTAGTTAAGGTGCACCAACAGATGTCGCAAAGATTTGATACATAAGGATAAGAATTGTACTATTGTAACCCCCCCCCCCAAATCAGGACCGTGTATTGCAATGTGCAATCACCCACGCCTTATTTCTGACAGAACACGGCTATTTGTGTTACCGACAATCACAGGGGCCATTTTAGAGGCAAATCATTGGACAATACACGAGTTGCGCAGATCAGCCACACACTGCTGAGCAGTATTTAACCGTCACAGCCAGTGAATGCCTTCCACCATTGCTATGCCGGGCAAAATAAAACAGCATACCTTATCAGCAGGTCAAGCCTCTGAGGCCTACTAAGCTTATCTCCACTGGCGGACAGATTATGGAGGGAGGCAATCCCGAAACGGTCTCTCTCCCATCTCATATCCAAGCACATGTGAATACAAATCTCTATACAAAGCAAAGAGTTACAATATTGTGCAATTGCAACACACACACACACACACACACTTGTGTATTTAGACAATACAAATCCTTTTAGATTCATGTGGATGCTCAAAGGCCAATTCTATGCCACAAAGCTAACTCAAGGGAATCATTAACTAGGGGAAGTCGCAAGCTGATCCAAGTTGGTTGAACATTATCTACTGTAAAAGAGTCATTACACCATGGCCAATCAAAAGTATGACACATTTGGGTGGATACTTACTCGCCAACTATTGTGTGCTGTACTATCCAATGTAACTTTATTGATATACTGTATGTAACTCACCCTGACACTTGAAGCCCTTCATGTATGTATAAATAAATAGGGAAATAGATAATTAAATACATGCGCACCACACACACACACACACAAAGTATGCCACAGTGTTTCATCTACATAGTTGCTCATTTTTGTGGTACTAATTTGCAGTGGTGTAGCTCTGCATCAAATCGTGCAAAGTAATACATATTTTGCAATATGTTACATAAGTGCATTATCACATGTCGATTGTCGATACTTTTGTATTTGCTCTGCATGATATAAGTATTGTGTACCGTGAGAGTCGATTGATGTACCAGGTTTACAAATGTACAATGTTTGTTGTTGTACAAAACGCTGCATTTGTAGAATTCTCGTACACATAGAAACTCCACCCGCGTGCCTTTACAGAGGTATTTGAATGAAGTATAAAATGGTCTTACCATGTGTAATCACCGTTGACCTCCTAAAAAAAAAAAAAAAAAAAAAAAAAACATCGAGTAAGTAACAGCATTATAACAAACGCCTGCGCTTATTCAGGGCAGATGGTGGCTACTCGGTTTCCAAACACTACTGTATTTAGCTTGAATTTAACTGGACAAAAATGTGAGATGATGTTTTTTTTCCAATGTAGTGTGCAGTAATTTAAATGAATAACAACAGTGCTAGTGTTTTGGCAACATAAATTAGTGACGCTCGGGCCGCCTTGCACACTGTTAGTTTAAACTAAAGGTTCGGTAGAAGCAGCGGTTCTTCCTTACCTGTAATGCAAATGCAGCTAACTTGAAAACATGCTCGCTCTCCACTTCGATGCCCTCCTGTTTTATTGTTGAAGAAACGATGGTTAGTGGCAAACAAGTTCGTTTCTACGCGCGGCCACAAAGTACAGTTGAGCCAAACACTAGTTTTAACGGTACCTCGGTCCTCTCGCTACCGACTGAACCACTAACCACACAGATACTATGGTGTACTTAAAACTGTCCATGTGCAGGTATTAAAGGTTGATTTGTCTACACGTCATGCAGTGGTTTTTATTGATAAAGTTAACACATTCGGGTGAAAGTAAATTGTAGTTTGGCGGGTAGCGCGAAGACCGAACCCCCACGGCAAAGTGGTACAGTCCGAGCAGGTTCAACAGTCTCCGTCTCCCATAGCGACCATTATGCTCCCCCACCCCAAAGGATTGCAATGTTTGACCGTTTGTTGCATTCAAGTACCACTCGGATTTGTCGAGACTACCTCTCCCTCGTTAAATAATATTCAAAACGCGGGCGAAATTCAGCAAATTTAACAATCTGTATTCAGCGTTGTTATTCTTTTGAAGAGTTAAATCACACACATTAAACATCGTAAGTATTCCTTCACATACTTTAAAGCGTTAGTTGGCTTTAATCTTTATCTAGCGGTAAACACATAAACACAGTCTTAAGATACAATAGAACATTTTGTTCACATACAACTCGTAACACTTACATTAAACACCAAAGATTTTGCATTCAGGAAGAACAGCTCCACGGTGGTGTTTTCTTTTAAAAAGGTGATCTTCTCAATGTAAAATCTGTGAAGAGATTCCTTGGCGTTATGTCAAGTGTCAAGCCAAGTTATCATTTCCACGCATTCCATGCAACTTGAGCGGTTGACAGTTACTTGACTGCCACCTGCTGGTCGACACCCGTCTTCGCTTAGGGCTGCTGTTAACATGGCATAAAAAATGGTCAATAAAAATAGCCTGCTCACCTCACAACGAATTTGATTTCCAGTGGATCTGAAGTCTTCGAGAAGTCATGATCAAGGACTTTCCGGTCAAGCTGAAGCCAGTTGTTCTGGCCACTAAAGGCGATTCAGAGAATAAATATCACATCAGGCACTTTTAAGTGAATAATTAAAAACCTGGATTGAAATAAAAAGACAAACGTTCGTTTGATATCCGATGTACTTACGTGTCATCGATGAAGCAAAGGCCAAAGTATTCCTTTTCCTTCAGGTTGAAATGGGATGCCACCAAATCTAGCAGGTCTCGCGATAAAAGCTTTGGCTTGTAAAAAAAAAAAACATTTGTTTACCTTGGTTATTATGTATTATCGCTGTCACCATTTAAAAGATGGTTCAATGTCATGATATGATTATCAGGGGAGTTGCTAGCAATTAGGGGCTGTGGTTATTTTTACAAAACAACAAAAACAGTTCTGTACCTGGACCAGCAGCTCCAGCTTTCGACCGTCGAGTAGGTGTACCTGGCACTGACGCCCCTCGGTCATCTGACGGAAGAAAGAAAACATGAGACAGGGCAAGCTTTTGCAATTTGATGCCTTCATTGCAAAACAAGTCTCCAGCACCACCCATCGCCATGAACAGTAAAAAAAATGCCACACTTCCACTTACAGCTGGGAGGGAAATTTGTTTTTTTCTGAGAATGAACAGTAATTCACTTCAATGTCATGTTTGCCTTTGTTGTGAATGAATAGGTAACTTGAGCCACTGGGCACCCTCAAACCAGCAAAACAAGATAAGCAATGCAATATCGACAATATTCATTTCAGTGCGATGGGCCCAAACCACAGCACGATCAATGTGTCATTTTAACAAAGAGTAACTTCTACCCATACGGTTCTGCACACTTGATTGTCATACTTCCATATACTGTGTACTTCCTCTATATCCACACTGGCGCATGAACCATCAAAATTTCATGTGCTCCTCTTTTAGAAAGAAAACCAGAGGAAGATGGCTTCCTCTCCAAAAGTTTAACGCAAGTCCCCACGTGCTGTATTGTTCAAGATGAATTGTTTCAAGATAAAATCTGTTGCAGTCAGCAAAACTGGTCTGCAATCCAAGGTAAATCCAGTTGTACCGGGAGGGAAAAATACACAGTTCTCAGCTCACGGTAAACCTTATCGATAGCGTATCACACTTGGGTGCTCTGTTTAGGATGGACAATGCTGTAATATCGGAAATTTATAACACGAATGATGGCCAGTGTGAAACATATTAAAACAATGAGTGATACCAGAATAAAAGCAACTCGCGTCACATCTGAATTAGGAAACCACAGCGAATTGTACAAATGGGACATTAGTACATCCTAGTGGCCCTTGATAGTATTGCAACTGTGCGGGTCAGGTCACTTTTCCACACAGACTATTGCAATTCTGTCTGCTTTCAGTAGCTACAAGGATAAGAAATGTTCTAATTCGGAAAAATAATCAAAGTTGATGACAACAATTGGCGTGTACATGACAACAAAAGCAAGTCTTTTTATGTGGCTTGTATTTGTGTAAAAACAAAGGAAAAAGGCAACAGCGTGCACCTGCCTTGTGTTTTTTTTTCTTTGACCCTTGACATCAATCTCCCCAATATTTCCTCTCGATGGTTAATTTAGAAATTACACATTGAATGATACGAACAGAGTCTATGGAAGTCAAAATGAGAAGTTACAGGACATATTTGAGTTCCATGATCACAATTACAGATGAATATCAGCCATTAAGCTGCCATACCTGGGAGCCATGTGCAATCCTAAAGCGGGCCCCAAGGAGGTGTTGGCATGGCAGCAGCGCACGGTCGTACCACCTCCTCAAGGTCTCGTGTGCCACGCTCCAAACGAGCTGGCTGCTCGATGCCAAGAGGTCCTCCATTCCTCGAATCGCGCGCGCAGCCTTGACCTCGTGCCTTTGACCGATTTCTACGTGTGATGCCTCACTGAAACACGCGGGAGAAACGATGCCCCGCTGTTCGCTCGACTCAAAACAAGCCGTGATGTGATAAAAGCTATCAGTCGGAGGCACAAACGCACATTGTGTACTGTGTCGGCTGGGTTGACGTCATGTCGCTGAGAGTCATCGACTCGGGAGAGCAGTCCGTATCAGGCGCCACGGAAACAAAGTTCAAGTCGATTATGAAATGAAAAATGAATAATGAAAAATGTCCGTCGTCTTCTTGAGAAAGGTACATTCAGAGATCAGGAGTGCTGAAAACAAATACAATCATCACAATCTTGTAAGTCATGGGAAATGGCTCCCGGATAGAAAAGATGTGCTGAACCAAATGCTTTGAACTTTACACACAGAAATAAGAAACAACATGTTTTACCAGGTGCTTGTGCTTCAACACAGGGTTGCCTGTCACTAAGGGATCTTTTTATCATAGATTTTTTTTTTTATTGCGTGATTGTTCCATTTAATAGTTGATGAATCACACGGATGTGCACTATATCAATGTGCGTATGTATACACTTACATAGACGTTGGGAATGCGGTTCCAAGCCTTATTATTTGTGCATGCGCACGTCTTTTGTTTTCAAATAAAACTTTTGGCACCTCAGTCGTTACACAGTAACGACTCAGTCGTTACTCAGTAACGACACAGTAACGACTGAGTAACGCCGACCCCCCCCGTCTCTAGCCTGGCACTCCCGACGGCAAATGCGATGACTTAATGCCAATTGATGTCACTCTTGGAAGCAGTCCTCGATGCCACACTACAAGAAGCAGATGATTAAAAGGTCCGTTGTTTTTGAGCTGTTGCTTTCATTGTGCGCAGAAGCACCAGTACCAATCGCTGGGGCGGAGCAGTGACAGGACTGCAATGCCCCTGTGAGAAACACCTGCAGCGGAATGTAGCTCCCCACTTCAGTTTGAGAAAGAAAAAGGGCCACTGCATGAATTGCTGAATACTGAGGTCAAAATGGGTGTTTTCTATTTACTTTGCATGAGGGTGTTCACTCTTTTTTTGCCCTTTTTTTCCACTTGTGAGACCTGGACATGGGAGCTGCTCCAAATGGACTTGCCGGAACACCTTCAATAAAGGGATCTCCCCATCCGTTTTGTGAATACGAGCTGGGTCATTCCAGTTCCCCAAGCTCATCTCCACATCGGATGACAATCGGCACGGAGAGTAAGCGGCAAATGAATTGTTCCAAAAGAGGGCAAAAGGTCCGAGGGAGTGAGGCGCAAAACAGCTGTCATCCACAGGAGCCCGCAGCTGACAATCTGCGGAACAGACCGAGACTCCAGCTGATGGGCTGAATGCAAAACATGCGCCGAATGCCTGACACACTCACGCAAGCAAACGCACGCGTGCAAGACGGGGGACGTGCCGAAAACAAGACCTTGTTTTCACCAAGAACCGGTGAAAGGCAGGAGAAGCTTTCGTCTATGTAAAAAAAACCCAACAACAAGTCAAGTCAAGTCAACGCTATTTCTCGAGCACTTTTAAACAGCCATCGCTGCATACAAAGTGCTGTACATGGAGCGATTTAACATACACAATAAACAGTAAGACAAATCGGTAATAAAGGCGGTAGAAAGCACCAAGCAGTAAAATCAAGAACAAAAACAAAACAAACAAAAAAAAGAACAACAAAAATCATCCACAAAGCAAATCCCGGAAACATATTTACCGCACGTAACATTAGTTGCAGATGTATACACTCTGGCATTAGGGACAGGGCTGCCATGGGGAGGAGATAAAAGACGGATCCATAGTGTGAGTCTCGCCCAGATGCTTTCAGGTCAAATGAGGGAAACAATCTCAGCCCAACAGGAAAGCACGCTCCAAAACTTGGACCCTCGGGACTCAGAGAGACTGCAAATTTGCATTGTTTCCCCCCCCCCCACCTCCCAAGAGCGCAAAATAATAATCTCACGTGTGATCGTTTCTGTACATCATATCCCAAAGATAGGGGAAATGACACCGATTGAGTCCAAAGGACACAAGCTAGAAATCAATCCACATGATTTTTTGGGATGACCATCGTTTGCTTCACCCTAAACGCATCCCGACCCACACTAAAAATACCCTCCTGAGTCAAGACTGCCGTGGGCTTTCTTTGCTACTGAAATATGTACAAATGTTAATCATTTTCATGGCGATATGAACGAATACAGACCATGTGTTTCACTTTTGCCAAGAGTGGAAATTAAGCCCAAGGGCGGAGTGCGTGGCTCATCTGGAATTCCCTTCCTTTGAAGCTTCCTTACCAGTGGAGTTAGGAAAAAAAAAAAATAGATCCAGTGGCGAGGCTGATTTACGGGATGCTCCTGGCGTATACGGAACAGAACACATCCATTCGAGCCGCCATTTTGCCTCACACACCGTCCCGGCCGCGCAAAGTGCTTTCATGCAGACTCTTTCGGTTTCAGTGCGCTTTCGATGGTTTGCAATTTTGGAGACACGTGAGGA
Organism: Hippocampus zosterae; assembly: GCF_025434085.1. Taxonomy (NCBI): domain Eukaryota; kingdom Metazoa; phylum Chordata; class Actinopteri; order Syngnathiformes; family Syngnathidae; genus Hippocampus; species Hippocampus zosterae. The sequence goes on from NC_067459.1 coordinate 21,475,510, forward strand.
ATTTTAGACAGACTTAATTTGACTCGACCCTTATTTGAGTTGGCACACCGGCCTCCTCTAAGAAGTCAGAAATGAATCAAGAGCAAAGTTCCACTCTAAAAATCAAATTTTCTGTTGGCAAATGCAAATTAACGGCGTTTCAAACCAGACGAAGCACACCTTTTTTTATCCTGGCCAAAAATGAGTAAAAAAATAACATATCCATATGGGGAATGGTCCTTAGTATTGCAGTGGGAGACAATACTGTCGGACATTTGGACTTTTGGCCTTGAAGCAGCAAATTCCAGGTTCTCCTGGATGCGAGGCAATGCCACGTGGGTGCATGTGAACCCAAGGAACATGCTGCCTTTTTTGTGTGTGGCCATACTAGAATGAAGTGTACTTGCACATTCACTACAGTAGGTGGCAGTGGCGCACTTCAGTGTGCAGAGGGAGTAGCCTAACCCACAACCTGAAAACAATGAGGCAGATGTGCGACCCAGTCGGCCTCCGCGGCGCCACCCAATGTCTAATCATCGCAATTAGTCAAGCGTGCAGATGCTCCTCGCCTTTCACTTTGCGACCTAAACGCTTTGAAACAAACAGCTGCGGAGGCTCACTGGGCCCGACCACACAAGTTTCAGATTATGCTCCAGACAGTCGCTGTGTGGAAAAGCGCCGCGGCCCTGGGACGACAACTGGAAAATAATGGGTTTGGGGTTGAATGTCCTGAGGGACTGTGGAAAAATGTCAAATTGTCATGAGCGATAATTTATGGGGGGTTTGTTTGTGATATTATATTGGCTAATTACGTGAACAAAGTCCTGCTCAGTCCCTCGAGCAATTCAAAACAGAGCCACTGTTGGCTGACCGTGCACCTAACGTGACGTTTCACGGTCTTTAAGGACCACAAATAAATTAAAACATTAAGCGAGAGATGCACAAAACGATAAATGTTTTTCAAAGTTCACGAATTGACCGTGTCACGTCCAGCAAAGTTGTGCTTATTCATCTCACTCCGCCCTGAAGCGTGACATCGCTGCCTTTTTCATGTCAACACCTGCATGAGACATTTTATGCCAGATTTGAACACAGCCTGTTAAGTTATTTTCCTTATTTGGAACAATTTGAACTTTGACACTGACAAGATGGCCACGTTGTGCTTACAATGGGTTTTGTTTCTCACTGCAAAAAGTTGCTACAAAAACATTTGACTTTGCGTGTCTTTTTGTTGTTGTTGTCGATTCCCCTGCCTTCTGCAGCGCTTGGAAACCGTCAATTCAAATCAGGCTTATCCATATGAACGATGAAGCTGTCTCTTTGTTCGGGCATATTATCAGAGGGATTCTACTAATTACATTTCAGCCACACAGACCGTCGGTCATCCCGAGCGTTAAACTAATTACGCCGTGACAATCACAGCAGCGTGCGCTCAACGGTTACCCACAATGCAGCAAAACATGAAACCATAAACTAATAAAGCCGCCGTTACGTTTCCCGAACGTCACATTTAATGTGCAGATGTACAACGTAAAGTCTGTACTTGCCAATTGTTCAAAAAGAGAAGTTGGCGTGACGATTAGCCAATCACAATAACACGAGCGTGTAAGAACTGCAATTTTTTTTTGTATGTGTGCACACGATGAGACTGAAATGGCAATTGACAATTTTACTCATGCGACCTTTGTCCGACGTGAGGACTTTTTTTGTTTTTTATTCATTACAACCCTGTCCCACTTTTTCAAAAAGAGGACACTCAATGGGAACTTCAAGTAGACCTCTCATCAAAAGACTTAGCTCTAGAAACGGATGCGTTCCTTCTCACAAATTTGAACGTCTGAGTGCCTCCGGTGCATCTTTCCTCCATGTTGGACCCGCTGGTCGCTTGGTTTCGGTCCGCAAGGCAGGTGATCATGATTGAGGTTTACAGCACACACATTTTTTTTTCCTTCTTGTTTTTACATTTCGTTTACCTGCAACGATTTTAGATGTACAGCAGATGTCACTATTGACCGACCAACACAGTATCAATACAGCGTCAACGTGGTTTCGGGTCCGCAAGGCAGGTGATCATGATTGAGGTTTACAGCGCACAGGGGTTTTTTCCTTTGTGTTTTTACATTTTGTTTACCTGCAACAATTTTAGATGTACAGCAGATGTCACTATTGACCGACCAACACAGTATCAATACAGCGTCAACGTGGTTTCGGTCCGCAAAGTAGGTGATCATGATTGAGGTTTACAGCACACAGGTTTTTTTTTCCTTCTTGTTTTTACATTTCGTTTACCTGCAACGATTTTAGATGTCCAGCAGATGTCACTATTGACCGACCAACACAGTATCAATACAGCGTCAACATAGTTGGTGTCATGTGTCAAAGCACGCCTTAAGATGTCATCTACCCATCACTGATGATTCCTTAGCACTCACCGACAAACAAGCTCCACCCGGCAAGCCATCAAATAACACCAATGAACATACACCAAACACTGACGTCATCCAGACAAAAGCTGGGGGGGAGGGGAAATCTGAGAAAGGTTGAGAGGGTAGACAGGAAATAACTGTGGACAGCCTGGAAGGAATTACGAGTGAGAAGACATCCTGCTTGTCTCTCCACCTTGCCTCCATCTCTTCTGGCACATGATGTGAGAAACAATCACAGGAGGCTTCAAGCTTTGAGCTGTATCGATCGCTATTAGACCTGCAGTGGAATACTTCACCAGGGTTGTTGTTTTTTTCATAAGCAAGAAGGTAATAATAGAGGCTCATCCCACCATTGCATTCCCTTTGCACCTACGGGTTTGGGCTGAGACAGACGTAGAGTTTGAGTGGGTGGATAGACGTGCCCGCCTCTTCTGTAGCTCGCAAACCTCTCGGGCAAGTACTGCGCGCTTAGGTGCAGATGACAGAGGCGCACACCCACGCATCGCTCCTTCTCCGTACACAAATATGCACCACACTGGGCACAGAATATCCAAAACAAAGTTGCTGCTTGTCCACAAATAAATGGTCAAATACCGTTTCGGGATCCAAGTGCTTTCAATCCACTGGACATTGGCACAAAGGCACGAAGGAGAGCGCTTCCCAAATCAAAGCAGAAATCACACGACAAATGGCTTCACAAGACCATGACTTCTGCTCAAGGCAGCCGGCAATCGTCCCAAACAATGATGGCGATTAAACGTTCCATTACGCATGAAAAAAGTACGTTACTGCGAGGGGGCTGACTCAATTCTTATTTTCTCACTTTCTTGCACTTGAATGACACACCATTAAAAAAAAGGAAATTTAGCAAAAAGCCAATGATCAAAAAGTGGAACAAACGCAGACCCGATGCTACCTCAAATGGTGGACTGATAGCTTCACCCTTTATCGGTGTCAAAAATCACAACAAAACTGGAGGCAGATTTTTTTTCGGAAACATTTTGTTACACATTACACGAGTCGAGGTGCCGTTATTGTCAAATTAATCCCAAACAAGTTTTGATAGTAGATTAATCATTTAGCGTCATTGTTTAACTCATTCAGCATCAGCCAATTCTAGACCAAGTCTGAAAAGGCGTTTAAAAACGTTATTGGGAGTGAATGAGTTAACTTGAAATTGTCCAAATCCTCAAAATGTCATTTTGCAGTAAATATTCTCCAATTTTTGAAGTGCTCCATAAAAGAGCGCTGATCATCTTTGTGGTAGATCAAAATAAAACATTTTATTCTGAAAAACAAACTTTTGCCTATCATCCGACAGTGATTGAATTTGAAAGAATTGATATTTGTGCATTTCCTACAATGTCAATATGAAATAATCTCCTGTTTCGTAATAAAAGAGATGGGAATTCAAATGTTTTCCTTTTAAATCTGGTTCAGCGATTAATCGACAAAATAATTGACAGATTAATCTACGCTTTGAAAAAAAAAAAAAGCCAATAGTTGCAACCCTGCAAATGAGCTAATAAGTACACAGGAGAAGTTCATTAAGTTGTTATTTACTATCCACTGTTGCAAAAGTCACGGCTCTCAGGAATCAAAAGTCTCCTAATAAGATATTTGCCACATCCAAGTGAGTCATCATGATGCGTGTTTGGTTGACTCTTTGTTGAGGCTCAGAGGGGATCGAGCCTTTTCTGTTGCTGGTCCCTCTCTCTGGAATGACCTCCCACTGAACATTCCTCTTCGCTGCCCATCTTCAAAATCCTCCTCAAAACTCACTTGTATTCTTTGGCATTCGACTCAGCATGACTTAGTTTTGTTCTTGGTTTTACTGTTTGGTGCTTTCTACCGCCTTTATTACCGATTTGTCTTACTGTTTATTGTGCATGTTAAATTGCTCCATGTACAGCACTTTGTATGCAGCCATGGCTGTTTGAAAGTGCTCCAGAAATACTCTTGACTTGACTTGTTGACTTGACTTGTTGAAAGCAGGATGTCCTGTCTGAGAGGACAAAGCAGACGTGATACAAGGAAGAGCTATCGCGTCTGCACTCTGCTGAAGGCACGACAAATGAGGAACGGATTCCTGTTGACACAACTTTTGGTTGTCGATGACATCTCAACACTCGCAAACCGACCTCCAGACTCACGTCTGCTTGGGAAGGCCCGAATTGATTTCTCCCGCTGAGCCGATTGAAAATCACTCGCCCCGGAGCACACGCGCCGGATCATAATAACACTGCTCCAGAATGGGAATTGAGCTTCCAGCAACAAATTCAATTTTCCAGGTCTCATATTTTGCTCACGGCATTGCGACCACTCTTCACAAATGCAGATGGAAGTGCGTTTGCGAGCCGCGACGAGTCGACATCTCCATTGGTTTTGTTCACTCAATCGCTGGCATTAGTGATCGGCCCTGCCCGTTCGCCCATTTTGACTTCCTCTCTCCGGATTTCAGTTAAAAAAATGAAAGACACCTGTCAGGAGCAGAAGGACGAGAGCAGTTTTCCTGCTGATGCAGTGAATTGCTCAGACCCGTGTGACAACTGTATCACATAACCCAACTGACAGAGTCCCTCATTCAAGCGCGTTGAGTTGGTTGTACTCTACAAGTGTGGGAAAGAAAAGGAAAATGCTGACATGGACGTAACAGGGAGGGATGAGAGTAATTGGGAACGCCGTTATTCACACTGTCACGACGGCTATAATCTTGTTGACGCATCCACTGGCTGCACGCACTGTTGCTCAAAAGCTACGTTACAACTCGTGGCGTTACTCGTTAAGAGTATGTCTCTCGGTAGCTTGGCCGTAAGTGTTGCCGTTCTCGACATCAAATAGCTTATCAAACGTGAAATGATCACGCAGTGATAGTGCTGTCGCAATGGCAGAAGCTTACTTTCCCTCGGCTGTCCTATCGCGCTTCCGTTTGATGTCAAGGTGCATCGCTGTTTTCTGTGCAATCCCAAATAGAAGCCGATGTCAACACGAAAGGGCAAAAAGTTAAGGGGAAAAATTCATTTCTGTCCAAAGTTAACAAGACAATCGTCAGCTCGGCTCTTCTTCAACAACACAGGAAACATCAACAGCTAACACATCACTAGCTAGCAAGAGGTTTTCAGCAGCTCACTTGTATTCTTTGGCGTTCGACTCAGCATGACTTACATTTGCTCTTGATTTTACTGCTCGGTGCCTTCTACCGCCTTTATTGCCGATTCGTCTAACTGTTTATTGTGTATGTTAAAACGCTCCATGTACAGCACTTTGTATCCAGCGATGGCTGTTTGAAAGTGCTCGAGAAATACTCTTGACTTGACTTGACTTTGAATAGTTTCAAGTGACACAATACTGAATCCTTATTTGTTTTTATTTCACTTTGGGATTGTTGTGATCCATTTAAATTTCTAATTTGACATTTGGTAACCAAATACAGCTGAATTTAATTGACACGTTTCTTCTTGGGGTCCACTCAACTGAAGTAGCTTTGATCTAGTTTAGCTAGCTCCATTTTTGGTGTGTGTGAGTGTGTGTCTGTGTGTGGGTTTTGTTTTGTTTTTGTTTTTTTGCTGGGTTTCCTCAGTGCAACTACAGATTTAATGTAGCACAGCGTAGAGTTCAGTCAATTCTCCGATTAGCTTGGCCAACGCCGGCTACACAAATGCGAGCAGGCTAGCGAATGGGCCCTGGTGACCAAACACTGTAACTGCGTGGGGCCTGGCGCAGCAATGGCCGAGTATTCCAGGGGTTAATAGCTTTATTGAATTGGAAGCGCTGACCGCATTCAAATCAGCTCAACATCCCAGACTAAAGTTGACACGGAGCTGCGCTGCATTTGTAGCCTCTGCGCAAGAATCACAGAGAAGGCACGTGTTGCTTTCATGAGGAACAAACTGCATACGGTTAAAAACAAAACAAGCTCGAGTTTGTGTTCCTGACACCTCTTGGCTGAAGTGGTGGGACTGGGGACACCGTGTCCACCATCTTGAGGTGAGATGTTATCACTTCACAAGCGGTAAACACACTCCTCTCATTACTGCGTTTAAAACGACACGACATGACCAACACAGGATATCACGTCCCCGACGGCCCATTGTTTGTTCTGTCCAGGGGAACAGGATATTCAACACCGTGCCATCCAGCTGACGCGAGGAGTGCGAAAAGCGCGATGGTCAGTTTGAAAAGCAAACCAAACTCCTGTTCTAGCCGTTGATGGTGCATCGCATCATTTTCACCGAGCCGCTGTCAACGTGCAAAGTACTGGTGTTGACATGTCAACAGTTCCCGGTCCATTTCGTTTGCCATTGTCACATTTCCGATTCAAAACCGTGAGATCAAAGTCAACAAACTCGGAGCACTTTATCCACGTCACTGTCACATTAGTCTCGCCTGTTTTGCTGAAGTTGGCGGTCAAAGCGAGACAAGTGCTCCCTAAACATTCTGAGGAGTAAGCTGAACCGTCCGCTCACCTCGTGTCTTTTGTTTGTTGTGCTCGGATCACTGCCACTTGTTCTCGTTTGTGCTCGCGAGGTGTCTGTCGGTCGGTCGCCTGCCGGCGCCGATCCCAAAAGCCAACTCGACTCGCGCAGTCTCGTTAAAACGAACAAACGAGCGGAGTTCGTCGCAGGTTCCCGACTCGTAGGAGGCGGGGAAAGCTACCGGCCGGCTTGGCTTGGCGTGACGTGACGACGAGAGCCAGAGCCGGCCGCTTCCGACCTCTCTTCACACTGGCCGCCTCCCTCTTTCTCCCGATCCAGCTAGTTGTAGCCAATCGGGGGGCTGCACTTCTGGTGCGGGACCGCAATCAATTGAAATTGCGACAACATTCAACAACAATATCCAGTGCAAGAAGGCGAGCTTTTCATTTTCGGTCGCACATGATTGCAATTTGCAAAGCAGACGTACGATTACCCCCCCCCCCCCACACACACACCCCCACACCCCCTCCGCGCGTCCCACTTCTTTTCTCCACGAAAACAATGGTACTGAACACATTTGAATGGTGTGGATTTTCAAATTGAGTCCATTCAAATACTTTCTTTTCCCGGTGTATTTGTCATCCAATTCATCGAACCATTTTTATCAATCAAACAATCATTCTGTCGGTCTGTACATCTGTAAGGAGCATGCATAAAATACATTTACTGTCGGAATTGTAACTTTTTTTAAAGATAAGATAAGATAAGATATCCTTTATTCGTCCCACACTGGGGAAATTTACAGCCTCCAGCAGCAAGAATGTATGTAGAAAGAAGAAAGAAAGAAAGAAAGAAAGAAAGAAAGAAAGAAAGAAAGAAAGAAAGAAAGAAAGAAAGAAAGAAAGAAAGAAAGAAAGAAAGAAAGAAAAAAAGAGAAAAATAAAAAACAACAACAAACATCTTTCAATTAAATGCAATATGAACACAAATGGATAAATCGCAATACTATTTACAATCTTCACATTTTTATTAAACACAATATTTACTGTTTTGCTGTTATTTTGTTGTAACTTTTCATGCGATTTAAATACAGCTTGACTTTGAACGTACTGCTGAATGTTCGCAATGACTGCATCGTAAGGGAAAGGGAAGGAAAGGAGTGCCGCACCGATGAGGTTTCAATGTTGTCAAACAATGGGAATGCCAAGTCACCGCTGAAAACTGCACGAGCAAGGAAATTGCGGGGAGAAAACCATCCACTTGGATTGGAAAGCACTTGAACTGAGGGGAACAACGCTCAGAGTAAAATGTCGTCTAGTTGGAGGAATTAACTGTACTTGGTACCATAAAAGAACAAAAGATACAATCTTTTGTTTTCTGGTGGAGGCTGAGTTTGTGGTGCAAAGAGCTTTCATCGAAGCATCATGAGTCACCCGGGTCGCTGCCCCTCCCCCATTTATGACGATTTCTGCAAGCTGTGACGAGGTTGAGCCTTGTGTGCAGATGACACAAAATCTGTTTGCCTCATTCGCCCAGTGAGATTAGCCCCCAGTCATTTTTTTTTTACAAAGAAACTTCATATAAAATATCATCTCGTAATGATGATACAAAGCATGCATATCAAGAACGAGGGCGGGGTGTGGGGGGGGGGGGGATCTCGGGGAAATGATTTGGAAGGGGATTAAGGCAGATGATTGTGCTCAAATTGAAACCAATTCAACACATAAAACATAGCGTGTAGTAAAGTTATGTGAGCAAATGTAACCACCAAGTAATCCTATCTTTTTATGCCCAATGACAATATTGTACACCTTTAAGGGGATTATGCCGGGTCCATCGAACAGATGTTAACACAGTAAGGTCAATTCTCCCGAGGGGACCCCCTGATTGACACAGTGTCCCAGAGTTATTGGCCCATTGTCGGGGTGCGTGTTATCATTTGGTTTTTGGCGTCATATTACCGCACTTCTACCTCCAGGGCAGATTAAATATGTCCCCCATACCATCAGCCTTGACCTTGATGGATGACTAATGTGATTTTGCTTTGTGCCTTGACCGACACTGACGCTATGAAAGATCCATTCATGCACTCCAGGAAAACGTTCTGCCTTTACGAGCTTATACAAAGAAGAGATGACAATACGGTGCATCAAAAATAAGTGAGCGCTGACCTTCATTCCCATCACGTGCGCTCGCCACAACTCGAAGCAGGTCAAATATTGTGCCACGGGCTTTCATGGGACCTGACACTTGGTCATTTTTTGTGTCTAGCAGGCTCCTTGACAGGTCAGGGTCAATACAGTGTAAATATTTGTGAACCCTCCTATTTATTTATTTACTTATGAGGCATAATAGCAAACACAACTTGAATGTTGCTGGTATCACACCACACACCTTCTTTTTCAAAATTTGCTCTGGCTCCGTTACCATTAGAAATTCACTTTCAATGCCTTCAAAAAGTCTTGATGTGAAATGTCACTTTGTTGAGTAATTCATGAAGGTGCCCTGCTCAAAGGCAGCTTGGCAGTAGCCAGGAAGCAAGCTAGCCTCTCACCAGTGGTTGCCACCCTTTACTTGGAGCAGATCTTTGACTTCTGACTGATTGCTCCATTCAAACTGCTGCTAAATTGCACGCGTTTGTACTTCTAAGACGTCATTTCTTATTGTTTTGCACTGGTGTGATTGATTTTCTTTTCTTTTCTTTTTATTCCTCAAAAACTCCACTCTGCCTTTCAGATCGGTATTAAAACAATTTACACATTCACTGTACTTCCAAAATTCGGAGTTTAAGTATTTAATTTGGGTCGAAGGAAGCGAATCTTAAAAACGTGTTTTGTTATCGTTTACCTTGAAGGTCAGGAAACTGATTTCCGGGTTTCCATTCTTATTTTGACTGGCGCCCTCTGGTGACCGTTTTGAGCAGAAGCATTGGCCTCGGAAAATAAATCCCTTTATCTAAAAAAAAAAATCGATGGTATTCGTGGTTTCACAATTTGAAAAGCACATGTTTTCTTTTTTTCGAATGCAAACGAGTTTTGGGCTGTTTCGTTGGATCAACATCTAAAATGGAGCAAACGTATTACAGATGCACATGCATGGCAGTGACTACATGTGACTGACTGACCATAGTAACTCCCTACTTCACAATTTCCCCGCTAATAATACGGGACAAGGAGAGCAAAACATCACATAAAAATAAATAAATAAAAATACAGCAGTGCGCCTAAACAACTTTTCACACTTTAATTCAAGCCTCACCGTAAACTACATTTCATCAAATAGACTGCTTGCTCTTTAATTACAAACAAAAAAAGTCTTCAACCACATTTTCAACAATGAAGCTGTGTTTTATCATCACCAAGAAGTGTATTGCAGCCAGCTATCTTCAATTTATCCTTTGGAGTTGGTCCCCCCAAAAATAGAGTGGTAAAATGTATTTTTTCTTTTTCAGTATTGTGGTCAAGAATGTAGAAATTAACAGCTGCAAATGTTAATTTGTTACGCATCAGCATGGCCCGCAGCAAGACAAGCCGAGCTCAACTCAACATTCTCCAAAATAGTCATTTTATTATTGTTGTTGTTGAAACACGATGAAATTGGTATGAGTGGAGCAATTGTTTGGGGCAGGTGTAAAATTCATTTGAATCCATGTCTTATCAAATCAGCATATAATCGTGGGGGGGGGGGGGGATGTCAAATGGCAACGCTTGTTTTCCCAGCTTGAATATTATGCAAGCGCAAGTAGATTTGGAAAAAAAGTCACAGCGATGCAACGTCAATTTGGGGATGTTAACAGTTGTAGTCCACGTGCAAGACACCCACCGGCGACGCCTCCTTTATTTTAAATAAACTTCTTCAAATAGGCTCCTCCCTCCTGCCTGCTTTTTGGGGTCCACCACCACCTTGCTATGTGACAGTTTAGGTGAACATGTGATTTAGCGCTCCCTGTTTGGAATCTGAATATATCACCCCCCCCCCCCCCCCACGTCTCTCGGGGAATGTCTTGTTATCCCCTTGGGAGAGCTGGACCAAGTGGCTGCGGCGAGGGAAGTCAGGCGCAACCCTGGATGAGTGGAAGTGGTAATAGATCAAGGCAAACGCAGGAAAACGCTCATCTTCTAAATATTTGTGAATTATGGTATGAGACTATGACCTCAAAAATGTCTCGAAGTCCCCCCCCCGCAATATAATTTGCAGTTATACTGTGGCATTTCTGGATCACACACACACACACACACACACACACACACACACACACACACACACACACACACACACACAAGCTGAAAATGGGACAACATTTGTATCAGGCATTTGATCTTCTGAACTAACTAATTATGGTGGCTCGGGAAACACAAAGTGGGCCTTTGAATCTCCTTCTGTGCATCAACAAGCAGCCTTGTAACACGTTGCATCCTTGCTTATCAATCGGCAAAATGCATTTCCATGCTTCCAGTTATGGAGCGGAGAAACACAAGGAGGGGGCGGGGGGGGTTGGGGCGGCTGTCCTGCTTGAAGCAAAGCACATTTGCCATGGCTCATCTTCTTACGCTGCACAATCCCCCGCAACGTGAGTTCATTTCATTGACCAAACCTATGAATTTTGCATTGACCCTTAATGAGAAATAAACGCGTGTCAGACACGGTACCGTTAAAGAAAAAAACAAAAAACAAAAAAAAAAACCCAACGAAACCCTGACTTAATAATCCAATGACTCTTGCTAGATGGTGAAATGATTCACGAGCAGTTCACTAATCTCTCCTCACGCAATCGGCGGAAAATGATAGACAAGTCTGGAAAATGAAGCTCAGGTTTTTTTAACTTCAGCATTAACATGGCTGAATCACAAGCCGTGCTTCCTGTTTTCGGGGTCAGAAATAGCACGGCAAGAGCCCTCGTTTGATAAAAGTCAACTTTTTGAAAGACTGAAACTCGCCCCTGCGTTCCAGAGACAGAAAAAATGGTTTGACATCATTAAATTCCCAAGATATAAATAGCCAAAAAGCAGTGACTTAAAAAAAACGGCTGAGTGAGGACACTGTGTGCAATGATGAGCATGTTTTGGTTCACCGTTGATTTTAGTAGCACTTTAAAACGGTACGTTAGTCTCGCAGAGCCATCTGCAAGGATGGAGCCCACGCTGATTTGATGGCTTCAAGACTTCTATCCATCCATCCATCCATCCATCCATTTTTGAATTTTAACAATTAATCATTTTCATCATTTCCAATTCACCTACCACCAATGCTTTTGGAATGCGGGAGGAAACCCGGAGAAAGCCCACGCAGGCACAGCGGGGGAATCTCCCTCCCTCCCTCCCGGTCCAGGCTTAATAATGATACAGGTGAAAAACGTGGGTGTTGCAATGGGGGGGGAAAAAAACCCCCAAAAGCAAACCGCAGAGTAAGCCCATGAAACTTCCCTGCTAAAACAAATTGTATGATATCCTCCCTCATCCACTGAAGTGGAAACGCTCCTGTTGCAAAACACAAAACCAGTGGACTTCCTTCCCTAAACAACAAATAGGGGATTCGACATTGTAGCGGGCCACGCACGCGACTTGTCACAGCGGCAAGTTCCAGCGTGGTCAAGTTTTGACAAAGAGTCGACCTGCTCAGAGCGCAACCGTGGCCGAGTTGCTGCTTGGCATTATTATCTAAATGGGCACTCAAAGGTAAGATTCATTTTTAGATTTCAAGCCTTCTTTTGTTTATTCTTCCATTATGTATCCTTTTCTTTCTATTTTTTTTTTGCTTGTTTCTCCCCCCCCCCACCCCCCCAGTTTAACATTAATCAGAGCCTCGGTCGCTATGTTGTGTTTGTCAGTGCAACAATCCAACACCCTGACAATTAGCAACACAATTCTTGTGTGTCTGCGCCAGACATACACTCAGAGCGCATTTGACTCCATTCCCATTCTCGGTGGGGGGGTCAAAGAATTTAGTCAGACAGTACGCTGCCGGAAGTCAGCGTCCGGCCTTTAGCCAGCAACAATACTCTGATGAATCGGGCGAAACCCATCACCGCTATTCTTTGTCTGTTTTTATTTGCCGCTATATGGAAAACGTGTACATTTCCAAGGAAAGATGAACCAAAACCAAATTCAAGACCCATTGCAGGCAAAAGACATTGAGCATTAGCAGTGAGATGCTATAAATTTTTGGAGCCTCATCGCCCAGCGTAGCAAATCCATCCAGAAAGAAGTTTAACACGGTTGGCTTAGAAGAAGACACACAGCGGGCAGTGCCGTTTGAAAATCGTAACTCTTTTGACCCGGACTTTTCAAAGCCATCAACAAACTATTGTCGGATGAACGGGTTCAGCTGCAAAGCCTGCGGGCCAAATGAAAAATCATTCCTTTTGTTCGTGCATGTTTTGGGAATGTGGGAAGAAAGCAAGAGTACCCGAAGAAAATCCAGGCCCACACCGGGAGAAGGCAGCAGTCCGGAATCGAACCCTCGTCCTCTGCACTGCGAGGCGGTCGTCCACCGTGCCGGCCAAAGCTAGAATATATTTGATACATCGATATAGATGTATCCGTAGTGATTGTCAATTTTCACATTGAACTAGAAGGACCAGAGAGAAAAGAAGGCTTTGAAAAGTGAGCATTCACGTCGATAAATGTGTCACATTGTGACGAAAAGCAATCAGCGAGATGAACAACAGGAAAATTTGAGTTGATATGCAATTAGCCAAGGAATTAAGCAAATGCCAGCGCAAAATGTAACGCTTTGTTTAAACGGCGAGCTTTGCGGTTGTCGCTACATAAACAGAGAGGAACAATTTTGTCTCCGTCGAAATATAAATACCGCTATATCAACGGAGAAATAAGTTAATCAATCAATCAATCAATCAATAAATGCATCCGCTCAAGACATGCAAAGCCTGTCCAAGCCCCCTCTCCCAACACATTGGCACTATGAGGCCATTTCTTTTATTTCTGCCGCCTGTAAAACATTTGGGTTGGACATCAAAAGATAAACACGAGACGAGAGATCAACCACCTGCAATTGATTTCCAATGATGATGATTTCGTCTTTGTTTTATTGCTATCTTGACAAAACTAGGAGGTAAAAAAAAATGTTGGCATTAACTTCTTAGGTTTGGTATTTTAGTCTTTTTTGGCTTCCCGCTGGCAATTTAAAAAAAAACAAAAAACAAAAACACAGATTTCCCAAGTTTATCACGGAGACGCGATGTTCTTTCAAGTAGAACAAGTAGAAGCTTTGTTTTCCAGCTGCATTTGAAGGCACGTTGGGAGATCCGTTGCCATCGTCATCTCGGTTCATCAACAGCCTGCCGCGCATGTGATGGCGTACGTGGCATCAAAAAGGAAGGATGTCAAAAGGTTGGTCGGCGCTGCAGACACTCAGCGTCCACAGAGTTCAGGGTAGGTTGTCCCAATGTATTGAAACGAGACGAGCCATTGGATAAATGCCGCTTTTGTCCCGCCCATCGGACGCTCGGCGTCTCTGGGAGTCTAAAGGACAGTGGCCGTTTATGGGCTGGACCGGGACGCTCAGCTTTTCTGCGTGATGATTGGATGGCCTGTCAGAGGCCGAATCTTCTTTTTGATTGACAGAGAAACAAGCCAATCAGCGATCTTTTACCAATCTAAAGGTTCTTCAATTTTTTTCTTTGTATTTGTCAATATTTTGGGGATGTTATATGTTAAAAATTATTCTAACATGTCTTTCTGTCTCGTGCTCTCCGTGCTGAAAGACAAGTGCTCCAAAACGGACTTCTCTGCTAAGTATAGAAGCGTATGTCGAAAGCCTAAAATGTGATTTAGCTCGAGGTAATTATCCCCCTCTGCCTTCCCTGCGCCCCCGAAAGTGCGTTGTGTGTGGCTCGTTTACCGCCGCCTCGCACTCCTTGCAACAAAAAAAGAGATCGCCTCCTGCAGCTTGATCGCTTGGTCCCATTCGAGTGGACCGGAGAAATGCATTGGATGTGTGCAGGGGAGGAAATCTAAAAAAAAAGTCCTTGGGAATGTTATCGAAAAGTACAGATGATTGGCTGTGAAGGTAGCCTGAGAGAGAGGTCAACGCCCTCTTGAGTAATCCATTTTCATATTTGGGACACGAAGCAGAGCATCTAATCGCATTTGCTTCACATCCCTGACATCTCCATTGTTTTTTGGTTTTGGTTCCAGACGCTTTTAGAACGAATGCACAAAAATATGTTTACAATGTTATTTTCTATAGTTAAAAAAAAAGCCTGAAATACGAAAATCTTTTCATAGAGTGGAACAGGGTGTAACGGAAATGTTCAGCAGTAGCATTCGTGAAATGGTGTTAAATGGTGCCAAGGGTGTGCCAGAAGGGGGCAGCGTGCGATCGGTTCCCGCTCGACGACGATGTGAACGTCGGTGTGAATGGTTGTTCTTCTCTATGTGGGCCCTGCGACCGACTGGCGACCGGTTCAGGGTGTAGGGTTAGGCTCCGCCCACCGCGATCCTGTTCAGGATAAGCGGTGTCAAAATGGATGGATGGCAAGAGCGAATGGTAGCAACAATCTCATGTGACACCCGGGCATTTTGTTTTTTTTTTTGGTGGTGCCGAACGAGCACCAAGTTTTGGTTTTGGTGGAAAAGGGCTTTTGAGAGATCTCAGCCGGAATGACCAAAAATGGACTTTTAAGATAACAGAAGATAACAAAAACAAAAGTGTTGACAAACTTTAGCGGCGGCCCGGTAGCCCAGTGGTTAGCACGTCGGCTTCACAGTGCAGAGGTACCGGGTTCGATTCCAGCTCCGGCCTCCCTGTGTGGAGTTTGCATGTTCTCCCCGGGCCTGCGTGGGTTTTCTCCGGGTGCTCCGGTTTCCTCCCACATTCCAAAAACGTGCGTGGCAGGCTGATTGAACATTCTAAATTGTCCCTAGGTGTGAGTGTGAGTGTGAATGGTTGTTCGTCTCTGTGTGCCCTGCGATTGGCTGGCAACCGGTTCAGGGTGTCCCCCGCCTACTGCCCGGAGACAGCTGGGATAGGCTCCGGCACCCCCCGCGACCCTAGTGAGGATCAAGCGGCTCGGAAGATGAATGAATGAATGAAACTTTAGCCTTCTTTATGTCGTGTCTGTGTGTGCATTAAACAGGACTATGTTTGTCTCCTGCTCCTTCCAAAATCACGCGTTAACGTTTGGTTCATTGAAAATATTCCACTGCACCGAGCGCCGACACGTGCCTTGCGATTGACTGCTGACCTGTCAGGGGTGGGGAAGCGGCATCTCGGCCAAAGGCATCGAGAATAATCTCCAGCTCATGACAAGTGGGACACAAAATGGATGGATGGATGGATGGATGGATGGAAGCGGAGCTACAAAAATACCCGCATCCGTGCAACTCCAATGTCGTTCGCAATGGATTTTCTCTTAAACGTCATCCCAAATGGTTTGTTTCTTACGTGATTGGGTGCGCTCGGACCGAAGCGCATAGAACTTTGATAGCCTGGAAATGACCCAACATTGAAAAATCATCTAACGCCACGTGCAGACATTTGCGGTGAAACGCCGACCTTTTCTTTGCACTGGAGGCTTCCTGTGAGGAAGAATGGTGCATTTGTATACTTTGACTTTTTTGATTTGGGTGGAAGTTTGAAACAGAGTGAAGGGAGTCTTTTGTTTTTTTCACTGACAGCCCTTTTCTCTCGCAACTTTTTTCATGAAAGTATCTGCAAAGGAAAGCATGCACAGATTAATGATATCTGACATGGATTCTTTATCTTCCCATTTCAATCAGTTTGATTTTCTTACATCACATATAAAACGTGTAAATTAACACTTGGTTACACCGGTTAGCACGTCCGCCTCACAGTGCAGAGGTTGTGAGTTCGAATCTGGCTCCGGCCTTCCCGTGTGTTTTCCCTGTGCCTGTGCGGGGTTTCTGTGGGTACTCCGCTTTTCTCCCACATTCCAAAAAAAACCCAACATGCATGGCAGGCTAATGTAACATTAAATCCGGGTTGTCCAAAAGCTTTTCTCTAAATACATAAAGTGTACTAATATTAGAAATATTGATCAGATCTTCGCTCACTGACAAGCAATGAAACACTATTGTTAGTCACTTGGACAAGTACAAATTCATACAGAGATTGGACAGATGAGATGTGTTTTCTTCTTGGAAAAGGATATTTAATTCTTGCTAATCTTAACCACTGGCCACAGGCAAAGGAGCAAAGACATCTCTTTGTCCACTGCTCTTCCTCTTAAAGAAGTAGTTTGTCCCTCCCGCTCTCTGATCGTGCTCTTCACAACGGCTAAAAAATCTATTGAATAAGTCAAGGTTTGGTGAAGGTTTTGTATGCTGGATAAACAGCGGCTGTTTAGAACCCAAAAAATTAGACGAGTCACGAATTGCTCCTATCTACATTTGTAACGGAGTGATATATTAAGATTATTAAATTATGACGTAAGTGACGCAACAGCTGACTCCAAAGCAAAGCGCATCACTCAGGGGGCTGCGGCCATCCCTGTTGGACTCCACCAGCCTCCACCTAAAAAGGTTTTTTCTTTTACAAATCCAGAAACATCTTT
The DNA here is from genome assembly GCF_025434085.1 of Hippocampus zosterae. Lineage (NCBI taxonomy): Eukaryota > Metazoa > Chordata > Actinopteri > Syngnathiformes > Syngnathidae > Hippocampus > Hippocampus zosterae. The sequence continues at coordinate 21,492,864 of NC_067459.1, forward strand.
CAAAAGACGCTGATGATGATTCAATATATTCTTCCATGAAAAAACAAATTATTAAAGTATTGGAAAAAAAAATTGAACATTCTCACATTTTTATGAATGCGTCGAGCAGATCTCAGAAATGGAGGACCACCTCTAGATTGCTCAGTAGACGACCCAGCTTTCATGCTGCATCCAGGATTTTTTCCCCCCCACGGTCTTTCTATCCCACCCATGATTTAAATTGATGTTCCCGTGTGAATTACCGTCAAACTGTAAACACCACATTTGAACGAACCACTGTGCAAAGAAACGTTTTTGGGGGTTTTGTTTTTTTTTGCGTACATTTCCTGTATAATAATGGGCAGCATTTTTCACAACCCCGATTTGTTCAGTGGCTATGTCAGCGCTGTTGGACAGTCGGCGTTGGTGCGGCTGGATGGATGGCCGCTGAAGTTGAGGATGAGGAGAGAGGAGCGTTGGCGAAGAGCGCCGATGCGTATTTGGAACCGTGAGTCGCCGCTTGGAATTGAAATGGATTTCTATGGGACAGGAGAAGTGAACCAATCTCTTTTTTCGTCAATGGATGCTACAGCTTCTTGTTGACTTTGAAACTTAGCTTGCAGCCGACGTGTGCACATTTTGAGCATGACGTCTCTGATCCACTGGTTAAAGGACACTTTGATTCTCTCCTCTTTCATCTCAAACCGCTTCAAACAACAAAGCGTGTGACGGAAAAGTGGTTAGGACTGCACGACTGTCCGTCCGTGTTTTATGTTATGTGTTGTGTTTATTATTTTACTTGATGTTAACTGTTTTGTAAAGCGCTTTGTTACGGCTGCCGCTGTTGTGAAAGCGCTATATAAATCAGCATGTACTGTATTGTATACATCAGAAAATATCCCGTGGCACACCCTATTTTAGTTTGTGATGATTTAACGTAGCGACGCTCCTCAGGCCATTTCAGCGGGTGTAAGATGCTTATTGACTGTAGTGACCGATGTGACTGTCGATAGAGGGACCAGGCATTTTATAGTCATGTTGCATGCAAAGATCTTGTGAAGGGCTCCATTATTTTTTATTTTTTATTTTGCTAAAAGAGGGACAGTAACTCAAAAGTAGAAAAAAACAAATAAACCATTACGACTTACAAGTCCAACGGGGGCGTCTTTTTCAATCACACGGCAGCATAGGTTTCTGCGCACTACTGCATTTGTATTGCCTCATCGTCACTACTCTCAGGTCAAAACGTTCTCGGGCTTTGCCATCTTCACACAATTGGCTCTCAGTAAATGTTTGGAAAGATGACATGCCCCCAAGTGAGGCTTGTCGATACAGGAAGTCGCTCGGACGATAAGAATAGATCTATTTCTTTTCAGGGGTTGAGGAATGACGCTCTACCCCTTCAAAATGTTACTGGTCCTGAAGGCAAAGCCTGAAACGTGGACCCACGTGCTCTCTTTGAGAAGGTAATAAACTTGTGCCTCACAAAGATTCTGTGAAGAAAGTGAGAGCTTATAGGGGCTAAAAGAGACATCCTTTGTTCACAGTTCCCTCCACAGCCAAAGGTTGGGTTGAGGGAAAAGGCCACACTGCAGAGGGAACTTAAAGGAAGACTTGGCTACGATTTGACAATGAAGGCTTTCTTGGTTTTCATCAGCCACTGTTGTGCCGCAGGGCGCCTCCACCGAGTTTGTATTTGTCTCCCCCAGATCATTTTCCAATAATCCAAACAAAGATGGCCTGTGTGAGTTGTCGTGACATTATATGAGATGACATGGTAGACCTGTCATCTCATAGCTTCATATGGTGCCCAAGTTCACACGAATAAACCGACGACGCATCAACACGCTGCTTGAGTCGTTCAAATCATCAAAGCGCTCGGTGAGCGACCAATCGCGGCTCACCTGTCCTAGCCCCAAGGAACAGGCGAGGTCATTTTCCGACAAGTGGCAAAATCGGGTGGATTTTGCCGCTTAATTCACCTTCTACGGGCATAGTATTTATCAGAATGCTATCTTCAGACGCGTGGAAGGCGCAGTGACCAGATTATTGTTCGGAACATTTGTAACTTGACTTTCCCATCAAAGGAGACATTGTGTTTTTTATTCTTTAAAAAAAAATTCAAAATTGTTCCCACGCCCTGATGAGCGTGTCTGTAACGTGTTTTTGTCAGAATATTTCAAGGATGACATTATCGCATGATTAATCCAACCATAATTCTTCAAATGAGCTCGTTTTCTGATTCTGATTCTGATTTTAGGGGGCCGGCCCTTGTCATGCATGTGGGCAAGGCCTCACCCCACCCCGAGTGGCCAATGGTGAGTCTGGCTGCTCAGCCCAACATTCAAGTGCCATGTTGCGCCGATATCAGAAGCTAACGCTTGTAACACGAGTAGCTAATGTTAATCTGTATCAATACTGTCGACCCTTTTACGCAACAATGCTTAGTTTCCAGCCCCCTATTTTAGGGCTCGCACGCAAACGGAAAACCCACAGAGAAGAACTGTCCATCGGTCAGCAGTCTCCTGATGTCAAGTTTCGTGAACAAGGTCCTAAGAAGGAAACGTGTTCATTACATCGACGCAATGGAACCGGTCGTCCATGGTCAATATGTAGAAAAAGTGAAGTTGGTTAGAGGGAAAGATGACCTCGGATAAGCTTTCCAAATCAGATCGGTCACATGAAGCCATTTTGTTTCTCAAAGAGAGCAGTCGCAAAATTGTGAATGACTCGGTTGTAAACAAGAGTGCATACGCGGACAGGGCGGGACTTTGATGTGACTTTGTGTGTGGTTGGGTGAAAAATATTTGCTGGACACAGCAAAGCTTAGTTGTTTTTGGGAGACGCAGTACGTCGATCGCTACTTTAATGGTGGGAAACGTTCCTGAAATTGTTTTAGCGTACGTCAAAGAAGTCTTTCAAGCTAGCTTAGCTTGCTAGCCGCTGACAAAGATGCTTGTTTGCAACATCTTGCTCAGTTGATGTCAAGTGTGAGTGTCAAATGTTGCGATTATCAGATCAAAAGTTGTGCCAGACGGTTATTTTGAAGGGTCACGTCGACCTCGAATTAACATTTACCGATATCAAGTGATCAAACCTATCCTTCACCGCTTCTCCTCCACATCGAGAGGAGCCAGATGAGGTGGCTTGGGCATCTGATTCGGATGCCTCCTGAGCGCCTCCCCGGTGAGGTGTTCTGGTCATGTCCCACCGGGAGGAGACCCCGAGGAAGACCCAGGACACGCTGGAGAGACTATGTCACCCAGCTGGCCTGGGAACGACTCGGGATCCCCCGGGGAGAGCTGGAAGAAGTAGCTAGGGAGAGAGAAGTCTGGGCTTCCCTGTTAAGCTGTTGCCCCCGTGACCCGGCCCCGGATAAGCGGTAGATAATGGATGGATGGATGGATGGATGGAGCTATCCTTGAATTTTTGGAATGTTTTAAGTGGTCACGTTGACGATTTGAAAGGCATCGTGCTGGTGTTCTTTCACTCAACTGCTTCATTCGGGTTAACAGTCACAGAGAAGGATTTCGTCGTGCCAATCAAACAATTTGGAGCAACCGCAAACAGCACGGGTAATGTTGGACTTGGTGGCCATTTCGCCCCTGTAATTTCACTCACTCGGCCGTTCACCTCGGAACCAGTCTGCCTCAGCACACGACATACACTTCTACTCTTCTACTCTTGAACATCATTGGCTAAGAAGCCGAGTGTGTCGGCGCGGGGATATTTTGGTTCCGTTATGTAACAGAAGGGTGGCAGCGCAAAATGGCTCTCTCACAGAAACATTGCCTAATTGCATAAACATGCTCTCGATGTTTGGCTCTTGAAGAAAGGTATTTGTGCACTCATCAAGCAAAGTCAGGTGGGATCAGCTCCAGCTCGCCCCGCCATCCTCGTGAGGACAAAATGGATGGACGGATAAGTGGTCCCCAACCTTTTTTGTGTCACGGACCAGTTGAGACATGTACCGGCAACCATTTTTTTCCTTCATTGCTTTTAAATTGCCAGTTTTCAAGCACTGGTACTGACAACAAAGATCATTCTAGAGCAATTCAACCTTTTATGAACATTTGATTTCTTTTCATTCATTAACACACAGGACATTTTCTTTTTAAAAAATGAAAGCTGGTAAAAGCCAAGCCTCTTTGCGTCCCTGAAATAGGACACGGAATGACTGCCTGTTCAAGGAAGACCTCGAACTGGCCCATGAAAGCGCATTCACTCGGTTGTTTGAACCGTTGTTGTCATGCTCCGTGTTTTTTGGTCATTATTGTGTTGGACGCTAAAGCAGTCAACAGGTCCTGACCGAGATATTATCAACTTTGTTTTCTTTGGTGAGAAAATCCTCCCTCCGCCAAAGCACCCACAGGGCCTCTTTTTCCGCCACACATGCTTATTTGTGAACAGAAGCCTAATCGTGCACATCCATTATTGTTTCTCACAATAAATAAAACCCAGATTGATTCTATCTGTTCTTCCATCTTAATTCCATTATGTATACCGACCGACCCAGTCCGATTCGGTTCAGCATGTTTCCATTACAACAGTTTTGAGACCACGGTCAATAGTTCGTCCTAAAAAAATCAATCAATAAAATTTACTGTCACAGATTAGACGTCAAACCCCACATTAATGCTGTAAATATGACGAAAGATGTCTCTCGCCCTGTTGTGAGGGAGGAGGATGAGAAAGTGATTTATTCCCCCACCCCCTCAAAAAATATATATAAACACCTGTTTTTATGCACAACCCCCCCCCCACCTCCCTCAAACGTAGTTCACCTTTAAACAAAGCCCCCGCAAAATGTTTAACAACTGTGAGTGCCTTTTTTTTTTTTTAACTTGCCGTACATTCATGTTTTGGTATGTGTGGTTTGTAGGAGAACAGTCGCACTCAGTTGTCGTCCTGATAATAAGAACAAACAATGTTCTATACTTGATGAGCAGAACGAAAGAATAAATGTTAGTTTGCCCGAAGCTAGCTTCAGTTCGCAGACTACTGGCCAAATCATAAAAAGACTTCTTTGTGAGCTGAAAGCGGTGACGTCAAACGGGCTCCCATAAAGACATAAATTCATAGTTTAGCGAGAACAACACAGCAGTGGGAGGATTAGTCGCTGTGTCCTCCTCCATTTTTTTTAACTTGCATAACTAATGAGCCTTAAATCCTTGATAACTTAGCCAGGAAGGCTGACTGCTCCCCCATTTAAACGTGCTAGGCAAACGGCATAACTTGACAACATAAGAGTGAATGTAGCTAACGTGCCTTTTAAAAAAAAAAAAAAAATTAAACATACATTTTCCAAACAAATATCATGTTGGAGATGCTTGAATACAGTCACTACCAGGTAAGATGGCTGAGTCTTTTACCGTTGATCGTGTGGATTTTTTTTTTCTTAAATGGCGCCATGGATTTTGTGCAGAGCAGCTTCATTCCAACTGCTGATGTAAAGTGAATGGCGTCGCTCTACTTAGTCAATGGCATTTATTTATTTGTTTTACACGGCTTTTTGAGAGTTTTGTGTAACTAGTCAGTGATCATGTGACATAACGTTTTCCCCTCGATGAGGATTTCCAGTGGGGTCCAAAAACTTCAATTTCCAATCCAATCCTGGATTCGAACTACTCAACTGGGCTACCGCGGTACCAGCGAAACACGCGTACGGTTCAAAATTCAAAATCTGGAAAAATGGGTGAAACGTGTCAATAGTGACAATGACGACGAGTATTTCATGACGACGGCATATCGTGATCCTTAAGGCATGTTAGCCAAATGGTTCTCTCTCCTACTTCACAGTTCTATGATGGGGGGGCTTCCTCTTATGTGGCGTTTGTATGTTCTCCCCATGCTCGCGTGGGTTTTTTCTCCTCCCACATTCCGGAAACCATCAAAGTTCTGTTCACCGAAGACTAAAAAATCGGAGCGGATGTGAACTTGAGTAGTCGTTTTGGCTATTTGACTTTTTTCCCCCCAAAATCTCCACCTAACCTATGCAGAGGAAAAGCAGCGTCGAAAATGGACGGACATGTGGATGGATTATTATTGTGCTGAGAACCTCGGGGTTGTGCTGCCCCCCCCCCCCAAATAATTATTTGTGATTTATGGAGGGATGCTTAAAGCCTGAGTCCAAAGCCTACCCTTTCTAACATTGAGGCCCGTCTTTTGTTCGCGTAGGTGCAATCCCATCTGGAAAATCCCAGCAAGTACCACATCCAGCAGAACCAAAGGCAGCAGGTGAGACAGTATCTGTCCACTACCTTGGGAGGCAAAGCCGGCGGCCAGTGCCCCGGCCAGCCGGCCGAACACGGCATGCCACCCGGGCTCGGCAGCAGCGCCCCCAACAGTCCCATGGCTCATCTCACCCTCACCTCAAACTGTGAGAAAGAGGTACGCGTAACAAAAAGTCATGACTTTCATTACGTTTGGGTGACTCGACGGCGTTTTTTCTCAATTGGGAGCATTTTATTGACTTATCTATTTATATTGAACGTCATGAAACGCGCTCTTGTTTTTTTTTCATGTCACACAGATGGATGAAGTTATTGACGATATCATCAGCATGGAGTCAAGTTACAACGAAGACGTTCTTGGACTGATGGATCAAGGGCTTCAACTTAACAGCGCGGTAATTGCAACCTGCTTTTCTCACTTCAGCCGTGTCGTTGACTGCCCATATTTTCAGAAATAAGCGAGTCAATTTGATCAAGAATGCGTCTGACAATTCTCAACCATTTTCTCTCAAGCTACCAGTGTCTGGTAATCTTCTGGAAGCATACGGCAACCAAGGACTGCCCCACCCGGGCCTCGCCATCAGCAACTCCTGCCCACCAAACATCAAAAGGGAATATACAGGTAAAATGATAAAAAACAGACAAAGCTGTATTTCCACGACGAATACATTCTCCCAACATTCCATGGGTAATTATGGACTTGTCCGATCATTGAAAATCCCTGTGATCACGATTGAGAATTACAGCAGGGGTGTCCAAACTTTTTCCATTTTAGGGCCGCATACCTGAAAATACAATGATGCAAAGGCCACTGTAAAATTCTTCAACCTTCATTCATTAAACACGCTAAAATCAGTCAAGCAAAGCCATTATATACTGTTAACTTTTTCAGGTTACTCTGGAAAACGGTCACATAGTTGCTAAACGTGCGTTAGGGTGGCCAACAGCCCTTTAGCTCACTAGACTAGCGCCGCCCCTGCACTGAAAAGCAGCTGAATCCCATCTCCACATTCTGAAGCAAAACAAGAGCAAAAAAGGAGTAAGATGACCACTCAGGAGTTCATTTGGATCTTTACATGTCTAGAAATGTTGTTCAGAATGTGATTTACAATTTATCAATTGTAGTGGCACCTATTTTTTTTCTCACTCTGCCCACCTGCACCCTCGTTGTTTTTTTTAAGCTAGCTTTGTGGGCCGTGTCAAATGTCATTTTTAATATATGCCGCGGGCCAGTTTCCAAATGACCCCCGGGCCGTAGTTTGGACTTCCCTGCATTAGAGTAACCAACATCCTCATGACGACCCAATTCTTGTTGTCAGTTCATTGCTAACGGTTGGTGAAAACAAATTTTCTTGTCCATTCTTTTTTTTTTTTTAATGACAAGAGTATTGATATTGTGTGCAATTTACAAATGCACAAGATACAAATCTGTGTTTGGTATCAATTATTTACCAAAATCATGACTCCAGCTCCTGGCATGAAGCAAGTACTGGGCAAACCTGGACCCTGTGGCCGGTACGAAAACTATCAGAGATCAGATGGCTTTCCAGTAGGTAAGCAACAGAAAACAAATGCCGAAAGTGGTTGTGGATTAGCATTTGCAGTATTTTGTGAATGACAAAATCGCACACAATATGAACGACTTGAGATGCGCAGTTAACAGCTGCCCACTCATGACCTGCGATTGACTTTTGAGTTTGCCCAGTCCATAGCCTAAATCTCACATTTGTCTTTGCTTCAAAGAGGCTGAGGTTCGCGCGCTGGCCAAAGAACGACAGAAAAAGGACAATCACAACTTGAGTGAGTCTTTTCACATATTCTTGTGATGTGGAGCAAAATGAAAAATGCGTGCTCCAAAAGTTCTATTGATTGACACATTTCGTTTGTACTCCCGATTGTAGTCGAGCGAAGGCGCCGATTCAATATCAACGATCGTATCAAAGAACTCGGAACCCTAATACCAAAGTCAAACGATCCGTAAGTATGACTTGAGAGCGTTCCGGACGCACACGTGTTTTGTTTTTTCTTCACGTTCGACGTGATTTCATTCACTGTCCTCCTCGCATAGCCAAGTGCCCTTAAAGTGGAACGCTTTGTTTGTTCCGAATGGCCATGAAGAATCCTCTCTTGTTCCGGGTCAGCCGGCTCAGCTGACTCTGACTTTGTACCTTTTGTGTCATCTTGCAGGGACATGCGCTGGAATAAGGGCACCATTCTGAAAGCTTCCGTGGACTATATCAGGAAACTCCAACGGGAGCAGCAGAGGACCAAAGAGCTTGAGTGCAAACAGCGCAAGCTGGAGCATACGAATCGTCACCTGATGCTTCGTATCCAGGTGGGTTGCCACGTGCCACTTGCTGCGAAAAACTATTCGCCCTCCTCTCAAACTCGCTCCCCTTTGCCCACTTGAACGTTTCACAATGTCAAACAATAGTGAAATAACAAGTTGTTGTCAGCCATCCAAGTCAGCTCTCATTTTACGCAGCACTGCCCCCTGCTGTGGATTGAATTTGACCTTAAAGTGCCATTGGGCTCACGTTCTCAAAATGAATTTGGCATGAAACTAAAGATATTGCCGAAAGGTAACCATTCGACCGTAACTTACTCACTCCCAAAGACGTGTTTAAACGTCTTTTCAGACTTGGTCCAGAATTGGCTGGTACCGAATGAGTTAATGGAAGAGATTTCTCCGAATTGTGCTATTTGTCATTTGGGAATTTCATTTGCGGCAGAGAACTTCCATTTTCAAGTACAAATACGTGGGTGAAAATCCTTTGCAAAGCTGCAACATGTTCATTTGCCTTTGCTGTGGCCTGACCTCTGCCCGATCGAGGACACGTTTTTTTTTTATTGACCGCAAGAGATTTTCGAGGTGCCTCTTCCTGTCAGACTGAAAAGGGGCAGAGGGATGTCCTTTGCATTTATTTGTCTTCTAACATGTAATACATCTGTCTATTTATTTGGGTCTGCACCGAAATATGTAAAGCAAGATTATTATTAATCTTATAATAATTATTATATAATAATAATAATTAATAATTATTAATCTGAACGATTATTACTAATTAATAATAATATAATAATTAATTATTATTAATTAATAAGCACTCATATTATCGAGTATGCGGAACGAAAACGAAGTCATGTGAATGGTGTAATTGGCGGCCGACTCGTCTTCAGTTCCGATGTTGAAAGAAGACGCTCAGAGATCAACAAATGCAAATCATTTTTCAGTTCCGCCAAGACACGATGGCAGCTGACGGCTTTAAGCCTCAAATTTTTTTTTCTCGGCTCCAAGCCGTGACCTGATTTAAGCGGCCGCGGCAATTTTGCCATTGCGCTGACCGTCTCCTATTTGGGCTTTGGCACAGGAGTTGGAGGTCCAAGCCCGCGCTCACGGTCTCACCGTCGTCTCGTCCCCGTCGGTGTGCACCTCAGAGATGATGGGTCGGGTCATCAAGCAGGAGCCCCTCCTCGATGACTGCGCTTCGGAGCTCTACCGTCACGCCTCGGCTCCTGACATGTCCCCTCCGACCACGTTGGACCTCAACAATGGCACCATCACCTTTGACCCCATTCCCAGCGACACTGGGGATTCTGGCCCGTACGGAAACCCCAGGACCTGTAAAATGAAGGAGTTGGTCAGGGATAATACATTGTCACCCATTTCCCCAAGCGACCCGTTACTATCCTCCATGTCTCCAGACGGCGCGGTTAGTGCCCACCACAGTTCGAGTTCTAGAATGGAGGACAAGGGGTGTCCCTGTTAGCTTAGCCTTGCGCTCACCGACTTTGCATTTGTCGCTTCTCAGCAACGAGGCACACATTTTCATGAGCCATCAAAATGGTCTTTTTGGATTATAAAACGTGTGGCTCCGTTTAGAGCAGGGATGCGCAATTTGCTGTCCTGGAGAGCCCCCCGATTGCAACAACTAGGGTCATTCATTATTAGGCTTCTGCAAAGCGTGCTGATCATTTGAATCAGGTGCGTTGGAGCAGGGAGACATCTCAAACGAGCTGGATAGAGGCTCTCTGGGACCGGGGACTTGGCCACCCCGCATTTAGAGCAAGATAAGGTACGCTGGTTTAATTCCACTGCTGCCCCGCAGCAAACAGGCACCGGTTGCGATCTGGGTTGAAACCACGGCTTATACGGCCTTTCTGGGCCTTTGTTGTCCCTTTTCCACCGGTTCCGGGCCACTGGCCAGGTTAGCACCAGCTCTTTCTTTTTCCACCAACCGAAAATAGGCTGGAGCTCTGGTGCTTGAAACTGGTCTTTAAGCATAGGTGTCAAACTCGGGTCCTGGGGGGCCGCTGTCCTACATGTTTTTCCAAGTCTCCCTGTTGCAACACACTTGATTCAAATGATCAGATCATCACCAAGCTCTGCAAAGGCCGCACATTGAACCTGTTCATTTGAAGTTATTGTCTGTATATTTTGTTATTGTTTGACTTCAAATGTTATCAACACAAGTGGGGAAGAAGTTCCCTTTCATTCTGTATGTATTGTATTGTATTTGAAGTTGCATGCCTTTTACCCAATGATGCTGTCAGAATGAGACTTTCAACGCCAGGTCTTTTTGCTCCGAAATCAATTCTGGAAGCAAAATGTGGAGACTTTTGACACTTCTGGAATTTACAGTGTATCACTAAAAGCATCACTTGTGCGCAGGTCTGCGTCCGCGCCGTTTGATTGGTCTGATTATTTTAATTTTATTTTGTTGTCGTACACCGTCTTCGAGTGTTTAAAGTGAGGCTCCAGGAACTTCTCCGGCATACCTTGTTTTCACAAGAAATTCTTGGATAGCTGGTTTTGAAATCAGATGGCAATGAAAATAGTTTGCTCAACTGTTGTTCACTTTATTTTAAAAAGGAGCGTGGGCGAACGCTAGGCTGCGGCTTGTGGCATCTCACCATTATTCATTGAGCATTTTTATACATTTAATCCACAAGAAACATGACATATGCACGTAAATTGCTTTTGCCGGACACATAAAATAATTTGGTAATAATTTCTCGTCTGACTCCTGTAGAGATAATCTGACGAGTGGTCAAGAAAATAAACTTGATGTGATGCTTCGAGCCTTATTTGATGTATACCCCTCCCACCCCCCCAACCGATGCACAATTCTACAGAAGCACATTTGCATGTGCTTGCTTGTTTTTTTTTCGTGACCTTAAAAACCTTCGAAAAAGGAGGCCTCAAGTCCACCTGGAACGCTGTACTCGGTGTAGGTAGCGCTTTTAGCCAGCAGATGGCACCCTAAGGAAAGGTTCCATTCTACGAGGCCAAACGTTTATTCAGTTATTCAGCAAGTGAAGGAAATGAAGCACTCGACTTTTTGGAGAGAAGGGGCATTGTTCTCTAACATCAGAATTTTCTTCTCTTCAGAATCCTTTTTTAAAAATTGAATTGAATACAAATTTATTGTCAATTCAATTTTTAATTATATTGTGGGTTGTTATTGCTCATTTTCAACAAATCTTGATGATAGTAATGACTTCGTCCCAAACGCTATTCCTCACAGTTGTCAATTTTGTTATCATTTCTGTTCCCTCATTTGTCAAATCATTTCTGTTCCCTTTGTTGCTGGTATCAGAACTCGTGATGGCGCCAGTAATGTGGGGCGCAACCAACTTTTTACTTTGAATGTGAGCTGCCAGGTAACACATCTGATTGTCAAGGCAGAATCACTTAGAACTGTTTGAAATGTAAAAAATAAAATACGTGGCTTCATTTAATCTTGTCATGTAAATGCTTTTTTTGATTACTGTATGTAATCTTGAGCGAAACCACTTCATATAGTTCAAGAAATGTGAGCATGCATTCATCTGAAAAGCCACACAAAGTTCAACAGAAGATTCGATTAGGGCACAGGTGTCAAAGCGAAGGCCCGGGGGCCAGATCTGGCCCACCACATCATTTTATGTGGCCCGCAAAACCAAATCAAGCATGTCAAGTTCTATGATACTTGCTAAGGTCTGAACCAAAATTTCAAATTGTCATATATAATCCACAATAACAGTCGTTATTCTTGGCTTCTGATTTTAAAACTAGTTGCTGATCAATTTGTTGCGCACTGTGTAGGTAATATATGGAGGTGATTAAACATCTATATGGTTTCACAAAATTCACCGTCATAAAGGCCCTCCCTCCAAGGCAAACGGTAACAACAATGCATCCCACGGCAAGAATGTGTTTGACACCCCTGAATTAGGGCAACGTCTAACGATATTAAGAGACAGCGTTTCCACTTTTATCCATTTGAAGTGAAAACTTTCTTTTAACGAGTCAAACATTGACTAAGAAAAAAAATAGTATTTTGTTTGTTTTCCTAACCCCCCCCCCCCCCCCCCCCCCCGCCCCAATCTCATAACAATGTGATCTGATGACAAAAATCCTATCAGCTTTACTTTCTTGCTATTTACAAAATTTGTCGGGCTTTATAAATCCGTCAAGTGCAGGGGTGCCCAAACTTTTCGGATCAAAGATCTACCTTTCGATCAACTAACCTCCCGGGATCTACCCCTACCGACACGCGCGCGCGCACACACACACACACGCCATGATGAGAAACAGCCTGAAAGTGAGGCATTAGACGCACTTTTGCAGCCTGTTATCTATCGTAGCTCACACGTACCGTTTTAAAGTGCTTCCCTGGACCCTCCTAGATTTCAATTCTTTGCCAGTGCCCTCGGTGAACTGTACACCAAGCAAACTCTGAATGAGAATAATGACGATAAAAGATAGATCGCAACAGCTCTGATCACAAGCTACAATTGCAGAGTGCTGCTGAGCGCTAACAACTTCCGGTGACGTAATTACAAGCCACCGGAAATTCATGATTTACCTGCTTTATTTTATTTTTTAAATATATTTTTTTGTGTGAAAATAAGACTGATAAGATGATTAGGGTGCAGCGTACATGAACACAAAAAAATATGTTACTAACATGTACAAAGTTTTTTTTTTCTTCTTCTCCTCGACACTCTTCGGTTCTACTTGGGACCCGTCTTAGATCTACAGGTAGATCAGGATCGACGTAATGGGCACCCCTGGTCAAGTGTATCACTGCGACAAGAATTGTGTTGAGTTCCCCGGGATCCCCGCCCTGGGCAGCGGACGGAGAGACGGTGAACCAAGGAGACGGAAAGATGATCAACGTTGCCTTCCTGGCCGCTCTAATAAATGAGTGATGATTCCATAACCCCCTCCTTTGAATCCCTCCATTTGGCGTCAAGTGTCGGGAGAGCAGGCGAAGGATGAGGAGGAAGGAAGACAAAGTTAAACTCATTTCGTGTGCGTGTGTGTGTGTGTGTGTGTGTGTGTGTGTGTGTGTTGCATGCGCGCGCGAGCGAGTTGTAAAGTATATTTTTAGCATCAGTTTCGTTAGCCGAAACGAAGGAGAAGAAACATCCCTCTACGTGTCCCGCCGTCTTGCTGTTGACTACAAAACGTCAAAAGGGATTAGCCGGCTTTTCTCTTTTGCAATCGCATCTCGTTTAAACTCCGCGTGCACCACCGAGTCACGTCCAGGTCTGCTTATAATCGAGCAGGAAAACCCAAGTGTTGTGATTGCATCTTGCCAAGGCGGGTTTGCATCATAATAAACATCCCCTCGTTGCTGAGCTGTCTGGAGGATGCGGAAGCCAAGCCGAGGTCCGACTTGGGAAGGGAGACTTCCTGTGCAGCGGCAAAAAAAAAAACAAAACAAAACAAAAAAAAACCCAACCCAGCCGGTGCCAGCAGCCTTGTTTGAACAGCGGAAGACGGCTTTTGGATTTTAGTAAGAGCCGTTAAAAGCCAGCGCGGTGTCAAATGTTCCTTCTCCAACAGGTTTCCTCCAGAGGAACGGCAACACTTCATCAGCAGTTTAGTCCAATTGCCAGTAAACTGCTGTGCCATATGGGCGCCACTCCTGACTACGGGGGCAATCTGTTTAACAGGAGCACGCTGGTAAATAGAGGCCGGTGAAGGGCTGGGGGGAGGAGGGGGGGGGGTATGGGGAAGAAAATGATCAATTACTCACATTACGCACAGTCCTTCAGGAATTTACTTTATTGCTCTGGACATCTGTTTTAATATTGTCATAATGTATAATCAGATGGGGCCTGTTCCAGCCAAGTGGATGCCCCCCCCCCAAAAAAAGCAGCCATAAATGCCCAATTAAAATGCGCAATGACAGCTCTTTGTCCAGCTGCTAAAATAGAATATGTATGCGCGTGGTCTCCTCCACACCATCAAGCATTTTTATTATTCTTGTTTTTTTTTTGTTTTTTTTTCCCCTCCAGGTAGCAACGATGACATGGCTGCAGATGAACTTTTTTTGTGACGAGGTTGGGAATGCTCGACCACACACAGACAGACAGACAGAGACGCGCACCTGCGGCGTGTTAGCGGAGATCTCAACAGTGGAAGCATTCTGAGGAAACGCATCATTGAAGGTAAAAAAAAAGGGACGCGCCCGCCTGGCCGTTCGTGTGTTTTCTCCCACTTGAAACGGGGAAAGGAGACGGCGGGTGAATGTTAAGGAGAGCTTTAGAGAATGCTCTCTTTCTGCCTTTTCCGAGGATTACTGCTCTTTAAGGCAGCAAAAACATCAATGCGGGTTTTATTTAAAGGATGAAGGCATTTTCTCAATGGTATTTGGAAGTGGTATCATCAGGTCTTGAGCGAGGATTAGCGCCGTTAGGCCTCTTTGGGCTGCGTTTTCCTGTCCCGATAAGTCGGATTTCACCTTCAATCTGCGTGTAAGCCCCCCGGGGCTCGGCTCCTCCTTGCCTGCTCCTCTGAGGTCCAACCTTGATCCGGCACAGCCCAACTGAGCCTTCCTGGGCTATCTTGCAGATTTGACCCCCCCCCCACCCCCACAACATTTTGCATCTCCGTTATTTTCCGAGGAATTTTCCCCTCTGTCGCTGTCCCCAGGCCTCGTCCGCATTTATCATGGCAGCCTCACACCAAAGTCACTTGGCAGTCACCTCGACGGGTGTCGGGGGTTAACTACTAAAGTTGTACGTAACTTGGAGCTTTCCATGCGATGATTAATAAAGCCGCAGAAAATGAGGCCCCCGTCGTCCCGGCAGCTCATGCAGTGTGCAGCATCTGTGATGGTCAAAAGCAGAACAAATGACTCGCTGGTTTTGCAGTGCTGGACTCGAACCGGACTCTACGGCTCAAAGAGTTCAAACGCGTTTGATTTGTTTCATTCTGTAAAAAGCCGACAAGGTGACGTCTTCCAAGGAACTACGTTAGGGTGAGTTGAAGAGTTTTATTTGGACAAAACTAGAGCTTTGTGGCCAGCGCAATGACGTTCAACTTGTGTGCTTATGCTTAAATTAGCTTAAATGTTTTTTTTTTCCATTCAAGTCCTCAAATCGGGAAACCTTCCGTGCTTAATTGGATGACATCTTCAGGGATGAATCAACCAAATATTTGCTCGAATTGTTCGTTTCAATTAGGTAGTCCAATTTGCAACCTGGCGGCCCGGTAGTCCAGTGGTTAGCACGTGGGCTTCACAGTGCAGAGGTACCGGGTTCGATTCCAGCTCCGGGCTCCCTGTGTGGAGTTTGCATGTTCTCCCCGGGCCTGCGTGGGTTTTCTCCGGGTGCTCCGGTTTCCTCCCACATTCCAAAAACATGCGTGGCAGGCTGATTGAACACTCTAAATTGTCCCTAGCTGTGAGTGTGAGTGCGAATGGTTGTTCGTTTCTGTGTGCCCTGCGATTGGCTGGCAACCGATTCAGGGTGTCCCCCGCCTACTGCCCGAAGACAGCTGGGATAGGCTCCAGCACCCCCCGCGACCCTCGTGAGGATGAAGCGGTACGGAAGATGAATGAATGAATTTGCAACCTCACAAGAGTCTCTGCAATGACGGCGCTTTCTTTGTTTGTGCGTGCGCGCGCTCGCGCACTGTTAATTGCAGCGTTCCTTTGCCGCCTCTCTTAATTGAGGAGCTTGGGGGACATCCTGTAGTTCCAAATGTATGGGCCAAGCCAGGGAACCAGTCCCCCTTCCAGAAATCAAGCCCCCCAGAGCCCCGCCTGCGCCCCGCTCCGCTTTATTTATCTGCAGCTTGTTTGCTAATTGCGATTTGGCGAGAAGCAATTGTCAGTCACTCTGGCCGAGTGTCTCGATTGGAGCATGGACAGCTGATTTCTTTGAAGTGACGTTCGGTAAATATGCATTAACGGGCGACGCAATTAGCGCTGATGAGGGTGATGGGGGAACCTCATTCCATTGGCAACTTTGGTCGCACGGCGAGATAAGCGGCATTATCGCGAAAATTGGCCGAGGGAAAAACGGCAACCTCCGATTGCCAGGAAAGGTTCCAGATAAGAGCGCAGCTGAAGAGAAATTTAATTGAGGCGGAATATGTTAACCGAGGTGTCGTGGGCTCATTGGAAGTCATTTAGCCAAATGTTGGCACTACCTTGACGAACGTTTAGGCCTGACAGACATTAATCAGCGGGACAAATATTGTCGCTCATTCAAGCACATGCGTGTTAATTATTCAGAAATGTATTTCAATGCTCGACGATTCGACGATTTTTAAAATTCATTATTTTGGATCCTCGATCAACCGCTTGGATTTGAATTTCTTTCCATTCAAAAATAACCCAACAGTATTTTTGTGTTTATCTTTGGGTCGACTCAAACTAAAACGTTTGCTTTCACTTTGGAAAATACCGAGCACCATTTCTGCCTACTTCCTGTGTGACGTAAACACAAATGGAATCATCCTTCATTTATGGCATTGCAGGTTACGCGCTACCGTATTCCATGGGGTGGAACAGTTTTTCATTGATTACCCAACAAAATGATCAAACCATTCATTCATTCATTCATTCATTCATCTTCCGTACCGCTTGATCCTCACTAGGGTCGCGGGGGGTGCTGGAGCCCATCCCAGCCGTCTCCGGGCAGTAGGCGGGGACACCCTGAATCGGTTGCCAGCCAATCACAGGGCACACAGAGACGAACAACCAACCACGCTCACACTCACACCGAGGGACAATTTAGAGCAGGGGTGTCCAAACTTGTTGCCAAGGGGGCCAGATTTTATGTGGTAAAATGTCGGGGGGCCGACCTTGGCTGACATTCTTTACATTGAACAACAATATTGTTCAACAAATTTTAGTAAGCCAGTCTGTTTCACATTTCCATTTTTATTTTAATTTCAACAATCTTAAGAATTTCTTTTGGTTCATTTGAAACAGGAATTTGAAATATGACATATCAGTCAATATAAACACGGAGTGATGTCTTGTTAACTCGTGAGTGATGCCCTCTAGTGTCTAAATGCTATTACTCATTTAGTGAATGCTATTACTCATTTAGCCACTAGAGGGAAGCAGTACTCTATGAAACATCACTCACCAGTCGACGAGACCTCAGTCAATGCAACACGTGTTCCATTGCGCCCAACCTGCGGGCCAGACGGCACTGATTTTATGACGGGGGCCGAGGGCCGGATGAAATTCGACCGAGGGCCGGATTTGGCCCGCGGGCCGGACTTTGGACATGCCTGATTTAGAGTGTTCAATCAGCCTGCCATGCATATTTTTGGAATGTGGGAGGAAACCGGAGCACCCGGAGAAAACCCACGCAGGCCCGGGGAGAACATGCAAACTCCACACAGGGAGGCCGGAGCTGGAATCGAACCCGGTACCTCTGCACTGTGAGGCCGACGTGCTAACCACTGGACTACCGGGCCGCCCAAACCATTCATCGCTTCTTAAAATAACAGCTCGTTTTGTCCCTAATTTTATCTGACGTCTGTCAAGTCTGGAAGTAGGGGTGGTGGCTTTATTTTTATTTTTTTTCACGGCCAATTTTTTAAAGACACAAATAAGCTACATCAATGAGTGGGTCCAGTATCCCTTCAAGCTTATTTGTCACCATCTTGGCAGAGGTGATGGAAAATCTGGAATTTTTTGAATTTTTTCAAAATCCCGTTAAAACGTGTACGAGTTCACAAGCTGCGACGTGAATCGGCTCCAGCAATTTCAATATTTCGGCCTTCTTTGAAAGTCCCGTTCAACACGTTCATCTGTGAATTCAAGTCAGATTTCACTGTGGCCAACTGATTTTATTTGCGGTGGCTCCGAAACAGGCCTGTCAATGTTCGTCTGAGCCGTATGATGCTTTCTTATTTCATCATGCTCTCCCCCCCCCCCCCGACCCCCCTCTCTGGTCTTTCTCGCTCACATCACCCCTTTTCAGGGGACTTATTGACAGCGCTCTCATCCGCTCGGAGAGACTGAGAGCGCTGGTGCAGCGCTTGGCTGTCAGATAGTCCTGCTGGTCGACGGGCTCAAGTGACAGACCTGCGAGCTGCCCGTGGTCGACTTGACACATGATGGCTCCAACTGCACGGCAGGGCATAACTTAGTCATAGAGGGTGGGCAAAAGTCGCTGGCAGAACGTGGGCTCGAGCTACAGAGGACTTCTTTCCCTCTCGACTCCTGTCTCGTTATCCTTTGCAGTCATGTGCCAAACGGGGCCTCTGCCGTCTTAAGAGTGCAAATGAGGGGGAAAAAGGCTCCGGATGAGACGGGACTTGCCGGTGCGCATCTACGCGTCGTGTATACCGGGCCTCTGGTGGAAAACTCAAGAGTAGCGTGTCCGGCATGCCGGTCCTCCTCTCTCCATCTGCGCTTATGCCAAATGGCCCCCCCACAAGTGGTGCTTGTGACTCCCATCTTAATTGCTCCATTAACTGTTTGTGTGCTGAAAAACAATACTGAAGAGAGGTTAGATGAAGACGTGACCTCCCCCGCTGCAATTATATGAAAAGTAGCGAGCAATTAGCACTCTTTGCAATGTGACACTGTTGCTGTTTATGCGCCGCAACTTCAACTTCTCCCCGGTAGTGCTGACAACGTTTTCTGATTTACATAATTGGCAGATTGGCCATTAATGGGAATGGCGAGAGAGAGGATCCCATTAAGATATGGAGTGAGATCTGATCATCTCCACCGCTTGTCGGCCATTTATCTCCATGTGTGTATTGGACGCAGGAGAAACCGCGTGATTCTAATCATCAGGTACAATTTTGGGATGGAATATCAAACTCTCCTTCAATTTCTGCCCTCATTGTTCGGTGGACTCTGTTGCGTCAAAGAGGCATGTCAGTCGCAGGTCATGACACCTTTTTACCACTGAGGGGCAGTATGTGGACAGGGAGCAGCTGCAGTCACACAAGTCCATGTTTCAAAACGAGATGATGATTATTCGCCAGTCAGTACGTGCTAACCTAACCGCTATATATATATACCACCAATATATATATATATATATATATATATATATATATATATATATATATATATATATAATATATATATATAAGTATTTTATATTTCATGATTACGATTTTATTTTCCAAATAATATTACTATTGATTAGCATAAGGGCGCGTTCAGTTAGAGTAGCGGTGAGGTTAGCACGTACTGACTGGCGAATAATCATCATATATATATATATATATATATATATATATATCCATCCATCCATTTTCTGAACCGCTTAATCCTCACTAGGGTCGCGGGGGGTGCTGGAGCCTATCCCAGCCGTCTTCGGGCAGTAGGCGGGGGACACCCTGGATCAGTTGCCAGCCAACCGCAGGGCACACAGAGACGAACAACCATTGACACCCACACTCACACCTAGGGACAATTTAGAGTGTTCAATCAGCCTGCCATTCATGTTTTTGGAATGTGGGAGGAAACCGGAGCACCCGGAGAAAACCCACGCAGGCCCGGGGAGAACATTCAAACTCCACACAGGGAGGCCGGAGCTGGAATCGAACCCGGTACCTCTGCACTGTGAAGCCGTCGTGCTAACCACTGGACTACCGGGCCGCCCATATATATATATATATATATATATATATATATATACTGCAGTCAGAAATTCATTACATTAATAGAGGCCTCCGGTATATATATATATAAATATAGTAGTTAAATAGTTATATATATATAAAAAAGTTCACGGTTACCTTTACACGCTCAATCGATTGTCTAGAAACAACATGCGTTTTCGTTGTGCTCATTTCTCGTGTGTTGGTCTCCATTTTTTCCATAATCAAATGAAATATTTGAAACGCACCTGACGTGTTGCTTTTTGATAATAATTTCTTGTGAATGCAATAACTGTCATGTCCTTGCTTCTGGCAGAAATGAATTAGCGGTGTGTGTGTTTTTTTTTCTCTCTTTTTTTTGGGTTGTTTCAGGTTTGGTACTATTTACTAAACATGATGAAGGTTATTATTATTATTATTTTTTAAATTCATTTTGTGATCCAAAGAGGCCTCCGGTGACATCTCGCGAGGTGTCGGGAAAACAATTCTGACTTTCTCATCCTGCATCTGTCAAGCTTTTATTCAACATTAATAGCAAGCAAGTGAAACATTGCACTCTTGAGTTCTCAAATTACAATGCGGCTAATGTATTATTTCCACCACATGTGGGATTACTTTCATTTTCCCCATTAAGATGCACATTTTGTTTGGATACTCAAATTACCGACCCCATATTAAATCCGGCTGTGCAAAAGGCATTGATCACAGCCCCGAATGCCGCAATCCAACTTTGATTTAATTTGCACTTCCATTAATATCTATGAGACGTCCGATTGTCATCTGGGGCATATTGATGGTATTGTAAGGCCTGCCTTCATATAATGTTCCCCGGCGGCAATGAGCAAATGTGGGAGAGAATTACGCTGCTAAGCGGGTTCAGTAGAACTGGCACTGCAGTCAGAAATTCATTACATTAATAGATTTTAAGAGAAGTGTCCGATGTCTAAAATACAACACACACAAAAAGCCCACTCCCACCGCAGCGATGACTGCTGGCCGCTTTTCATTGTCGCAGCGCCCGAGGATGACCCTTGGAGCCTGAAAATCCGCTCGCCCGAGTCAAAAGAATCGGCCAGCGACCGTCCTTTAGAAAGTCGTCCATCTCCTGATTGAAGCGCATAGCAAAGATTGAAAAATGAATTCACTTCCACCTTAGACGACGGGCATGTGTCAGGCGAAGACATGCTGATTTCATCTGTTGATTAATGAAGTGCAAAGCGAGTTTGAGTATGTACGGTTCGTTCCGGTTTCTCTGTAGGGAAAAGACAAGCGGAGCTGAGAGACAAGAGTTATGCTCTAATTAATGCAATCATGGAGATGAAAACAGCCGTCGATCCAAGCAGAAACGGAGATTCCGAAGGATGCAAAAAAAACGAGGGGGCAAGTAAGTGGTCCCCAGGAGCCCGTTTTCTCAAGCGTTTCTTTGGGTAATAACAAACAAGAGTCATTTTCAGAGTACCCGCTAATTCTCAGAATTTAGGACCAAAACCATGTCAATACAGCAAAAAAAAAATTTTTTTTAAGGCAATATGCTGGTAAATTGGTTAGCACGTCGGCTTCACAGTGCAGAGGTACCGGGTTCGATTCCAGCTCCGGCCTCCCTGTGTGGAGTTTGCATGTTCTCCCCGGGCCTGCGTGGGTTTTCTCCGGGTGCTCCGGTTTCCTCCCACATTCCAAAAACATGCATGGCAGGCTGATTGGACGCTCTAAATTGTCCCTAGGTGTGAGTGTGAGTGCGGATGGTTGTTCGTCTCTGTGTGCCCTGCGATTGGCTGGCAACCGATTCAGGGTGTCCCCCGCCTACTGCCCGAAGACAGCTGGGATAGGCTCCAGCACCCCCCGCGACCCTAGTGAGGATCAAGCGGTACGGAAGATTTGCAGCAAGGAATTATCAAATTGCTGCAGTAGATTTGGAGTCTGTTTACTTCACTTGTGCCACTTTAGCCAGGAGGCCAAAACGGCACCAACACACACATCTTTAGATGGAAGCCTTTTTTTTTTTATGTCGGTGAAGCGATTCATAATATCCATGAATAAAAAGTAAGCAACTGTAAATTGTTTGCTGCGGGAAATGTTGTGCTCGAGCGATATGCGAATGAATAAATAAATATATCCATACGTTGCTGGTGGAGCCAGACCGATTTCTGACGGGGCATTTGGATAAAAAACGGGCAGCTCCTATTTTATTTTGGAAAGATCTACAAGTCAAGCTTTACAGCGGACGCTACAATTTCTTTTTAAGTTGGCCAGATTGGGGAGGGCTCTTCACCTGCCGCAATGATTCATTTACAGGTGACAAAGCCCTGCCGGGCAGACACCTCGTAAATAAAAGCAGCTACATTCCGAATGCCATAAATAGGGGACACCTAAGGACCGAGCATGATTGCAGACATCTAATCATATAATTTATGCGTGTCCGAAGGAGCTCTCATTAACATTCAAGTAGCACTCATCCGTCGAGCGGGAACATTGTCAAGCCCGCATCCCTTTGAAAATGGGATGCCTCTCATTGCGCAACACGGCACGGGCGCGCCCTCGGCGAGAACCTTCTCGCTTTTCTCCGGCAATGCCACAAGCGTGTCACTCTCGGACTGTATCGTTTGCGTGATTTGTCATCCAGCGATGGTGTTGCTGTTTAAGTGGAGAACCTTTGACAGAGTTAGTCATTCTGGAGGTCAAAGTACATTGACAGTAGCATTACTGGATCTGTTGTTACAAGTTATTGACCCTTTGTAAGAAGCGCGATTAAAAAAAAAAAAATGCTGCAGAGAGCCATCCTCAGCCGTTTTAAAGAAGAAGAACAAGTGTCTCTGTTACTGTAGTCGTAACATTCGACACCTCTGTTGTCTGCGCAACAGATACGCGGATGACAGAAACTCAATAATAACTGGCGCGGTTGGTTTTGGAGCGGGTTTTGATAGTCCTCTTTGTTCTCTGGTCAGGTTTCATCTTTAACACATCAAAGAGACGGGACGTTTCAACTCGCCAAGTCTGACACATTGTCAAATAGAGAGGAGGCTTTGGGTTTTCTGTCACATAAATTAAGCATATTCAGCCGTTAAAAGATGTAGACATAGCAAAAAAAAAAAGTACTTGACACCCACAAGAAAATCTCACTACATCTCGATCATATAGACCAGGGCTGCCCAACCAGTCGATTGCAGTCAACCGAAGTCTGCAGAGAGGTCCCAAGATGAAGGCGAGGGGTCTCGGGGGGGGGGGGGGGGGGGGGATGCATGATTTTTGTGTCTGTGTGCGTGTTTTTTAATATGATATATTTTGTCTTAGTGTGCACTGCAGCCTAAGCATGCAATTAGTTTCATTCATTCATCTTCCTAACCGCTTGATCCTCACTAGGGTCGCGGGGGGTGCTGGAGCAGTAGGCGGGGGGGACACCCTGAATCGGTTGCCAGCCAATCGCAGGGCACACAGAGACGAACAACCATTCGCACTCACACTCACACCTCGGGACAATTTAGAGTGTTCAATCAGCCTGCCACGCATGTTTTTGGAATGTGGGAGGAAACCGGAGCACCCGGAGAAAACCCACGCAGGCCCGGGGAGAACATGCAAACTCCACACAGGGAGGCCGGAGCTGGAATCGACCCCGGTACCTCTGCACTGTGAAGCCGAAGTGCTAACCACTGGACTACCGGGCCGCCCTTGCTATTAGTTTAACATTCACAAAAAAGGAGAATTGAAAAAAAAATCATAAGATTAAAAAAAAAAAAAAGGTGGTCCCCTTTAGCCTCCCGTGGCGCATGACCTCCATCACGGGAAGTTGTTAGCGGTCAGCAATCTGCAATCGCAGCTAGCGATCAGAGATGGAGCTCTTTTTATTGTTCGGTCATTCAAAGTTTGTTTGATCTGCAATTGAGCGATGGCATGCCGGGAAACTGTAGCCTTTTGCAATGGTACACGAGCTTCCATAATAACCCTAACGTTGCGTCGTCACTTGTCCAGGTCAAATAGGAGAAATCGGACTTTCTCAGTTTGGTTGAGGTAAAAAATCAGCTAAGCGACATTTAAACAAAACTAGTCAGTGGGGTTCTGTTCTGTGCTACAGGCGGTATCAGGAAGCATTTAGATATCTCTAACTAGAACACAATAAATTGTTCCTCATTATTCAGTAATTAACTGGAATGTGTCGGGGTCCCCATACCCCTCCCCCCCCCGCCCTATGAAACACTCTAAATCACCACCCTCCTCCTCGCTTTTCCTCCTGTATACGCAGCTCTTTAATTTCCTCTATGCAGTGGGGGGTGAGGGTAAATGAGCAATGGGGGGCAGGGGTGGGGGTGTCACAGCTTGATGCACTCCATCATCCCTTTGCCACCCTCTTGTTACCTCCTCGCCCCGTCGGAGCCACTCCCTTCTCCTTCTTCTCCTTTCTCCTCATGCCAGCTCATCAACAATAGCCGACATGGCGCGGCAACAAAAGAATCTTCTTCAAAATGGAGTTGAACATCAACTGTTTTCAAAATATAGATTTGTCATCGGCATTTGGAAATGCTGAGAATCGCAAGGAGGGTTGAGTGTCACCACCACACTTTGATTTGATTTGATTTATTCACGGAGAAAAAAAGTATATTCACAGCTACCCGATCCTGTGTAAAAAAATGAATGCCCCCCCAATCCCAAGTATTTATTCGTATGCATTAAAATTGGTCAAATGGTCGGATTCCAACATCACTTTTTAAAAACTTTTATTTCCCGGATCAATTCACGTAACGGTGGTCGACCGGTTAGCACATTGGCCTCACAGTGCAGAGGTACTAGGTTCGATTCTGGCTCCGGCCTTCCTGTGTGGGGTGCATGTTCTCCCCGTGCCAGCGTGGGTTTTCTCTGGGTACTCCACTTTCCGCCCACATTCCAAAAACATGCATGGCAGGTGAACGGAACACTGGAAATTGTCCCTAAGTGTGAAGGCGAATGGTTGTTTGTCCATCTGTGGCCAGTTGAGGTTGTACCCCACCTGATGCCCCAAGACAGCTGGGATAGGCTCATGGAGGTGAGGGGCTTTGAAAATGAATGGATGGATACATTTTGGAGCTGGATAACTCTTTGTGTACTATGCAGGGCGAGACTTTTGACATTTTAGTTTTAAGAAAAATATCCTATTCCAGTCGAAGATCCTAGCCGAGGCAAATCATTAAAAACTTCACTGGCTCCAGAACCGCTCCAGGCATTGTGCGCGTGCCTTTGATGGGGCGTTCTTTACCTCTTAATTGTTAAATTGAGGTCACATGTAGGCTTAGTAAAATCACCTATCATTTCAACAGGGAATCATCGGTGATTGAAAGGTATCATAAAAACTTGCCCAAGGCCTGGTGATGCACTGCCTGCTGGGAGTTCCCTTTGTGCCTTGACAATCTCTGCCTTTGGGGCACCAGTGGGAAGTCTTGGGTGACACACATCCACACGTTTGGCCCAAATATAGATTTAAGAGAGTCAGTTGTGTCAGACACAATTCCTAGAGGATGTTGTTCTTCTTCCAATGTACTGTCAACGCCCCTGACCTAATTGAAGAAGATGCTTGTACGCGTCGCAGTCCAATATGAGAGTGAGGTCAGGTTCACTTGAGGGGGAAATCGTAAAATTGCCATCTAAACTAGGACAACAAAAATCACCCCAAAATAGGACAAGAATCAATCTTAGATTTAGACTTGGTAACACCAGAGCCAAGTAGATCATTCATGTTCTCAACCAAACGACGCATTTGTCATTTTCTGTTCTGTTATGTCACAACAAAGACGTGCAAGCGGCATCCGCTTGAAAATACCCCGAAATATTTTGACCTTATACCATACAAGCCAGAGCGTGTACCTTTGCACAAGCACATAAAATGATTGGTGGCATTTTCGGCAGGGGTAGGGTTGGTGGAGGGGGCACCATATCTATCTATCTATCTATCTATCTATCTATCTATCTATCTATCTATCTATCTATCTATCTATCTATCTATCTATCTATCTATCTATCTATCTATCTATCTATCTATCTATCTATCTATCTATCTATCTATCTATCTATCTATCTATCTATCTATCTATCTATCTATCTATCTATCTATCTATCTATCTATCTATCTATCTATCTATCTATCTATCTATCTATCTATCTATCTATCTATCTATCTATCTATCTATCTATCTATCTATCTATCTATCTAGCGAACTAGCTAATCTATCTAGCGAACTAGCTAATCTATCTAGCGAACTAGCGAACTAGCTAATCTAGCGAACTAGCGAACTAGCTAATCTAGCGAACTAGCTAATCTAGCGAACTAGCTAATCTATCTATCTAGCGAACTAGCTAATCTATCTATCTAGCTAGCTACTCAATCTCGCTAGCCATCTCATTCGCTAGCTATCTAATCTATTTCATCCGTCGCAAACGTCGGCCCGAAACCTTCTAAGTCACATTTTCTCGAATTTCCTATTTTTGTTTCGAAAATCTAGACGATCGTATCGTGGCGTCCTCTGTCGACAAGCCGCAATGACATGGTAGAAAGTATCATTTTGAGTACAACACTTTGGGATCCTATTTTACACATGGATTTAATCATGAGGAATGCCGCGTTACAAGAAGAAAATAAAAACTCTAAACACATGGCATTAATATTTAATGGCGCTGCTTCCCCGGGAGAGCGCTCTAAGTTGGAGCATTGCGTCTGAAGGGAGGTTGTATTAGCACCGTGCGCTCTGGAGAGGGAGCGCAGTCTCACACTCATGAAGCGATCAAGGCCTGAACTTTGAGAACCCCTCATATCCAATTAGTGGGCTGAGATGCTTGTAAACATGGCAAAGCAGCGTGAGATAACATCACTCGACTAAAGACAACACAAGGAAGGCGAGCGATCTTCGGTAATGTTACACATCTAGTCTTTTTTTTTTCAGCGGTGGTTTTCTCTTGACCTTGTGCGCAAGTGTTTTGAATTATGCTACAGCTGCGAGCAACCTAATACTGGAACTGAACGTCATTAAGGCACATAGACGCGCCGTTAAACAGTGACAGCCACCTGACCTTGTCCAGATTCACTTGGCTGGGATGGAACAGTGTTTGAACCGAGCCAGTAAAAAGGATGTGACATTCGGATGTTATTAGAAAACATTTGCATTCCGCGGCCCGCGCTAGTCCCAAAGCCATCAGGTAATTTGAAAGAGACTCTGCGAATTTAAGATGTGCAGATGTTTTGGCTTTAAAACGGGCATCTGTTTATGCAGACACGCTTTATGTTCGTAAAACCACAAAGGACCTCCCATAGGTTTTATGGAGCAGTACCAGCTCGAGCACTCAGCTTTGTAATTGCGCCGCGCCGGGTAATGAGAAAATTGGTCGCAAGCGGCGCTCCCTGTAGATGGAACCCACAACACACCATTTGAACAGGCGTGCGCTTTATCTGTATTTCAGCTGTCAGGGGGTCAATCGTGGTCACGGTTTTCCGTCTCAATTCATAGCAGTGGGCTAATTCCCTCAAAAGCATCCTTGTCAGAACGTTGTGCTTAAAAATATGCTTAATTTTTTATTTTGTTTTTCGTTACTTGTATTTCTCATCTGAGACCAAGATCTTGCGGGACTTCCGGATCCAGACCGACAAACTGGTGATGGCCAACCAGCCAGAGAAAGTTGGCGGTGGATAAAGATTGCAAGACGTGATCGATGTCATGACGGATGGAGCAATCCCGAGTTCTAGCAAAACGCAAGTCATGGCTGGCCTTCAGCGGCGCTTTTGGCTTCACGTTTGCCCAATCTGTTACGATTCCTTTCTTTCGTTTATTGTCCGATTCTATTTATTTCAACTTGCAAATCGATGTTAGAAGCTGGACTTCGATTGGCTCGAGAGCCGCTCACAATTCCGCCATGCCTTGATGGAGTTCATTAGCTCTCTCAATCTGCGGCCCGAGGCCCGGTATTGGTCCCCGGACTGACGGTTGGGGTCCCCTGCGTTAGAACGTACTTATGAGTGCGTTCAGATATATTTGCCTATGGGAAAATTGTCCTCCGCATTGGCAGTTCCACGTAGTAATAATGCAAAATATCACAGCAACAAGAGCTAGCGGTGCTTCGGGCAACTTGACGGCCGTTTGTTATTCGAGTGCGCTCATCCTTGATCTCCATCGATAAATGACAGAAAACAAATGTTTGGTCATTGAGAATAATTTTGGTAAGTCTGCGTTGTTTTGCTATCACTTTCACACTGACCTCTCTGGGGTGGGGGGGCGGACAACGTTGTCATGTGTACAGTCACATACTGACATAGCTGCCACACTCCAGCGTTCATTTCCCATTATGTGACGGAGACGTATTTCAGGCTGGAGTGAGCCAAAGCGTGATCTGCCACTTGAGAGGAACCGTCTTTGAGAAGAGGGCTTGAGGGGGCGCGACAAGGACGAGGGTCCTACAAATGACATATCTAACGGCTCCTGTGTTTTCCAGTGGCACTTGGGCTCAAATAGGCGCTCATCAAGGGAACGCCCCCCCACCACCACCTCCCACTTCATACTTCAGAGACCGTCACGTCAATGCCTGAGCACTTGTTGGTATGTTTCTTGTTGGCGGCGCACTGGAATTCGCAGGCATCAAGGGCCGCTTGTTTGGTGAGGACGGCGCCGCCGTAGCTGGCGGTGATTGGGGGGGGGCGAGATGATTTCAGTTCACTCCAGTCAGTCATTCAGAGCTCAAGTACATTTGTGACAACTAGGTCGCCACCAAAACAAAGAAACAGATTTCAGTCATAGATTCAACCGTCGCAACGACTCAGCGGAGTCTTTTTTTGCGAGTTGAGCCCGATGGTTTGAATCAGAAAGTGTAACAAACAGCGTGACGTGACTATAAAAACCCACAATTAGCAAGTCGTCGTTTTGAGTGTATGATGAATCCAGAGCTTCTCTTTGCTTCTACTCAGCGGGGCTTCTTTCTCGATCTTTCACAACGGCTCTTGGACTCATTTCATCGACCTCCGCTTTGTTGCGTCATCCGCAAATAACACAAAACACTTTTGAATCGCAAACTTGAGCCGCAAATATGAAACTTGATCCAACCAAAAGCCGGCCGCTCAACAATGGTCGGCGCTCCTTTCACGGCAGCTTTGCATCGTCACACTTTAAGCGGATTTGGTCAAAGTTCCTCAAGTGGTGGCAACGCTTTAAATTCAGCCGAGCAAAGAGCGTTCCGGGACAAAGTATCCTTCACGCGGCGCAGGGTCCATTTGGCCCGCTGCCTGCCGTCAGCGTCTTCACCGTCCCAATGACGTTGGCAAAATATGCACTCCTATCAAAACATTCCAGAGACAAAGTCAGCAACATTTTATTACCTTGAGTAGTTTCCTCCGCGAAGTGATAATGAAGCCAAAGGCCAAATGCTGAGCATCACACGTTGAAAGGCCATAAAACGTACCGCGATCAGGAGGCGCGCCGTACGCGGTTTCATCGTGTAGCGGCCGGCACTTTATTCGGCTCTTTTGTCCAATGCCTTGCCAAAATATTTGACGGGTGCCAGCGGGGAATAGAAACCGAAAAATCAATGCTCCCACTCGAAGGCTGTTGAACATATGCGCGAGGGAGGCGGCAAGTGGCAGTTTGTTTATGACGGGGCGAAACGGGCGCTGAAACACGGGTCGGGAGCCGCATTCCAATTTCTGCTCGTACAAGCCAACCAATTTACTCTAATTAGGCTCAACACTTGAGTTGCATTTTAATGGATGTCCCGCTGAGTGTGCATATGTTTGGAGAACAAGAGCCATGCTAATTGAAAAATTAAGATGTGAGAGTATTTGTCTGCCGGGATGCCACGAGTTTGCACTCTGGGCAACTGTGGAGCGCTGTCGCTGGCGGTTTGTGATGTCTCGCTTCCTGTCTTTCAATCACGTCGCCTTCGGATGAAGTTGAAAAATTCACGTGGCGTTCTGGCGTCCTCCGGTACATTCGCACTCTTTTGTCATGTTGTTGCCGTTTCCTTTCATCGGTCATGGGCAGTCATAATGTCCGAGAGGTTCAGCGGGGACTTCATATTTTCTTTAAATGAGCTCAGCTTTGCGGCCCCACTCCTGCCGGGAAGTCACAACTGTACACGCCGTGCACGTTAACATGCTCCTTGATGTGGAGAAAAGTGACAGCTCAAGTTCAAGTACAAATTTCACTCCATCGAAGTGAGCGCCCCCTTTTCCCCCCCGCACTTACAGTGCAGCTTCTTCTATTCTTCTAATACAGGTGCCAATGCCAGGCCGAGCGCTGCCTCTGCTTTTGGTGGCAGAGAGAGATGAACGTTATGCTAGCTGTTATGCTAGCTTTTTCGCTTGCCACATTGCACCGGCCGGGCCTTAAGATTCATCGGCGGTTCATTCAGTTCGCCACAGACAAGACCGAAAACGTGTGTATTGATGCCATCTGAAATATGGTGTTGAGGAATATGACAGAGTGCCGTATTTTCGGTGGCAGAGAGATGAACGTTTTGCTAGCTGTTATGCTAGCTTTTTCGCTTGCCGCATTGCACCGGCCGGGCCTTAAGATTCATCGGCGGTTCATTCAGTTCGCCACAGACAAGACCGAAAACGTGTGTATTGATGCCATCTGAAATATGGTGTTGAGGAATATGACAGAGTGCCGTATTTTCGGTGGCAGAGAGATGAACGTTTTGCTAGCTCTTATGCTAGCTTTTTCGCTTGCCGCATTGCACCGGCCGGGCCTTAAGATTCATCGGCGGTTCATTCAGTTCGCCACAGACAAGACCGAAAACGTGTGTATTGATGCCATCTGAAATATGGTGTTGAGGAATATGACAAAGTGCCGTATTTTCGATGGCAGAGAGATGAACGTTATGCTAGCTGTTATGCTAGCTTTTTCGCTTGCCGCATTGCACCGGCTGGGCCTTAAGATTCATCGGCGATTCATTCAGTTCGCCACAGACGAGACCAAAAACGTGTGTACTGATGCCATCTGAAATATGGTGTTGAGGAATATGACAGAGTGCCGTATTTTCGGTGGCAGAGAGATGAACGTTTTGCTAGCTGTTATGCTAGCTTTTTCGCCTGCCGCATTGCACCGGCCGGGCCTTAAGATTCATCGGCGGTTCATTCAGTTCGCCACAGACAAGACCGAAAACGTGTGTATTGATGCCATCTGAAATATGGTGTTGAGGAATATGACAGAGTGCCGTATTTTCGGTGGCAGAGAGATGAACGTTTTGCTAGCTGTTATGCTAGCTTTTTCGCTTGCCGCATTGCACCGGCCGGGCCTTAAGATTCATCGGCGGTTCATTCAGTTCGCCACAGACAAGACCGAAAACGTGTGTATTGATGCCATCTGAAATATGGTGTTGAGGAATATGACAAAGTGCCGTATTTTCGATGGCAGAGAGATGAACGTTATGCTAGCTGTTATGCTAGCTTTTTCGCTTGCCGCATTGCACCGGCTGGGCCTTAAGATTCATCGGCGGTTCATTCAGTTCGCCACAGACAAGACCGAAAACGTGTGTATTGATGCCATCTGAAATATGGTGTTGAGGAATATGACAAAGTGCCGTATTTTCGATGGCAGAGAGATGAACGTTATGCTAGCTGTTATGCTAGCTTTTTCGCTTGCCGCATTGCACCGGCTGGGCCTTAAGATTCATCGGCGGTTCATTCAGTTCGCCACAGACGAGACCAAAAACGTGTGTATTGATGCCATCTGAAATATGGTGTTGAGGAATATGACAAAGTGCCGTATTTTCGATGGCAGAGAGATGAACGTTATGCTAGCTGTTATGCTAGCTTCTTCGCTTGCCGCATTGCATCGCCCGCGCTTTAAGATTCATCGGCGGTTCATTCAGTTCGCCACAGACAAGACCGAAAACGTGTGTATTGATGCCATCTGAAATATGGTGTTGAGGAATATGACAAAGTGCCGTATTTTCGATGGCAGAGAGATGAACGTTATGCTAGCTGTTATGCTAGCTTCTTCGCTTGCCGCATTGCACCGGCCGGGCCTTAAGATTCATCGGCGGCTCATTCAGTTCGCCACAGACAAGACCGAAAACGTGTGTATTGATGCCATCTGAAATATGGTGTTGAGGAATATGACAAAGTGCCGTATTTTCCTTCCCAATGCAAGTCTAGCGCAAAGCGCGGTCTCGCCGCGCGCTTGGGTGCACTTTTCTTGGTTTTGCTATTTTCTTTAATCCAGGGGTTGCCCAATCAGTCCATCACCATCGACCGGTAGCCGGCGAGCTGATGGCTGATGGCCACGACTGTGAAGGTTACAGAAATGTTTTCAATGTGACCTTGACATGATCTGTTTGGAAAGATACTTTTGCATCTTAATATGAATTAAAGTAGGAGATGGTGCATTTTCCAAATCTAAATTTCCATGAGCCTTTTTTTTTTTGTGCTCACACTTAAGATGTTATGTCTAAACTCAGCTCACCTTGAAAGTGCACCCTAACATTTAAACAATGCAAGTGTGGGCAGGTGTTTCACAGTTTCTAAAAGGACCACCACCCCCACACCCCCACACACACACCCCACACCCCCTCTTAGTTAAATGTTAGTTTGCCGATCATGCCGCTGGTGCAGAGACCCCTTTCTGCCCTTTAATTAGCTCCACAGAGACGACGTGTCATCGTTAGCTGTGGTAATGAGCGCACACTCCCATGTCACCTTGAGCCTGTCCAAGACAAAGGCAAGGATGACGCTTGATGTCACACGGAGTCTCCCCTTTTTCAAATATTTAAACCTTCTCAGATGATGAGGATGCCCTTCCCCTCGTGGAGATTCTTGGGACTTATGTGCAATGGTACATGGGCGAGCGGGGTCGAAAATGACCCCGGAGAGGTCATTTTGTCGCACCGTCTTTGTAAAACGGCAACTGTCATGCATGAGGAGTACCCGGGTTTCCTGAAAAAAATCACGTTTTGTGGAACGCACAGAGATTCAACATTACAACGCGGTAGACAGTTGAGGGAGGTTCAAAGCAAGAGTGTGGATTGAGTGGCAACCGGACCGTGGTCGGTTTAAGTACTTCAGAACAAAGAGGAAAGGCCATTATCGGACTCCCGAGCATGATGCATCACGGCAACATGATGGATGGAGATTCCGCAAAGGATAAAGCCAGAGGTCATCACATTCTACCGCCACACAAAAGGAGGTGAAGATGGACGCCGTCAGCCAGATGCTTGGCACCTTCACCTTCAAGCGGGGCACCGCTCTCGACACAAACACCCTTTACCTGGCTGAGCACCCTGAACTCAAAGAGAGGAGTCACCAACGCACGACGACCCTTTCTCAACGAGCTCTCGAAGGAGCTCGTCAGGCACGCACATGAGGAGGTGACTGCAAGGTTTTCCGGCAACTGCAAACGCCCAATCAGCCGCAACTTCAGGAAAGAGAAAATACGATCTGTCCGAGCAGCCCCCCCCCCCCCCAAAAAAAATGCACCATCAGCATTGGTTGTGGGAAATGTAGCGGTGTGTAACCACCATAGGAAGA
This sequence comes from Hippocampus zosterae, assembly GCF_025434085.1. Classification (NCBI taxonomy): domain Eukaryota; kingdom Metazoa; phylum Chordata; class Actinopteri; order Syngnathiformes; family Syngnathidae; genus Hippocampus; species Hippocampus zosterae. Next base: position 21,526,408 of record NC_067459.1, read on the forward strand.
AACCGGGCACGCGTTTTTGATCCAAGCGGACAACTCCTCATAGATCGAAACTGAATCATTTCAAATATTTACCGCTTCATACTTTATTGATAGGTGGGAGTGTATTATTCTTTTTTTGAAATGCCATTTGTAAGGAGCCCTGCCTGCCATTTTGACAGCTAAACTGCTCACTTGCCACTCAGGCAAAAAACATCAGTTTCCAAATTAAGGTTGCAAATAAACAAAGGATGGAAATGAAGGAAGTACGGGAATCGGGAAAATTGGATTTGGTGCCTTTCTCCACAGTGAAGGAAGTCGGTTTCCTCAGGCAACAATCACACATGGGACCTGTTGAAGATCCACCGGGGGTTCTTTAAGGCCTTCAGGTTATTCAGCCCACTCATAGATGAAATATATATTTTTTCCTCCATTTATAATTTCAAACTATTGCTCTCATTTCAGAGACTTTTATTATTTATCTTAGAACAATAACTAAGCTCAAACCCAAACACGCCAAAGCTTGTACTAGCATTATTTTTGGGGGCGGTGTCCCAATACAACTTTTTTCACTTTTGCGATCTGATCCTGAAATCTCAGCCACGAGTACTAAAAGTCCCAATAGTCTGATACCGATATTGATGCGATACGATGTCAGCAGGATGTAATGTGCTATTATTTATTTATTGATTTTTGAAATAAATGTGAGATAGCGGCCCGGTAGTCCAGTGGTTAGCACGTCGGCTTCACAGTGCAGAGGTACCGGGTTCGATTCCAGCTCCGGCCTCCCTGTGTGGAGTTTGCATGTTCTCCCCGGGCCTGCGTGGGTTTTCCCCGGGTGCTCCGGTTTCCTCCCACATTCCAAAAACATGCATGGCAGGCTGATTGAACGCTCTAAAATTGTCCCTAGGTGTGAGTGTGAGTGCGAATGGTTGTTCGTCTGTGTGTGCCCTGCGATTGGCTGGCAACCGATTCAGGGTGTCCCCCGCCTACTGCCCGGAGACAGCTGGGATAGGCTCCAGCACCCCCCGCGACCCTAGTGAGGATCAAGCGGTTAGGAAGATGAATGAATGAATGAATGAATGAATAAATGTGAGATGTGATCAATTGACGCTATGAAGGAACAAATGGTTCATCGGTGCAGGAAAAAGTCCTCACCAGCCCCAAGGACATCCAGGGTATGGACATAGAGAGGGTGACCTCCTACAAGTACCTTGGTGGACTGGTCTACAAACACGGACACCCTGATTAGGAAAGGACAGAGCCGACTCTTCCTACTCAGGAAACTGAGGTCTTTTGGGGTTCAGGGGTCACTCCTTAAGACGTTCTATAACTCGGTGGTGGCCTCGGCCATCCATTATGGCATTGTCTGCTGGTCAGGCAGCATCTCGGAAGAGACTGGAGCGACTGGTCAGGACGGCCAGTTCTGTCCTGGGTTGCTCCCTTGACACTCTGGAGGAGGTGGGCAACAGAAGGATGCTAACTAAGCTAAAAGCTATGATGGCCAGTCCCTCCCACCCCCTCCAGCCCGCCCTGACAGCACTTGGTAGCTCCTTCAGCCAGAGACTGTTACACCCGCGCTGCAAGAGGGAGATATACCGACGCTCGTTCCTACCGACTGCTGTCAGGCTGATGAATAAAAAATAACAATCATAATAATAATAATTATAATTAAATGATGTGAAGGAAAATTGTAAATAGTACTGCGACTTATCCATTTGTGTTCATATTGTATTTAATTGAAAGATGTTTGTTGTTTTTTTTTCTCTTTCTCCTTTCTTCTTTCTACATACATTCTTGCTGCTGGAGGCTGTACATTTCCCCAGTGTGGGACGAATAAAGGATATCTTATCTTATCTTATGGTCTGCCAGGGTAGCTAAGTGAAAATATGACCCATTGATTCCAGACATTTGGCTTCCATAAATTCAACCTCAATGTGAAGTTTAACTTAAGTAGGATGGAATGGACTGTTTGTGAATGAGTGCTAATGTCTGAGATTTTGGATGTAGACCGATATAATCCAACTGTTTTTTTTATTAGGGGGATGGGGCGGAGGGGGGGGGGGGGGTTGCGGGAGTTTTGGTTTATTATGACCATGCAGTCACGATTGAGGTCATGTATCAATTTCTTGCATGATGTATTTATCGCTGAATCTTGTTCACGCGGAATGAAATGATTTCATTCACAGTCGTACTTGTGCAAAGGAAAAAACAAACTCAATCAATTGAGGAATAAAATTGGCTCCCTGTGGTTGGAGCGTTTCTAGCAGGGGGGGCTCTTCATGAGTTTCATGAGAAATCGCCATTATTCCAGGCCATTTGACTCATTCAGATAATCAATGTCGGTGCGAGCCAAAGCCTTCCTCCAAAGGGCTAAATGTTTGAATTGATCATGGGGCCTCACTCACCAATAAGCATTTGAAGTTGACTAATTAGCTGGGGGCCAACACTCGCCTGAAGGGTTTTTTTGCTATTAGTGTAATGATGATTCGACAGCAAGGGATCTCCTGTAAAGCATTGTCTTGTTGTTCTTGGCCAAGACGGATGATGATTGGCTGGAGTTGGCGCACGTTACAAAATGTTCCCTAAGTAGCGTTCATAAAGCAAAGCTTCTTGCCGTGTCAGAGTGATAATAAGCGCGGTGATTCATATATACTTAAGCAGTCACGGGAGTTTGACCTGTGTTTTATTTTATTTTTTCGCCCTTGCTGTCGGCCCATCATGGATCTCGTGCTTCTTCTTTTTCTGGATCCCCCAACATTCATCAGAGCGAGAGCCACGTTTGGCACGGAGGTGCGCGAGTCATTGATTGAAGCTAGCTCAGTTGTTCCACGTTGTCTTTTTATCTTCCTCATTACTGTCATTACTACAGGCTCGGATACATCTCATTACAAGGGTAATTGGGACAAACATCAAATTCGTGCAGCCGCCCTTTAAGTTGGATATCTTTCAAAAGCTCAAAGTCAATAACCGCTTTGTAAGGTCTACAACAGATGTCAGCACTTCAGGATGATATTTGCTTCCTTCGCAGCGATTATCTTTGCCTTTTTGCTACGTTTGATGGGAGTCTTTATTTGGCGACCCAATCCGATTTCCGGTTGAATTTACTTATGTGAGCCAAAATCCAAGTTTCCTCTACCCCCACACACACACACACACACGGGGTACCTGCTTTTTATGGAGTCGTCATCCAATGTGGTTTTATTTTGAGATTGTCCCAACCGACATCAAAGTATTTTCCATCGACAACTTCCTGGTTGGCTCCTTTGCCAAATATTGACTTTGAGATCTGATGATTGAGCAGTTTCCACCAAACTTTAAATCACTATTCAGAACAATTATTGTACAGATGTTACTAGACCCAGTAGAGCCCCCCCCCCCCCCGACCCCCGCCCATCCCCCCTCAAGGTCTTGAAACCGATTATGCAAAAATATAATTGCTATGAAGATTTAAAGCGAATGAAATTGGTTTGACAAACCAAAGCCATGTTAACTACTCATCACTGGAAAAGAATACATTTGCTGACAAGGCCACAGAGAGCCAGTTAAGAGGAGCCCCCCCCCCACCCCCACCCCCACACCCCTTGTGCCCAGGTGGGCGGGAGGTAGTGCACTCTTTATTATCGCAGCTAATGGCGTTCCAGATCTGTCCTCAATCATACAGGATGGTCTGAGCTATTAATTAATAATTCCCCTGATGGATAAATAGTGCAGCATTCAGCAGATGTGCACCTCTTCGAGAGGAGAGGTGACACTGATTGAGGCAATTGACAACGGAGGCCTTTTTTTTTTTTTTTTTTAAATCTATAGTAGCTAGCTAGCTAGCTAGATTCCGGCCCCAGCCTTCCTGTGTGGGGTTTCCATGTTCTCCCGGTGTCTGCGTGGGGGTTTCCTCTCGCATTCCAAAAACATTCATGACAAGTAAACGGAACACTCAAAATTTTTCTGTGGGTGTGAGTGTGACCGCAAATGGTTGCTTGTCTATGTGTGCCTTGCAATTGGCTGGCAACCGGTTCAGGGTGTAGCTCGTCAACTGCCCGAATACAGCTGGGAGAGGCTTCGGCACGCCCGCGAACCTCCTGAGGATAAAGCGCTTTATATAATGGATGGATGGACACCTAATGGCTGCCCATTGCCTCCTCAAACTGCTAAATCAGTGGTTGAGAAATTAGGATTAGAAAATGGATGGATGGATGTATCTCTTTCTCACTGGATATATATATATATATATAGTTTCCACCAAACTTTAAATCACTGTGTATATATATATACACAGTGAACCCTCGCTATAACGCGGACGTTGTATCGGTCTGTCGTGTTGAAGAAGGAGCTGAGCCAAAGGGCGAAGCTCTCAATTTACCGGTCGATCTACGTCCCAACCCTCACCTATGGTCACGAGCTATGGGTCGTGATCGAAAGAACGAGATCCCGGATACAAGCGGCCGAAATGAGTTCTCTCCGCAGGGTGTCCGGGCTCTCCCTTAGAGATAAGGTGAGAAGCTCGGTCATCCGGGAGGGGCTCAGAGTCGAACCGCTTCTCCTCCACATCGAGAGGAGCCAGATGAGGTGGCTTGGGCATCTGATTCGGATGCCTCCTGAACGCCTCCCTGGTGAGGTGTTCTCGGCATGTCCCACCGGGAGGAGACCCCGAGGAAGACCCAGGACACGCTGGAGAGACTATGTCACCCAGCTGGCCTGGGAACGTCTCGGGATCCCCCGGGGAGAGCTGGAAGAAGTAGCTAGGGAGAGGGAAGTCTGGGCTTCCCTGCTAAAGCTGTTGCCCCCGCGACCCGGCCCCGGATAAGCGGTAGATGATGGATGGATGGATGGACCCTCGCTATAACGCGGTTCAACCTTCCGTGGCTTTGCTGTTTGATGGATTTTTTTTTTTTGGTTCAGTTTTTTATTGTATAACAAATGTAAAAAATAAAGCTGACTACTTCACTGTTTTCGCCTATCACGGGTTCTTTTTGGAACATAACCCCAGTGATAAATGAGGGTTCACTGTATATCCGTATGTAGAGAGAGAGAGAGCGAGAGAGAAAGCGCATTAGCATTATATGTGCGTGTGATCTTTATCGCAGCTTGACACGTTGTTTTGATCGGTGGCCCCCCCCTGCCCCTCTTTGCGGCCCACATACCATCGGGAGATATCATGTTGTCCTGATGAACTACGTGTGAAGCCAGTGTTGCGTAATTTGTCTTTTAAGAAAAGATACTCATCCTTTCTCATGCAGCAAAAACGGTTATTTACCCTCTGACCCCCCCCCCCCCCCCCCGGCTAAAATGAAAGATGACACATCCTCAAAGGACTTTGGAGCCAAGGCCAACTTGTATAATTTTCTCATAAGCTTGGAGCGTTTAAGTGTAGAAAGGAGGGAACGATATGGCTATGAATGGCTTCCTTAATAGTTGATATCACTTCCTAGAACAAAAGATGGCGCTTCCGTGGCGAGATAGGGAGTGAGGCCGCTTGCTCAATTGACCATTTGCGTGCCTTCCATTAGGGTCAGGCTCCGGGCCTCGGTGTACCAGAAGAGTGCATGAGTGACAACGCGGCCAAGACGGATGGAGCACTCTCCAACACACCTCGTTAACACTGAAAACGCAGAGGAGGTGGGTCGGAAAGAAATAATAGTTATTAAATTAATTGCCCTCGTGTAAAATATGTGTCAAAAATTATATGTGTTTCGATTAACTCATAACATGGGTGTCAAATCTGTAATAAAACCCTGATCAATAAAACAATAACCGTGTTGTTAAAAGCAGTCACTGAAAGGTGTTTCTGGCTGCGGGCTCCAGGGGTGAGCAACCCTTTTAATATCAACCGATTTCATCTTTCCACCGTGTCACTTAAATCACTGCAATGTTTGTGTATACAATTAAAATGAGCTCATAAATTGTGTGTCCGAGGATGGATTGCGAACACTCCCGACGACCCCATACGTCAGCCTTTTGTCAGCGGCCAAGAAAACGCACGGCTAACAATCTGTTGATGACGACGCCGAAGCTGGGGGGGGGAGTGGGGGGGTGGATGACGACTGTTGCTGGAAGCATTATTTTAACATATTGTTATGTCTAAATCGATCAGTCTTAAACGGGTGCTAATGACCGCTATGAATTCAACTTCCCGGGGTCTTTTATTCGAAAAGTTCACACTTGTGCGGGTGATTTAATGGAAGCTTTCTTATTTCGTTCCGTTGGCCCCCCCCGCTTGACCATTATGCTCAAATGACTGCTCCTTCTGATTGAGAAGAAATGAGGCAAGGCCCAAGTTTATTTGGAGTTCTCACACAACGATCATGTGTCGGTTGAAGGGCAGGTTTGTTTTGTTGAAGCTTTGGAGTCCCTCCTCCAAACTCTAATAAGACAGCTTGCCTCGCTTTATTTCGTCGAGCACTTTTTTTTTTTTTTTAGCTCTTGCGGTCGGATGTAATAACTCCAATTGGGGTGTCAGTTTGGAAATGAAATTGTCTGTTCGAGGGAATCACTGTGATTGCAAATAAATGGCGGGGCAATTAAAAAGTTGGGAGTGACACTATTTGCTCACTATTATGATAATTATAATGATATTGATAACGGCGCTAGCTGGAGGTGTGAATTTCACAAATGAAAGAGGTTCGGGTGCGGGGGGGCGGCTAATAACGTGAACGCCGTCCCGGAGAGCATCTCCCTCCCCGCGTCAAAACGTTTGCTCCCTCTAATTGAGTCATGCCACATACACACACACACACAAAAATAATAATAATAATAATTAAAGAAAAAAAAAACAACCCCCTCTTAGTAGAAGTGCGTTATTCCATTACCTCACACCGATAAACTGCCTTTTGGTGATATTGCTGCAGGAATCTTTGCTCTCAAGATGCCATCGATGGAAAGCGTCCGACAAACATTGTGTCGCCGTAATGGAGCGCTTTATCAGTTCATGTTGAGAGTAGCTATAGGCTAAGTATGGATGAGAGTGACAATTACCAACAGACGCAACACGCTGTTTGTCCGCTTATGATTAATGCGCCGGATCAGAGTGGGATGCCGCGCGGAAAAAGACGCAGCGGGGTGATGGAAGATTCCATAGAGGGCTTAGGTCTTTTTTTTTTTTTCCCCTCCTGCCTGCCTCACACACACACACACACACACACACACACACACACACACACACACACACACACACACACACACACACTGTTATCAACCAAATTGGATGATCGGTGGGGGGAATTCTCACAGCTCGCTGGGGTTTTCACAGCAGATTTAGCCTTCAGGTTTGAAATTCACTGAAACTGCAGAAGTCCTTTTTTCTAGATACTGTTTTTTTTTTTTTTTCTCATTTGAGCATTCAGCCGGGCGGCCCGGTAGTCCAGTGGTTAGCACGTCGGCTTCACAGTGCAGAGGTACCGGGTTCGATTCCAGCTCCGGCCTCCCTGTGTGAAGTTTGCATGTTCTCCCCGGGCCTGCGTGGGTTTTCTCCGGGTGCTCCGGTTTCCTCCCACATTCCAAAAACATGCGTGGCAGGCTGATTGAACACTCTAAATTGTCCCTAGGTGTGAGTGTGAGTGCGAATGGTTGTTCGTCTCTGTGTGCCCTGCGATTGGCTGGCAACCGATTCAGGGTGTCCCCCGCCTACTGCCCGGAGACAGCTGGGATAGGCTCCAGCACCCCCCGCAACCCTAGTGAGGATCAAGCGGCTCGGAAGATGAATGAATGAATGAATGAATGAATGAATGAATGAATGAATGAATGAATGAATGAATGAATGAGCATTCAGCAGTGGTCTAGATGGGTCGATCGGGGGTGTAAGCGGGGTGGACTGTTTTCAGTCAAGGAAGAGTATTCATTTTGCTAGTTGCTCCCCGCTGACTTGAATAGGGGGGGCTAATGTTGGATGTTGATCTGTTTCTCATCTGATCAAGCAGAATGTAAAATGTATCCTCCGTGAATTTGCCCTCCAGCCAGTGCACTTACCATACAGTATCATCGAGATTTACAAGTACCGGTAGGTAGAATGTGAAGTATTAACTAAAGCCCAAACGCACGCTTACAGATACTTCTTGTAGGCCTGTCTAGTTCACTTACTGTCAGGAAATTGTTTGGCGCGTGTCCTAGAAAACGCCGTGTGTCCACCGCAATCTTCCGAATTCCCAAACATGGTAAACTTGACTTGCACCTGCACAATAATTAAGATACGTCGGTTTTGGGGCCGAGCGCATGCGCGCCTGCGTAGGGTCCATGATGTCACGAAATGTATGTTTGAATGTCCAATTAGCAACATGATTTGCGGATACTCGTCTCATAAAGACTGTGGAGGAATGCAGAAAAATGATCAAGGCTTGCAGCATGGCCATTTGATGATGAGGCTTTAGGCTGTTACACTCTCCTTGTGCGTTCCTCATCTCAATCCGTAACTCTCTTGCATGTGTGCTACTCCTTGCAGCACCAACCATGCAGTTACCTTCACTGAGTGGACCGAAATACTGTGGCTGAAAACATGTCTGCCCAAAGAAATAGGCCTTACTTGCAAGTTTTCACTCTCTCTCTCATTATACAATATATATATGTATGTTATTTATGTATTTATTCATTCATCTTCCGAGCCGCTTGCTCCTCACTAGGGTTGCGGGGGGTGCTGGAGCCTATCCCAGCTGTCTTCGGGCAGTAGGCGGGGGACACCCCGAATCGGTTGCCAGCCAATCGCAGGGCACACAGAGACGAACAACCAACCACGCTCACACTCGCACCTCGGGACAATTTAGAGTGTTCAATCAGCCTGCTACGCATGTTTTTGGAATGTGGGAGGAAACCGGAGCACCCGGAGAAAACCCACGCAGGCCCGGGGAGAACATGCAAACTCCACACAGGGAGGCCGGAGCTGGAATCGAACCCGGTATCTCCGCACCGTGAAGCCGACGTGCTAACCACTGGACTACCGGGCCGCCACTATATATATATTTTTTTTCTTTTACAACTGTAAAAGCGTTAAAAACAAAGAGTTGTGATGACTTGGAATAACTTTTGATTTTCTGATCAAAGACTGACATGCAAACGTCACGCATTCTGAAAAACATAATGCAAGGACAAACATACCATAATAAAAAGCAGACAGGAGAAGGATTTAGCCCAGCAAACAAACTGGGGAAACATTTTGTCTTTTTATGATTACACATGAACCGAAGCAACGTGATTTATTCCTGCCGTACAACAGAAATTGCCTCCGGCTTTCACGAGATAACTCTGAAGAAAATTGGGGAGTAAAAAAAAAAATACTGTCCAAACTGGAGGCCGAGCATGTCAACGATGGGATGCCAGTCATCGTACAAGTTGGAATTAGAATATGGGTGAACCGTGATATCGGACGAAAGCCGGTTTGAAGGCCGCATAGCTTTTCGAAGAATAGAGTTGTCTCAATGTTGAACTGCTCAGGCCAAGGATTTTCCGTAACCTCTTAAAAAAAAAAAAAAAAAAAAAAAAACAGACCGCAGGGTGAATTCATAAAAGAGCAGTCTGTTGGCCAATTTGTCGTTTGACAGGAGGGAACATTGGAAGCCACCAGAGGGTGGTCAGCGGTGAGTGGCACAGGTGTGCCTGGGGCGCTACCTGCAGAAAGTTCTAGCTCATGATTTGTCCTGAATGAGAAAGAGAGAGAAAGGAGCAGCGGCGGCGCGGGCCACCATCTGGCCCCAGCCAGGGAATTGTGGGTTTGTTAGGCATTGGATGGCGTGTGTGCGCGCATTTGTGTCAACTCCATCAGGGCAGTTTGCGAACAGATGTTCCATGGCGTGTCCGCTCTCGCACGACTCAGGAGGGAAGACGTGTCGTGTCTATCAGTCGTTGGAGGATTTCGAGGCGCGGGGAGGGTCGGGGGGGCCCGTTCTGACCTTGAGGCCGCATGTCATTCCCTGCCCGCTAAAGCCTTTGGAGACTTCCAAAACTCTCCCTCATTGGTTATCAAAAGCTTTGTCCAAACACAATGTCGCTACATCAACTCTGCACTCGAGGCAGATCCAGCTTTGATTTTCTTTCTCTGCGCAATGCACTTGACATTTACTCTTAATATTGATTTGACAAATACGCTTCTCATTGTTTGCCACCTTTTTTTGCTCCAAATCTACGCGGCATTCACGGCAATGAAAACTGTGGAAGAGGTACAGTAACTCAATGACTAACCAGTAACTTCCCAAGATGGCGCCCGAGTAGGCAGCCTTCGGCAAGTGCTCTTCAAGAGCCTTGCTTTTTTGTTCTTTTTTGCTGTTTTTGTCTATTTGTTTTGTCACATGTTGTTTGTTGTTTCATTGTGTGGACCTGATATGGACTGTTTTCAGCGCTTTTTGGCCACGACATTCGTCAAAGGAGCAGTATCTGTGCTTGGTGGTTGCGCCTTCTCGGCAGCACGCCTGTACCAGCACAGATTTTGATTGGGAGGAATGTCGGCGCCATTGACTGTCGGTGCTGGACAGACCTGGGGCGCTTGTGTTTTTTGCGCCAGTAATGGGCAGCATTTTTCACAACCCCGATTTGTTCAGTGGCTATGTCAGCGCTGTTGGACAGTCGGCGTTGGTGCGGCTGGATGGATGGCCGCTGAAGTTGAGGATGAGGAGAGAGGAGCGTTGGCGAAGAGCGCCGATGCGTATTTGGAACCGTGAGTCGCCGCTTGGAATTGAAATGGATTTCCATGGGACAGGAGAAGTGAACCAATCTCCTTTTTTCTTTATTTTTGTCAATGGATGCTACAGCTTCTTGTTGACTTTGAAACTTAGCTTGTAGCCGACGTGTGCACATTTTGAGCATGACGTCTCTGATCCACTGGTTAAAGGACACTTTGATTCTCTCCTCTTTCATCTCAAACCGCTTCAAACAACAAAGCGTGTGACGGAAAAGTGGTTAGGACTGCACGACTGTCCGTTTTTTATGTTATGTGTTGTGTTTATTATTTTACTTTATGTTAACTGTTTTCTAAAGCGCTTTGTTACAGCTGCCGCTGTTGTGAAAGCGCTATATAAATCAGCATGTATTGTATTGTATTGTCATTCATTCATTCATTCATTCATCTTCCGAACCGCTTGATCCTCACTAGGGTCGCGGGGGGTGCTGGATCCTATCCCAGCCGTCTTCGGGCAGTAGGCGGGGTACACCCTGAATCGGTTGCCAGCCAATCGCAGGGCACACAGAAACGAACAACCATTCACACTCACACTCACACCTCGGGACAATTTAGAGCAGTGGTCACCAACATGGTGCCTGCGGGCACCAGGTAGCCCGTGAAGACCACTTGAGTAGCCCGCCAGTGCCTGGACATTGTGATTTGCTAATTTAATACTTGCAATTTAAATCATCAAGTATTAAAAATAACACATCCTCATATTATTGAAGGTATTTTGGACAAATATGTTATTTCAGACGTGTATCAATTTGGTAGCCCTTCACACAATCGGTACACATGAAGTTGCTCTCACCCTCAAAAATGTTGGTGACACCTGATTTAGAGTGTTCAATCAGCCTGCCACGCATGTTTTTGGAATGTGGGAGGAAACCGGAGCACCCGGAGAAAACCCACGCAGGCCCGGGGAGAACATGCAAACTCCACACAGTGAGGCCGGAGCTGGAATCGAACCCGGTACCTCTGCACTGTGAAGCCGACGTGCTAACCACTGGACTACCGGGACGCCCTGTATTGTATTGTAATGACAAAAAATCTGGTAAAAGTACTTGTTGGTCAATTTGCAGAAATGGACGCTCATATCCGTGATTGGCTGGCAAGTTCAGCAACCTGCCTGCTGCCAGGAGACAGCTGGGATAAGCTCCCGCACGCCCTTGTGAGGAGATTCATTTTCATTTTCCAATCCGCTTTATCCTCACAAGGGTCGCGCGCTAATCACTGGCCCACCGGGCCGCCCTTAGAAAATGGATCATACTCGTATTCAATTTGCCAGACAACGTGCAGGTGGAGTCTTCTAAATATTTGACAAACGACTACGCAAACTAGTCAATCATATGATAAATATATAGTCAATTTTGGTCTGTCCATACACATTTACAAAATGGGAGCCAGCTTGAATACGGACGTGAACAGATGGGTAACCTGATCTTTGAACGATCGATGTGTTTTGGTATATCGAAAAAAATCGTATCTTTATGAAAAGTGGCGCTAAGATCCAGCAGAAGCAATCCTGTTCATTTGCAGTTTCATCTTTGATCACCGAAAACCTTGAGGAACATAGTCTCAGTGCTTCATGCCATATTGTAGCTTTGTAGAATGTGCCCTGAGAATCACGTTGATTCTAATCGTGATTTGTGGAAAAGTTCTTTGCTCCAGCCCCCCAAAAAACTGAAATTCCACAACTTTGGGAAGAGGATTTTCTCCCAATGGTTGTCCAATGCGCTGCATCAGGAAGTGGGGAACTGTGCAAAATGCAAGCGTGTCACATCTCCTCTGCCCATCCAGACCCCAGCAATCAATAAGCGTTTAATCAGTTAATTATATGGCGCTAATTTAACAGCCCGCAGGTAGAGCCATCTCTCCGAGCACTTGCCCATGAAAATGCAAGCCATAGGAAATTTATCTTTTGGAAAATGTCACAGAGGGAAATGAGGTATTCAACGGAGGGACGAGGAAGTCCGCAGCATGTGGTTCGTGTTGGGAGATAGCGGGAGAGCTGCAGTTTGGGGAAGGGGTTGAAAAGAGATTACGACGTTATGAGCGGGAAAGACCGCTGCGTCGTCAAAATTATGGCCACAATGTGGTCACACTGAGGTACAAATAACTGTACTAAATGAATTTGTTGTGAGGGGGGGGGGGGGAAATCATTCCATTTGATAACTGGAATTAATCATAAATAAAAAAAGATTCAATTTCAAAATTGCAGAACGCTGCAAAAAATGTCACTTGTTGGCTGAATTGATACTTTAAAAATGCGATCGATTAATTGAGAACCCACGATTAATCGAAAACTCAAATTAATAATCCATCCGTGCAATACGCTGATCCTGACGAGGGTCGCGGGCGTGCCTGAGCCCGTTCCCAGCCACCTTCGGGTGTGTGTTCTTAGTTTATATATATATATATATATATATATATACTCTCATATTTTTTTGGGGGGCGATCATTGATTAATCGATGAGAGAGCTTGTGAAATTACAAATTGTCCTCCTTTGAAATAAGACATTGGTGAACACCTGCTTTTACCCTGGAAAACAAGGAAACAAGGAAATCGGTTCGATGCGTGTTTTTGAAAAAAAAAGTGGGGGGGGTGAAAAGGCGTTTTGACCCAATTTGCTGATTAATCAACAGATAATCATTTATGAAAATAATCTTTTGCTGCAGCCTTAAATTGAACCTCGGAGTACAATCTGCAAACAAGACAATAGCGGGCAGCGTGGCGGCCGATTTGCCGGGGCGACCCGGCCCGTGTCAACGTTTCAATCGTTAAGGGAAGCCTTATAGACACGGGCTGTTGTTGGGAGTTCACTTTGGGCCCTCACCTATTAAAACCGGCATCTGTCGGTAGCATAAATTAAGATTAAAAATAACTGTACAGAGATCAGCGGGCACAGTACAGTCAACCAGATGTCATTTTCAAAGTGCCAGATGGAACAATGAAAGTGGGTTCGGAAATGAGGGGGGTGGGGGGGAAGTGCTGCGAAAGGTCAGCTCAATTAAGAGCGCGGCGCTGGACGCCATATGACGATTAAGGCCCGCGTGAAGCACCCGAGCCAGCGGGGCGGCGGAGTGAGCGGCCAGCGCCGACGGGAACTTCTTGGGGGCGGCGAAACGGGCGCGGGCGGGACGCGGAGCTTCCTGCGCTCAAGCTCAGAGCTCACAGCTCCCGGGGTCAAGGTTAACGACCCGCGCGGATCAACCCGATGCCCGACGCCTCGCAGCACCGCTCGCGACCTTTGTCCGTCAGTATTAAGGAGCCGATAAATTACCGGCGTGACTTTTCGTGACATTGAAATTTTGTCGGCTCGGGTTGTGGGACAAGGAGGGAAAGCGTCGATGGCTGGGGAGTTTGCTTACCTTTTTGTTACATTTTTGTTTGCCAAATTCCAGTTCCCTAGAACCTTGACTTTGGCTTTCCCCTTTCAACCGATTGTCAGGCGTCGCGGCAAAAGGCAATTTCCACGGCTCCGACGTCTCCTTTGAAAGCGCTTCATCCCTGAAATGAGGTTTTACGACAGGCAACGGGCCTGACAGCCTTCAATACCCATGAGTGCACACGGAACCACAAGGGGGCGATATTTGCATTGTTTGACTGCATCCTCCACAGGCACCCGAAGCAGATTTACAAGTTTTGCTTGTCGCCCATTTGAACGGAGTTCATCTTCAGATTGCTCATTTACAGGAAACAAACGATGGGAAGCCGCACCCACCACGTTACAGTTATCAGAGCTTGGCTTTGCCTTTTTGCCGGTTTTGGTTGCCTTAACGAAATGATTTTTTTTGCCAAGTGGGGACAAGTGAGACTCGGGGAAACGGCAAAACACTCTGAAATAGGCCGTTGGAAGAAATCCTTTCACAAATGTTGCACTTGATCATTCCATTTTTTTTTTCAACTCTAAGCAGTTTTGCGGTGTACAAACAGAATTATTCATGACATTAATACAAAGATAAATGCAGCGATGACAGAATTTAATGCGCCCATGCGGGGATGACTTTATTTACTCCTGGAAAAGAACACAGCTACTTTTTTTAATTTTTTTTTTTTTTTTTTTTTTATGAAGCAGGGTGTCTGTAAAAGATCGATGTCCTCAGCACAATGAAAAGGCGAGAGTTGGATATAGGTTAGGTCGGTTAAAGCCTCCATTTGCATGCCCTTAAAATACAGTTTTAATTATAGATAAGCCTCGGCTAAGATGAAAGAGCTTTTACAGTGACGGCAGATGACTTACAGTGTATTCCTACAGTTGCATTTCGACATGGTGACCCCCCCCGAACCCCCATTCGGGCTCTCTTTTGGCTTCATCGATTGTCGGGCCTCTCTCTGTTGGAACGTGAGCATTCATTTGACAATTTGTGTCGTCCACTTCGGCACGTGGAGACGTTTTGGGGCTGGCCAGAGTGGCGGCATCCCGCGGTCGCCGTTGTCCTTGAGGCACTCTCATCCAGACGTTTCAAACGGACCGGACGATGACGGGACCCAGATCGATAGTTGTCGGTCTCGGCGTGGAGATCCCAGATAAGGAAGCCGTGGTTCTATCAAGGAGAGAGAAAAATGCTAATGTCATTCATGCTCAATAATCATCTGGCATTTTAATGCTTGGCCCAAAACAGGCACGTGGCCTGCAAAAACATACGAACATCACAGGCTTCTTCTCAGTCCGCCTTATATCGACACTGACAGAAAAGCTGAATTTTGTCATTTTGTATTTCCTCAAGTGGTTGCGCCAAAATAAAATTTGACATCTATTTTGACAAAAAAACTAAATCACGGGCGGCCCGGTAGTCCAGTGGTTAGCACGTCGGCTTCACAGTGCAGAGGTACCGGGTTCGATTCCAGCTCCGGCCTCCCTGTGTGGAGTTTGCATGTTCTCCCCGGGCCTGCGTGGGTTTTCTCCGGGTGCTCCGGTTTCCTCCCACATTCCAAAAATATGCGTGGCAGGCTGATTGAACACTCTAAATTGTCCCTCGGTTTGAGTGTGAGCGTGGATGGTTGTTCGTCTATGTGTGCCCTGCGATTGGCTGGCAACCGATTCAGGGTGTCCCCCGCCTACTGCCCGGAGACGGCTGGGATGGGCACCAGCACCCCCCGCGACCCTAGTGAGGATCAAGCGGTACGGAAGATGAATGAATGAATGAATGAAACTAAATCACAATCCAAATGATTCTTTTCTGTGCAGCCACTTGAGGAAATAAAATCAAGTAAATTCAGCAGTTTTTACCTCAGTGGTGCAGGTTTGGTCCCAAAATGTTCTTTCTTTCTTTCTTTCTTTCTCTCTCTCTCTCTAAAATGGATTTTGATCTTACGTCTTCTTCCGATGTTCTCTTGATGTCACAACTGGCCGATTCCATGATTGCGTTTGATTGTGTCTGCTAAGACCCCGCGCACAACATTGCTTCCCACTGTGACAATTACAAATCTCCCGGAGAAACTCCGCTCCCCCCTGATACAAAATCATAAACCCAGCGTGTGCCAATGAGGATCCTTGGATTTTTATTTGTAACAAACAGGTTCCGAGAAAATGGAGAGGTGCTCAATTAAGGAAAATGAGCCTCGGATCTCATCGGGATGTTGCTTGACTGCAGTCAAGCCTAAATGATCTTTATGAGTAGCGAGTAAAAAAAAAAAAAAAAAAGGTGTTTATATGCATGCGTGAGGGGGTGTTGGGCTGCAAGATGGAAAGAGATGGAGCAATACAATTTATTCCTTAAGTGAGGCAAAGGCCATATTGCCTCCCATTAACAGAGCAGAACGTAGGCACCGGCTGATAATTAAGTAATCCATGAGAGCATGAGCAATATAGGACAATCACTAACACCCTCGGCCGCTTTGCTACATCCAGCCACTCGCAGTTTTTTTTTTTTATTTTTTTTTTTATCCCCCTGCCAACATTATTTTAGATTATGCTGGAAAATATTCCCGCATAGTGATTTGAAAGTGCCGTCGCTGGGAAACGTTCCGCTCGTTGCTCCAAATGAACCGTACCAGTCAGCTGAATGCGTTTTCGGGGTCTGCCGCTCATCACAAGCGCTCATGGATTTGAATATTTGTTCTTGGTGGTGGCATGTACAATATTTACAAGCGTTGGCTCCTGAAAGGCGACAAAAAAGAAGCGTCGTTATTTTTTTTTGCACAGTGTGTCAGGTGGCAGATTTGGTTGCTACGGACACAAAGGCGAAAGCCAGGTATAATATTTGACCTTGAATGTTTGTTCGGTGGCTTTTACAACAGCAAAAGTTGTTGATTCTCCCCCTCCCCCTCCCCCATCTCCCCCATTCAAGTGTTAAACAGCTTGTCGAGATGCAGCATGTGCGGCATCTCTCGCAGCGTTGCATCACGTCGGTTCCGTTGCTCCTGAAATATTGATGCCCGTTGCAATTTTACAGCACTGCACAATTTTCTAACGGCGCCGCGCGCCACCCGTCTCCCTCTTGTCTAAATGCATTTTCTTTGTTGCTTCGGACAAGCCCAACGGTGGGACGTTTGGGACCAGATAGTTTTTTCCCCCCGCTGCCTCCCAACAAAGTGTTAACATTTTCATCTGCGAGTTCGTTCATCCCCTCAAGACGGCAAATTCCATGATCACCTGGCGACTGGAGTCGTGTTTAATAATTCCCAATTATGCAGCCGGGCACCTACTTTGCAGCGCGAGCGGCTCCGCACCGCCTGAGCAGCATCTGGCCCGCCGCTCTGTGTGTGTGTGTGTGTGCGCTCAGTCACCTTGATCTCATCCGTGAGCGTGTTCCCCATCATAGCGGGTTACAACACAGAGACCTGCACTATGCTGTTGTATTAATAATACAGCGCAGAATTGTCCAGGGGGGGGAGTTTACTTTGTGTCTTTGCCTTCTGCCCCCCCCCCTCTCCCCACCCACCCCCTGCTTCTCCTTCCAATTTGTTACGCAGTTTAGCCAAACATGGAGCAATTCACGCCCGCACGTGTTGGCGGCACTGGGCCGACACGCACTTATTGTGTGAGAAAAAAAATGTGCTCGCTAATGGGCTAAAAGTCCACTCTGAAAGATGGCGAATTAATGAATTGCAAATGGTACGTCGTCGGTTCCATTTTGTACAAAGGCGATGCTGCTCGGAAGGTCACGGGACTTTCTTTATTGACACGCGATGTGTTGTGATGTGATTTGAAAAAAAAATAAAAAATCTTTCCCCCGCCAAAATAAACCGTTTTAATTTGGCAGCGGCGGCCCGGTAGTCCAGTGGTTAGCACGTCGGCTTCACAGTGCAGAGGTACCGGGTTCGATTCCAGCTCCGGCCTCCCTGTGTGGAGTTTGCATGTTCTCCCCGGGCCTGCGTGGGTTTTCTCCGGGTGCTCCAGTTTCCTCCCACATTCCAAAGACATGCGTGGCAGGCTGATTGAACACTCTAAATTGTCCCTAGGTGTGAGTGTGAGCGTGGATGGTTGTTCGTCTATGTGTGCCCTGCGATTGGCTGGCAACCGATTCAGGGTGTCCCCCGCCTACTGCCCGGAGACAGCTGGGATAGGCTCCAGCACCCCCCGCGACCCTAGTGAGGATCAAGCGGCTCGGAAGATGAATGAATGAATGAATCTGGCAGCTTCGCTTGATGTCACAACGGGACTTGGTGACTCATCTTTATTTAAAATATTTAAAATACACGGACATTTCAGGCTTCCCATTTGGAAGTTTTGCCGTGTCTTTGCGGTACAAAATATTTGGCTGTAAAGTTATCCACAATGAAAAGTATTAGCTTGAACTGAAAAATGAGAGAAAGTGGGGGGGGGGGGGGGGGCGAGAACAGTTCCATTGTGGTTACCAACAAAGCAATGACCTCATCACAGGTAACTCATTGACCCAGCAGTAATGACGGCAACTCAACTCATTAATTCAAAGTAATGATGTGTGGATTATTATTATTATTACTTTTTCCGTTTCTTTGCTTTTTGTTTTGCTGTTTGCGATGGTTGTTCTTTGCGCTGTGTGTCTTCTGCATTTCCTTCCTGAGCTTTGTTCCTGCTGCAAACGGGTCTTTAAGTCACACCGGGTGTTGCAACGGGATACACATTCAACCCCCCCCGCAGCAACGCTTTCTACCACACACAGCTTGTGATGTGGAAGGCGACGCGACATCAAAACGTGGCTTGTTTTTTGACTGGCTGCACACAACGCTTACCGTCTTCCTTGCTGCACCTGAATATGTCAGCTCAACTTTTTTTGTACTTCTCCCAAATGAGTGTTTTGGTGCTGATGCGTACATTTTGAAGCGTGCAAGAGAAAAAAGCAATGTGGCAAGGAGCAAAAACCCCGCAACTGTATTGTCGGCATCGACATTGTAATACATGCAAGTGCAGTCATTTAAATTGAATCCTAAAAAAAAAAAAAAAAGACTGACATGTATGGCAGCAATGTTGGACAGCACAACAAAGGCAGCGGGTCGGCTGCTCCCCCAAAATTTGTGCAGTAAATTTCACTTGTAGCTTTAAGTTGGGGTCCACTTCAAGGGACAAGAAGTTGAGTCATCTTGTCTACTTAAATTGGATTTCAGGTTTCTTTTTTTCACTCAATGGTCTTTTTTTTTTTTTTTTTTAGCGAAGACAAAAACTGTGACGAAGGCTGAAGTGACAGCCGAAACTGTCAGCCAGCTCACAGTTTTTCTCCCCTCCAAAACAGACCATTGTCCGGGGGAAAAAAAGAAACCTAACCGAATCCGAATTTAACCAATTAGACAATAAGACAATTTTCACACCAACGCAACTTGCCTAACTTAATCCAAGCTGAAATTTGGAGTTCACCCATTCATTCATTCATTCATCTTCCGAGCCGCTTGATCCTCACTAGGGTCGCAGGGGGTGCTGGAGCCTATCCCAACTGTCTTCGGGCAGTAGGCGGGGGACACCCTGAATCGGTTGCCAGCCAATCGCAGGGCACACAGAGACGAGCAACCATCCACGGTCACACTCACACCTGGTGACAATTTAGAGTGTTCAATCAGCCTGCCACACATGTTTTTGGAATGCGGGAGGAAACCGGAGCACCCGGAGAAAACCCACGCAGGCCCGGGGAGAACATGCAAACTCCACACAGGGAGGCTGGAGCTGGAATCGAACCCGGTACCTCTGCACTGTGAAGCCGACGTGCTAACCACTGGACTACCGGGCCGCCCGAGTTCACCCAATTTTTTATTATTATTTTTTTAAAATAACGTGTCTTTCAAAGCACATGGAAATTGTTGAACAGTGGAAATATCTCAACGTCACCAGATATGTCACCCTTAATGCAGCACTCGTGCTCCATATGGACATAAACTCGGAGGCAGTGATTGCAGGTTGTCCAGAGGTTAAAAAGTCTTATCAGAAGCACGTGTTCGGAGCGCTAAGTGTGCCTTTTCACACGTCACCGCGTATCGAAATCACTCGGTACTATTTCCCAACCTGTGGGCTAAAAGCAGGGAACATATTTATGAACCCACTGCGCACCGGTCTCACCACAATACCGCCAACATGTCTTCATCCGCGGGAAAACATTGTGAACAAAGCTCAAGGCTAAATTCCTGCGACGACGACACACCTGCTGAGGGTGCCAAACGACAGCATTTAAAAGCGTTCTCGTTCTACTTTGGAAAAACCCGCATGGAATATTCGACATACCGGAGAGAATCAAGTTGAATCTTGAAAATAAGTTCATTCATTCATTCATTCATCTTCCGAGCCGCTTGATCCTCACTAGGGTCGCGGGGGGTGCTGGAGCCTATCCCAGCTGTCTCCGGGCAGTAGGCGGGGGACACCCTGAATCGGTTGCCAGCCAATCGCAGGGCACACAGAAACAAACAACCATTCGCACTCACACTCACAGCTAGGGACAATTTAGAGTGTTCAATCAGCCTGCCATGCATGTTTTTGGAATGTGGGAGGAAACCGGAGCACCCGGAGAAAACCCACGCAGGCCCGGGGAGAACATGCAAACTCCACACAGGGAGGCCGGAGCTGGAATCGAACCCGGTACCTCTGCACTGTGAAGCCGACGTGCTAACCACTGGACTACCGGGCCGCCTGAAAATAAGTTGAATATTTCAAATGTCATGGCCCGGTATTAAAGAGAAAGGTTTGATGACGTGTTTCGATTTAGGCTGCCATTTCCTGAGACAAAACGTGTCCTACGTGGCGGCGGCTCAGCGCAGGAAAGAAGAAAAACGCTCGTGGACGGTGTGCTGGTGCACAAGGTCAAATGTGCGTGCGCCGGCGCTTTGCGAGCATGTGTGCGCGCTAACGGCGTGAAGGGCCTCTTCAAAGAAAGCTCCGTCCATATGGTGTGGCTATGAAGGAGGGGGTAGGGGGGGGGGCTGGGGCGGAGGTGGGGGGGGGGGGTCAACTAGCAACCCAAACTCAGAAGAGGAGAATTGTCTGGCTGCCCATTGTGCGTTGGCGCAGCCTGCGGAGAGAGAACCCGCCGATTTCGGGGGGCATCTCTAGCGTCCCCTTAATACGGCAAATGAATGCACGAGCGAATACGAGGGTGGTGTGGCTGAAGGAAGAACCAAGACAATTTACATAATTGCACGCCGGGTATGCATTTTCGAACGTTTGAACAGCTATTTGCATATTTTGCGGCTCTATAGAAATGATTCAGTCAATAGTGTGGCTCCATCATGTAAATACATCGCCTTTGAAAAAAGGGGGGAAAAAGAGGAGCAAGGGGGGGTGCGTCAAACAATAATCATGGGAATGATCTTTTCTGTACCCGAGGGGGGCGGGGGGAGATCTCCTGTGTAAAAGGCATCCAGATGCCTGTGTTGAGTTAGGACAGGTGAATATCAGACGAGGGTGGGGGTGGGGGTGGGGGGCAAAGGAACACTTTTTTGCTTTGTTGTTTCCTTTTGTACGCCTTTGCTGTTTTTTTTTTCTCTCTCTCTTTTTTTTCTCTTGCCAGCAGCATTGATCTGAGCGGGAGCAAACGGCCCATTTTGCCGCTTTCAAATGTCAGGTCGCTTCTGTTTCACGATCGGCGGAGGCTCAGCGTCTCGTTGCATCATGCAAAGTGCTATTTTCCTTCACGTCCACCCCCCTCTTTGTGATCAAAACAGACACGGACCTTCACGGGCGCTGGCAGCTTTTGAAGTATTGGAGCGGCCCCGCCATCACTCCACATTACTTTTGAGAGAGGGAGGGGGGGGGGGGGTTTAGGTGAGATAGAAGGCGAGTGTTGTTCAAATGAAAGTGGGCTCGTCCTTTGGTGGCTGAGGATGGCGAGAGCTACCAAAGGCTTTTGCGCAGACGGCTGTGCTGACCCGCCTACCCTTCACCTTTCGTCTCATGTGTGCTGCTGCTGCTGTGAGCGCTGGAGGTTGGATGCGTGAATGAATGGCCCTGAGCCGGTCGGCAGAAGGGGGGCTCCCCTACATCAGCCCCCCCCCCCCTTTTTTGTGAAATCATGTTTTGCGTGGGGGGGGGTAGAGGAACCCAAAGCTGAGCAAAATGTATTCACAAAGAAACACTCGCAGGGGTACAATGGAAAAACTAAATCAAAAACACAAACAAAGTCCTGAAAAACCATAAGAAAAAAAAGTAACAAACAAATTTAAAAAAAAAAACTATGACGGGAGCACACACATGACAAGAGCACAATGATTCGACAAAGACTGACAGAACGAAGGGATGATGAGAACAGGTGGAGACAAAAAAGGTACGAGGGAACAAAACCAAATGTAATCGAAAACAAAAACGTAACACGTTACACCCCCCTGCGCCACGACTTAGACCAGCTTTCGCCCAAGTCTATGGTCTGGTCTGCATTCTCTCACCAAGTTGCCAGGTGAGAGGTGACACAAAGTCCCAAAACACTGCTCGAAAAACACCCAAACTGTTTTTGTTTTTGGTTGAAAATGGTCCGGGCGGCCCGGTAGTCCAGTGGTTAGCACGTGGGCTTCACAGTGCAGAGGTACCGGGTTCGATTCCAGCTCCGGCCTCCCTGTGTGGAGTTTGCATGTTCTCCCCGGGCCTGCATGGGTTTTCTCCGGGTGCTCCGGTTTCCTCCCACATTCCAAAAACATGCGTGCCAGGCTGATTGAACTCTCTAAATTGTCCCTAGGTGTGAGTGTGAGCGTGGATGGTTGTTCGTCTATGTGTGTCCTGCGATTGGCTGGCAACCGATTCAGGGTGTCCCCCGCCTACTGCCCGGAGACAGCTGGGATAGGCTCCAGCACCCCCCGCGACCCTAGTGAGGATCAAGCGGTTCGGAAGATGGATGAATGAATGAATGAATGAATGAAAATGGTCCAGTATAAAAGGCAACCGAAATTGCCTAATTTCAGAGTCTCCCGTTTTCCCCAACCATAATTTAGCACGTGATGAATTTAGTCATGAGCAAAATCACACTTTTTGCCGAAAGGCTTAAACCTGGGTGACAATTCACCCGTTGCAGATTTGGCAACGGCACACGCGCTCAAACATCGGATGTCGGCGTGGAACCTTCCGTGACTGTTGAGCATTGGCTCCGCCCCCCCAAACGGTGGAGTAGGGAGTACAAATACAAAACGATTGTGACACAAGCGTGTGCATCAAACACCCCACCATGGACACACAACAAGAGTCAAAACCCCTTTCGAACAGGAGCAGCGGCGCTTATTTGCCGGTTTGCGCCGCAGCCGACGCATTTGTACTCCCTGAATGCTTCACTTATTAAACTGGGTCGGCGCAATTTGTATCACTTAACCACCCCCCCTGCACCCCCACCCCCGCCCGTTTATTTGTTCCTTTGCATGACAGGGTAGAGCTTCCTGTCAGGAGTCTTTCGGTTTCCTCTTTTGTACGCTCGCAGCATTCAAATGTGCTGAAGCCACGCAGCGCAACAGCCAGGCGGGAGAGGGAACAGGAGGCAAGGAAAGGGAAAGCAGACGGGGGGGGGGGGGGGGGGGTAAACAACACTTTAGCTCTTTAAATAAAACATTTGTTTGCGATTGAGGCTCCACGATGTGAACAGCGTGACCTGTTTTACTCGAAGCCTCCAAACAAGCCAGCGTGTGTGTCGCCCTGGCAGAAACAGATCCCATCTCGCCCGGCGGCCTATTTATATTGCATGAGAACAAAATTTTTTGACAACTTGAGTGATAGATTTGTACAAGGCCCAACTGTTTCTCTTTTCTACAGAGGGGCCCTGTGTGAGTGACATCAATTGCTATTAATAAAAGTTTTAACAATACATGGCAAATGAGTTTTTTCTGTTAACATGGCTCGAGCAGGAGCAAATGCGCATGTAAGCGGCCATCTTGGGAATAGTCGCAGTCAACACTGCAGCCTGTGGTGCTTTTGACCGACCTGTAAAATGACACACGCACACTGAATTCAACTTCAATTTGTGTCTTTTCATTCCGACAGAGCACAGGAGAGTCCAAACTACAAATATGTCGATATGGTTTAGATTCATGCCCAGTGAGTATTATTAGTGTTAAAAAATGGCTCCCAGTCACTTGAGCTCTCTTTCTGAAGACCCATAAGAGATGCGACTCGATTCGGATGATGCGACATGTTTTGAAATGTCAGAAAATATTTGGTCATTTTGGGGAGTCATTTTTCATTTTAATTTCATTGAATTGAACTCAAAACTCACTTTTATGTTCAATAAACAAACAAACAAACTTGTATTCTTTGGCGTTCGACTCAGCATGACTTAGATTTGTTCTTGATTTTACTGCTTGCTGCTTTCTACCACCTTTAGTACCATTTCGTCTTACTCTTTATTGCAGGGGTGTCCAAACTTTTTGCCAAGGGGGCCAGATTTTATGTGGTAAAATGTCGGGGGGCCGACCTTGGCTGACATTCTTTACATTGAACAACAATATTGTTCAACAAATTTTAGTAAGCCAGTCTGTTTCACATTTCCATTTTTATTTTAATTTCAACAATCTTAAGAATGAACAAGCAATACACATATCCACAACTGCAAGGATCATTTGAAATATGACATATCAGTCAATATAAACACGGAGTGATGTCTTGTTAACTCGTGAGTGATGCCCTCTAGTGTCTAAATGCTATTACTCATTTACTGAATGCTATTACTCATTTAGCCACTAGAGGGAAGCAGTACTCTATGAAACATCACTCACCAGTCTACGAGACCTCAGTCAATGCAACACGTGTTCCATTGCGCCCGGGCCAGACGGCACTGACTTTATGACAGGGGCCGAGGGCCGGATGAAATTCGACCGCGGGCCGGATTTGGCCCGCGGGCCGGACTTTGCTTTATTGTGTATGTTAAATCGCTCCATGTACAGCACTTTGTATGCAGCGATGGCTGTTTGAAAGTGCTCCAGAAATACTCTTGACTTGACTTGAATTTAATATCCAAAAACGTTTTTGTTTCTGTTTGTTGGCAACTCATCGAACCAGATTCTCGTCTTAGCTTTGTATCATCCACGATTGTTGACTGAAGCCGATAATTGAGCTCGCCCTCATTATGTTTCAACCACGAGCTCAACAATCGACAGCTTTCAGTGGTTTGGACTCCAAGTGCCAAGTTTGTGATTGGATGTCATCGCTTCCAGCATTGGCAGCGGTTCAATAAACTTTAAAACACCGCCTGAAAAGGTGACGTCGAGAAAACTACTCGACATTGCTGGTTCGCTTCGACTATGACGATGATGAGGACGACTGGAAGTATTCAGCCCTTTGTTCCACAGACGTTTTAGCCCAAAACGAATTTGACGTCATTTGCATGTCTGATATTTGCATCTCACATGTTTCTAGAGTAGAAAAACAAGATACGATACAAGAGTCACCTACAATTGTAATACGGGTACCTCTCATTAACCGCTATTGACGGCTTCTCTAACTTGACAAGGTTGTCAGTGGGCGTAGAGTTGCGCAATCAGGAAAAAAAAAAAACGAAGAAAGTCAAGTCAAGTCAACAGTATTTATAGAGCACTTTCAAACAGCCATCGCTGCATACAAAGTGCTGTACATGGAGCGATTTAACATATACAATAAACAGTAAGACGAACAGAAAGAACAAAAGTCATTCCAAACTTTCGGGTGTTTATCTCAAATATTGACAGAAGCTATCGGCCGATGAGTTAAAACACTTTTGTATTTAACTACCAATGTACAGTGCCGTCGACGGTATGTTAAACATTCACCACTGCAAACAAACGAAGCAGTCGAAGAGGAAATCAGATGTTAAAAGGTATGAGCCTCAGGCTGCATATTAGCATTGCTGTAATGCGTCAGATATGTCAAAATATTGAGAGATAAAAGGAGGAAGCTTCCCTCTACATTTGGGATATTAAATATTGACACAAAACTTCAAGGTGTTTGTGTTATTAAGCTGAAAGACAATCTGCCCCTCCCGACAATGAGTAAACTAGACACTGGAACTGCTGTTTACCTCGCTAATATATCCATTTCCGGAAAACCGTAAGCATGTTCGGTTAACTGTCGTGAGGGGGGGGGGGGGGGCGGTCATTCCTACATCAGCAACTTCCTACATAGTGGCTACTCCTCGGTGCACATTGTGGGGCCAGGTCAATTGATTTCAAAAAGGGTTTATGATATACACTGTTCCCTCGGTATTTCACAGGCCGTTTATCGCGGCTTCGGTGCATGGCGGATTTTTTCAAACGTATTCATATATTTTTTTTTTTCATATACAGTACATGTACAGTACTGTATATGTTGGTCTATGTGACTTGCTGTTATTTTGCTGACTTGAATACACTTGAGTGTGAGTTGAATATTAGGATATTCATTCATTCATTCATTCATTCATTCATTTTCCGAGCCGCTTGATCCTCACTAGGGTCACGGGGGTGCTGGAGCCTATCCCAGCTGTCTTTGGGCAGTAGGCGGGGGACACCCTGAATCGGTTGCAAGCCAATCGCAGGGCACACAGAAACGAACAACCATTCGCACTCACACTCACACCTTGGGACAATTTAGAGTGTTCAATCAGCCTGCCACGCATGTTTTTGGAATGTGGGAGGAAACCGGAGCACCCGGAGAAAACCCACACAGGCCCGGGGAGAACATGCAAACTCCACACAGGGAGGCCGGAGCTGGAATCGAACCCGGTACCTCTGCACTGCGAAGCCGACGTGCTAACCACTGGACTACCGGGCTAATATTAGGATATGAATACCTAATATGAGTCCCCTTTCTATTTTGGACGGACTCACTTTTCAGGGCCTTTGCTACAACATCTTCCATGAGTCCAGTGAGAAAGCAGTCAAGAGGCCACGAAAGGGTAGGGGCCCACGGATGGGACAATTGTGAACACTCGAGCAACACAGGACCCGAGTCCAGGAGGGAGCTTTTAGTCCGTGCGCTCGCTCCCCTGGCAAAACCGTTGCTCTTCAATATTGCAAAAGCGTAAAGTGGGTTGCTGATGAAGGACAGAGCTGCTGTGTGAGGGCCTAATCAAGCGTCACGGTGCTCACGACAAAAGACAATAAGGGGAATATAGATTTACAGATTCACTTGGCCGCGGTTGTTTAATAAATGATGAGCAAATATGTGCTTTGCACACGCTAAAGAAAAAGAAACGGGATTAGTGCATAGGAAGTCGTCAGATGTTTTTAAAAAAAGCAAAAAATACGTCAAGGTGATACGGATGTTGCCGGAGAACTGATGGTGTCTCGATGAATTTGTCACTTGTCAAGTTGCTCCAAAGCATTTGACTTGGAAGTTCTTTGGTCAGGCGAGCAGATGCCAGCTACTGCCATTTGTGGATGAGACATACGTCCACCCTTGCAGGATGCTCTCTCTTGGAACGATGAGCCATCAACACTTCTTGTCGCACCGTGTGTACATTCCTGTTTCCATAAGAGTTATCGTTGTGTTCAGTTCCTTTGGCGTTGGACTCAGCATGACTTAGATTTGTTCTTGATTTTACTGCTTGGTGCTTTCTACCGCCTTTATTACAGATTCGTCTTACTGTTTATTGTGTATGTTAAATTGCTCCATGTACAGCACTTTGTATGCAGCGATGGCTGTTTGAAAGTGCTTGAGAAATACTCTTGACTTGACTTCACATGTGCTTGATGTTTTTTTTCCCCCTTGGACTTCTTTTGTTTTGTTTTTGTTCCATGGAATTCACGCTGACTTGATATCGAGGAGAAATAGCATTTGATCCATCCAACTTCATGTCGTTGTTGCATGAATATCGGCGCACCTGTGCCAAGGACCACTTTCAGGATCGCCTTTTGCCAGTTCCAAGGATGCACTTCCTTCTTCAACTCTTTCCTGGCTTCATTTAGTCACAGGTTACAAACTACCAACTTGACTTATGAGCTTTCTTTCTCATTTTGTATAAAGCAGTGAGAAAATGGTCACGGTCATTGAAATGGAAATCAAGTTTGGGAGCCTTGTAGTGCAGTGGTTCACATGACGGACTTTCATGCAGCTTGCTGTGGGACTGATTCCCGCCGGGTGTCACGGTTGTCCCGTGATGGACTGATGATCAGTCCAACCTTGACTGAGACAAGGCGCAACTGCATTTCACATCATATTTCACAATTGCACGCCACTTGGCAAGAGCAAGTGACAAAAAGGGAATACACGCAGGAATTACGTACTTTCTGCCATCTAGTGGAAGAGCATTTCATTGCCTCCGCTTGCTACGAGACGTGGTCGGCATAAAATTATTTGGGATGGATGGAGTGGAAGGGCCTGACTTTTGTTTTTTTTAAGGTGCAGGAAATTGAGCAGCAAGGAGCCTTTGTTCCTCTGCGTTGAACCAGCAAATCACAACACCAATCCCAGCTCATTTTGATCACAAACCAAAGCGGTTACACATTTCGGCATGCCGGCGTCCATGCGGACATTGAAAAGTTCCTGCTGTTACTAATGTTGTCTTTCCGCGAAGATCTATGGCACAGGAAAGCCTCGTTTTTCTATGAGCGCACATGAAAATATGAGTTCATTTTTAAATACCGATAAAATGTTTCAGTGATGAAAAACGGTCGGAACAGTCAGCCACTGGTGTTGTTGGCAGGAAGAACCGTCGGGGGAAGACATTAGTGAACTTCTTTTAAAGGCCTTGGCTGCATCAGCCGCACTCCAGCTGGGGCACCGGTTTGGCTGCGATCACAGACAAGGAGGCGTGGGGAGGGCAAGTAGTACATTTGTATTAGTTTAGGATTTCAAACATCATTAGCAATTGGACTCGCTACACAGACTGTGCTTCACGCTCCCGAGATGACGACGCCACTTGCGCCATTGCCAGTTCAAAGTCACCAATTGGAAACTCTCGCACAGCTCAAGACAACAGCGCCCTGCCCTGATTATGCTCACTTCTTGTAAGAATGGCCCCAATCTAAGAAAAATGTAAAGCCACAAATGTAAATAAATAAACACCTCAATGCCTTCGATCCATTTATGTTTGAACACACTTGCAGTGGCTAATTATAGCCTGCAGTCAAGCTCTTTGATGCATTATCCCCCAGCAGGAATCCCTGGCTTTTCTTTTCCTGGAAGTGCTTCTCTGTCTGTCCCGAGGTAAACTGCGTAATGGCACACAGCGGGCCCACATCGCTCTGGTGTCCATAATGCCGTTATCCGTGTGTGTTTATAGGCACAGAAACAGGAGCGCGTCTGACTTTATGTCATAAGTGCAAATGGCGGCCGGATCACTCCCATTAAGGTTGTGAGAAGGCAACCAAATGTGTGTCTGCTGTAACAACGAGACCCTCTCTTGGACTCTCGGTGGTATGGCGCAGCAAGCAGGCCCACCATTGGCAAAGACCGATGCATGTGTGCAGCACAAGCTCAAGATCAACAGTGAAGGAGAAACCACCCAGAGTGTTGACAGACCCTCTGCTGTTGAGCAAAAAGACAGCTGCCTGAGCACTCGCGTACATTCAGTTGTTAATTGCCTGAAATCCAGGGCACAACTAGCTAACTAGCTAGCTGTCTTTCTCTCTGCCTGTCCGTCCGTCTCTCTAGCTAGCTAGCTAGCTAGCTAGCTAGCGTTCTTATTATTGTTTAGCTATATGGCTAGGTCTCTAGTTTTCTGTCTGTCTGTCTGTCGAGCTATCTAGCTAGTTAGCTAGCGTTCTTATTATTGTTTATCTATATGGCTAGCTCTCTAGTTTTCTGTCTGTCTGTCTTTCTAGCTAGCTAGCTAGCTAGCGTTCTTATTATTGTTTAGCTATATGGCTAGCTCTCTAGTTTTCTGTCTGTCTGTCTGTCTGTCGAGCTATCTAGCTAGTTAGCTAGCGTTCTTATTATTGTTTATCTATATGGCTAGCTCTCTAGTTTTCTGTCTGTCTGTCTTTCTAGCTAGCTAGCTAGCTAGCGTTCTTATTATTGTTTAGCTATAAGGCTAGCTCTCTAGTTTTCTGTCTGTCTGTCTGTCTAGCTACCTAGCTAGCTGTCTTTCTGTCTAGCTAGCTATCGAGCGAGCTGTCCATCCATCCATCCATCCATCCATCCATCCATCCATCCATCCATCCATCCATCCATCTGAGAGTGAAGCTCTAATAAATGAAGCTCTGACGCCACTCAGTCAGCTTCCCCCTCTAAAGTCAATACGGGGTAACATCTTCCATCCAGACTCGCAGAGAATAATTGTTTTCACGACGCTCCCTGACCATGCCTCATCCCCACGGAGTGCACTCATGTGTTTCCCATCAGGCAACTCTGTGGTTACCTTCCTGATTTTGCTGGACTGGAAAAACATTGCTAATATGGTGTGAGCTGGAAACAGCTTTGATGCAGGGGCTTTACAAATGGGCCCTCTGAATGCCATGTGGTTTGCATTCATATACGAATGTGTACTGAACATTCGGCTGTGACCAACATGTCAGAAGACTTGGAACACTCCAAGCCACGACGAGCAGTTTATGGTGAACAGCATCCGTCCGTGCCTCCTCCCTCTCTCCTGTATGATAGTGATGTCTGACATGTATTCCAAAGCACAAGTCGAACGAAACGGTGATGTGCCAATCAATTTAAGCAGTGAGGATATTGAAAGGCTGGGCCGGACGGTGGGCGACGAGTTCGGACATCCGCCTCACTGTGCAGAGGTCGTGAGTTTTATCCCGGTTCTGGCCTTCCTGTGTGGAGTTTGCATGTTCTTCGATGTGGATTTTCTCCGGGTACTCCAGCTTCCTCCCACATTCCAAAAAACATGCATGGCAGGTTCAAGGAACATTCAACATTTTCTGTAGGTGTGAGCGTGAGCGCGGATGGTTGGTCATATATGTGGGCCCTGTGATTGGTTGTCGCCAAGATCAGGGTGGTTGTGGGTGGTTATAATGCCTGCCTATTTTACAAATACGGATCTATGTGAGGCTGCAAGTGTGCCACATTTGTCTCCATTGTACACTGAGTAGATCATTTTTATTTTAATGTCTTCTACTTTCTCCCTTTCATCATTTTCATAATTTCGCTGCCGTAAATTAGGAATTTCTAGATTGTGAGAGAAAGTTTTTCTAATCTGATCTCATCTTATCTTAATTTTACCCCACAAATACCAAGTTTCACAGACGCAGTAAACACAATAGACACATTTTTCCACACTTTGACCTTTCGCACGGTATATTTAATCACCGCAGCCGCGCTGGATAAAAGCTTCCAGGAAGTGGCCTGCGTGGTGCACTTTTATTTTCCGCTCGCTCATGTTCGAGACACGCAGCCAGTGGGCGAGGCAGTCGGGTTAACATAATTGTTTGTCAATCCACAAAATCATCAGGCCGTCTACAAAATAATAAAGACATCTGTAAATAGTGGGTGCGCGCTGTTTGCGTGTGACATACCATCCTGTTGGAAACTTTCACCTGGAACATTTTCAGCCCGCACAAGTCCCCTGGCAGAGTCACAATAGCGAGTCCATAAAAAGCAAATGGCTATTAGAGGATCCAGCGGTAGCAAATATGTCCCTGGCAGAATATTCATGTGGCTCTCTCCAGGTTCCAGCAAATGCATTTCGGTCCTACATAGTCGAGTCGTGTATTTACTTTGAGCTGGATAAGAGGCGGAGAGGCGATAATCACTGATTGAAATGTAAATGTGAGGAAGCTAGCTGAAGTATTAGCGGCGGTGAGCACTCAGAGTGGAGCTATGAATTACAATCCGACGCCCAAATTTTTCTCATCGGCCATTATGTAAATGGCCCTATAAGTGACCGGTTGTATTTGGAACAAAAATCAATGCGGGAGGTGATAAGTGAGAGTGGCTGACAGAGTGGTTGTAGATGTTTGAAATTCAGGGATGCTAATTTGATCATGCAAAGTGTATTCATTACATCGTGGTCCCCGCATGCTAATAGAGGAAAGTTCATATTGACCATAGTTTAGCGGGATGTCAGCAATCTGAGATTTTTTTTATTTATGTTTTTATAGAAACGAGAACCTACATGAAAATAGAAGCCTTGTGTACGTACCGCTCGAATGAAATCTATCCCTGCTGTCCGAATGAAAAAGGCATTTCTACACAGTGACCGCAGATTTATTGTTTGGCACCACGTTTCGCATTGGACAAGATGCTTCTCGGACACATTGTTTATTTTTTTTTTCCACCTCGACATATTTTTCACCATTTTATTCTCATTTATGTTTGATTTTGTGCCATCAGACCGAGAAAAAAAAAGTCATAGTTGTGACTGGAACAACCGTCGGGACACTTGACTTTCGGAGCTGCTAATTTATTATCCGCTGCTCACAAAATGTGAGGACTATTTGGCTTTCTTCGGGTGAAATTTATGGAAAATGTCAAAAGTTCCCAACTCGGTCTGAGAAGGTGATGTTTGAAGCATCTCAATGGTGCCGTTGATCCATTGTTAAGTGTCGTCTTGGACTCGGGATGCCAAAATATGAACAGCATGATGTTTAAACCCCAGCTCTTATTTGAACCAGGACATTTGTTGGTCGATTCAAGGATCAAACACCTGTTGTGAGTTTTGCCGTTAAGCTCATCGTTAGAAGAACAGCACCTCGTGCAAAAAGTACTGAAACATTCAACAGTTGGACATGCGCATTCAAAAGCGCAGAGAAGGTCACGTCAAGTTCACCTGTTGGAATGCATTGCGGGCTCGTCCTGAAATTTCACCCGTAAGCCAAATATCCCGAACCTTTTTTGGTGAGTGCTGTATGTTTTTTTCTAAATGTCGTCTCATTCAATAACACACAAGTCTTGAAGTTGAATTTTATTTTACGCTTGGTTACAAAGTAACTCCACAGGAGATAGGAATATATATTGAATTACATTTTGGAAGTCATTTCACTTTTACTGACCCCCCCCCCCCCCCAACACAATTATGCGCAAATGAATTTCAGGCTTCTGTTAGGAGATTAGGAAAGGCACATGTGCGCGCGCACACACACACACGTGCATGCACAGTGTTCCTCTGCAAATGCTTTTTTTCCAACATGAGGCTTTCCTCACTTTGTTTTGTGGACTGAACGTGGCGTTTCTGTGAAAGTTCTGGAAAGATTCTAATGCCGACCTGAAATAACATCCAAGTGGACTCCTGGTTGACACTTTTATCGTTACTTTTTCCCTCCCCTGTTTAGAAAGGCAGCGGCCTTGACAAAAGAAGTGCGCGGGCATGGGGAGGGGGGCGGGGTGGGGGCGGTTATGGCAGGGCTAATCGGTCCGGACTAGACCAGCGTGTACCCAGCCCAGTTCTCCGTGTGTAAACAATAGGGGTGTGGATTAGTTTGGAAACAATGTGTTTATTTAAAAAGGCCACTTCCTGTATGCACTCAGCAAGTCTGCCATTAATTTTATTGGCGACAGCTCCGGTTTTGACAAATCATTGTTTAGAACGGGGGGGGTTTGTAAACACATACCAAGCAAAATGGGACAATTTGGGCTCAGTTCCTTTTTTTTATTTTTATTTTTTTTATTTTTTATTTTTTATTTTTATTTTAAATCGCTGGCCAGTGTCTTCGATTGAGAACGAGGACAACAAATGTTAGTGTTGTTGTTGTTGTCGGAAGCGCTCAGATCAAAGCTTTCTGCCGCGTGCTCACAACTCCGCTTTGCATTTAAAACGGAACAAAATTCATTTTGTGCTTAGTAGAAAGCGCCATCAGCAGTCTGCACGCTGTGCCTCGAGGGCCAGACTTTGACTGCGCGTAGCCGCCAACCATGCCCGATCTCCACGATCGCCCAAAGCCACTTCCTGTTCAAAAAGTAAAAGATTTGCACTTTTTCTTCAGGGAGAAACAAACGCATTCAATCTAATCTCAATTACCCCGCCGAGGACCGCCGATCTCACTCTTGGTCTTGATCTCCCAAACGCAGAATCCAGCCACCGATCTGGTGTCGGCTCTGAAAAAGTCTTCCCCGCTGGAAACAAACAAAAAGTTTTCACCGGTCGCCGAGCCAAACCCGTTTTATCATAAAAACAAATAATAGTTGCCTTTTTTTTTCCACTGCCGGTCCCAAGCCTAGAGAATTGAAGGCCAACGGTGAGTGACACAAATATGTGACCAAAAAAAAAAATAAATGAGATGAAACTAAATCAACATGTTCATGAGGGGCGGGGGCAATGTGGGAAGAGGAGGTTCCCAACGTTAACCAAGGTGGTTCAGTCGGCGAGAGTCACAAATGCAAAACTCACTTGTATTCTTTGGCGTTCGACTCAGCATGACTTAGATTTGTTCTTGATTTTACTGCTTGGTGCTTTCTACCGACTTTATTATCGATTCGTCTTACTGTTTATTGTGTATGTTAAATCGCTCCATGTACAGCACTTTGTATGCAGCGATGGCTGTTTGAAAGTGCTCCACAAATACTCTTGACTTGACTTGACTTGACTTGACTTGACCTGATCTCGAAAACTGTATGTCTGACCTGATGGTGGCGCTACAGAAAAAGTCATTTCATCCCCCAAACCACTTGTAATTCATCCTCTTGTGGCAATATTTTTTTTGTTTTGTTTTTTGGCCTGAAAACCTTTTAACGACATTCATTCATTCATTCATCTTCCGTACCGCTTGATCCTCACTAGGGTCGCGGGGGGTGCTGGAGCCCATCCCAGCCGTCTCCGGGCAGTAGGCGGGGGACACCCTGAATCGGT
Organism: Hippocampus zosterae; assembly: GCF_025434085.1. NCBI lineage: Eukaryota > Metazoa > Chordata > Actinopteri > Syngnathiformes > Syngnathidae > Hippocampus > Hippocampus zosterae. Next base: position 21,561,023 of record NC_067459.1, read on the forward strand.
TGCCAGCCAATCGCAGGGCACACAGAAACGAACAACCATTCGCACTCACACTCACACCTAGGGACAATTTAGAGTGTCCAATCAGCCTGCCATGCATGTTTTTTTGGAATGTGGGAGGAAACCGGAGCACCCGGAGAAAACCCACGCAGGCCCGGGGAGAACATGCAAACTCCACACAGGGAGGCCGGAGCTGGAATCGAACCCGGTACCTCTGCACTGTGAAGCCGACGTGCTAACCACTGGACTACCGTGCCGCCCTCTTTTAACGACATGTTCATTCTAATTTCTAAATCGGGCCTGATGTGCTGACGCTGGAGGACACTCATTGAGAAGTTTCACTCTCAAGCGGCAATTTTTGTTCTCAACAAATAACAAAAAGGCTCCTGCACCAAAACCGAGTCAACAAATTCCCATGCATCATTTTGCGGTGTAAAAAAAATCCCCCGGAGTGGGGGGCGTGGGGTGGGGGGTCACATTGACCCCAAAGGGTAAAAGGTACTCGTAAGATTTGAGGATGGTAGCAGGGTTGATAGTAACGCGATGCAACCTTGGCCCTTGCAGACGACGGGAGGCCAAAGAGTAACAGGTCGGCTCGGGGGAGGGCGCTTAAGCCCCCCCTCGTTAGGCATGTAAATCCCACCCTTTACAGGCAAGGCGCCCCAGTGGATCCCTGTCAATTTCCCGCAGCTGCGCCGGGGATGGATTTACATGAATACACTCCATCACCGGCGCTTAACCTCCCGTATTATACAGCGACTCACTTTTGGGAGGCTTAGGGAAACGACTTTGCTCGTATCTCGCGGTCTCGCCTGGCGTGGGGTAAAGAAAGGTGCGATTTACAAGCCGCGCCGCGTGGCATCTCTTGTACGCGAACCTTTCGGGTTTTGTCCCGCACAAGGAGGTTAGCGGGCTGTTTCGCGATAAGCCGGCGCAACCTATCAACCCCTGCCAGGAGATAGAGCTCCGTCTTTCTGTCGGGCTTTATCGTCAGCCGGAGTGAAACTAAACCGCCGCTCGGCGAGCGGCGAGGCAACCGTTTGCCCGGATTACAGGCGTCAACTTTAATTTCAAAGACCAGTGGCGTATCCGGGGAAGGTGCAGGCTTCGCTTGGCACCGATTGGCAGCGGTCCCCCCCCCCCCTGATAAGCACCCGCGGGTGCTGTTTGCATTCACCGCGGGGGGCCGGTTGATCTTCTCGCGGTTCGTTCGTTTCATCAAACGCGAAGCGACGTGTGTCGGGGCTGCGCGTCCGCTGCTAGCTGAGCGCGATGGCAAACGGGGAGCCCCCGAAAAGTTCACGCTTCTGGCTTTGCGTGAGGAAATCAAGGCATGGATGGCACTGAATTTCTATGAAAAGAAAACAGAGGTGAGGCAAATTGATGCTTCTTTCATCTTCGGCAGCTTCTCCTTTGTCACATCTCGGCTGGATGATCGCAATGCACTTGACTTTGGGGTCAGACGATCCTCCATGAGGCATCCCCAGTTGGTCCAGAATGCTGCCGCTCGCAGAGGTACTGAGGACTAAGCGGAGGCTTCGACTCGGCATGCGACTTGTTTTTTACTTGGACTGTCTTTGTGCTTTGTTATCGTCCTCGTTATCAATTATTGTTGTCGTCTGAATTATTTGGGCAGCGGTGCTTGTTTTAGAGTGCTCAAGAAAATCCGCTTGAGTTGAGTTGCAGCACTAAGACCGTTTTCAAACGACAAATTAGACCGCTGCAAAGACGGATTTTGTTTCATTCATTCATTCATTCATTCATTCATTCATTCATTTTCCGAGCCGCTTGATCCTCACTAGGGTCGCGGGGGTGCTGGAGCCCATCCCAGCCGTCTCCGGGCAGTCGGCGGGGGACACCCTGAATCGGTTGCCAGCCAATCGCAGGGCACACAGAGACGAACAACCATTCGCACTCACAGTCACACCTAGGGACAATTTAGAGTGTTCAATCAGCCTGCCTCGCATGTTTTGGGAATGTGGGAGGAAACCGGAGCACCCGGAGAAAACCCACGCAGGCCCGGGGAGAACATGCAAACTCCACACAGGGAGGCCGGAGCTGGAATCGAACCCGGTACCTCTGCACTGTGAAGCCGACGTGCTAACCACTGGACTACCGGGCCGCCCGGATTTTGTTTCAGAATGTCATTTTTGAGAACCGTTTTTTTATTCAGTATGTGTCACCAAAACCAAATGACTGAGCGGAACAATCATGCGCGTCATGTTCATCGTCAAGAACCTTTGTGCCAAATGTCTGACAAGGCCGCCCAAACATCCGTCCGGCTCCGTTGCTTTGTTGTTTTCATGCCAGCTTATGGAGCATCATGGCGACGTGAGGGCCCCTTCGTTTCAGTGGCCGTTATTATTTGGAAAACCATTCCAAAGGGGGGGGAGGGGAGTGTCACATGGGAACAAATATCATTTACGAACCACTAATGACTTGCAAACAGTCTTCTAGCCGCTGGTGTCGGATGACGCCTTCTCCCAGCGTGTTTTCTGCTCGCCTCTCGACGGGGACGAGCCGTGGGACGCCGCGCGCTTCACAATCAAACGGAATAAACAGCAAGCAACCCCCTCCCCACCACCACCTCCACCGGTAACAGCGGCTGTAACACGTTCATTAAAAAAAAAACAACAATAAAAAATAAAAATAAATACCCAAACCCATCATTACTGCGCCCTGATGGTTTTTTAGGTGTGCCTTTGCTGTAAGAATTCAAATGAGACACTAAAATATGTACATCTCGTCTGCCCGAGATGAATTCGGGCCGTCGTATTAATAATAAAGCGGGTTTTAATGTGATTACACTTTGCGTCGTCTGAGCGGATCACGCTGCTGGACGACTGTTAATGAGTCATCAATAAAACATCCTCACAATGTCGCAAAGACACTCGCGGAGGCTCTCATTGTGCACGGGCGGGTCCAATTCGTCATTTGCCCCCCCCACCCCCCCCACCCCCGACCCCCCCTCTCTCAGGAGGTTTAGAGCGGTAGCCTGATGCGGCCTGACAGTTGCTGCATCAAGCGCCCGCTTCATTCATGTTAATCATCGGGCAAGCTCCCATCGCCATGCAAAAAATCCTTCAAGCATTTTCCTCTCTCGTCAAAATGTTTTTTTTCCCGCATTGCAACTGGGCACTGTTTCTAACCTTTGACCTCACACACACACACACACACACGCACATACACGTCGTTAAACTAGCTAAAAATCTGCAAGGACGGATTGGACGATTGCATGAAACTCATGTTTGAGAACTGGGTGTAAAAGTTTTCTTCTTCAACTCAAGAATTATTACGTTATGTTTTTTTTTTTATTTCAATCTCAAGAGGGTCTGTAATGAGAAAGTGAACAGGGGGGCGCCAAGATCCTTTATTGCGATCCACACGGAATCAGTTAATGCAAATTGTAACTAGTTAAGCGCGGCCAAATAATATGATCCCGTCGTCGGCGGCCGATTGCGATTATATAATGTCGGCATGAGCAAATAATCCGATTTCCTCCGTGATACAATTACATGATTTGTTCGGGTTGTCTCATCCACCAATAAGAGCAAACATCATATTAGGATTCGTGGCGCTTTCCGCGTGATCTTATCAATATGTGGAAATAATTGTCTGCCCGAGCGATTAAATTACATTATTGTGTATCTTTTTTCACGCCTAATAAATAATGATGGATGGCTCTTATTTTCATCGGCACCTGCAACCATTTCGTCTTCTTCCCGCCAACAAGTTAACAAACGAGAAGATAAATAAAGAAATCAAGCGACGGAGGCGCGAAAACCTTGAGCGACGGATGCCCCGACCCCGCTTCGCGTTCTTCGCACGAAACTCTTCGCCGGCTCGTCACGACAAAGCGAGTGCAAACACCCGACGCCAGACAGCCACCCTGAAAGTCAACACGCAACTGTTTATCCGTGGATTTATCTGCCGGCACGCAACAAAAGCACAAACGCCGAGATGAAAAACAAGTGGCACAGCTGCCGACGGAGCCTCCGGGTGCTTGTCGTGCGTGCCGGCATGTTGTCAAGCGCGAGACGCAAAAAAGTCAATAGAAGCCCTGCGATATTCACATTCGCCAGCTCGTGGGAAGTGTTCCCGACGGCGTCGCACCGCCGTTTTTCGCTCAAGCCTCCACGTTGTGTCAAAACGACAAAGCGGTGGTTTGTCCCGATCCGTCAGTCCTCTTACTGCCGGAGTGGAACCCCCGTCTCTCACCCCGAGTCTGCTGGAACAGGATTCCCAGTCAACAGGAGAAGCCAAATGGGCACAAAAAAAAAATAAATAAATAAAATAAATAAAAATAAAAATATGAAAATTTAAAAAAATGATGGCGGCCCGGTAGTCCAGTGGTTAGCGCGTCGGCTTCACAGTGCAGAGGTACCGGGTTCGATTCCAGCTCCGGCCTCCCTGTGTGGAGTTTGCATGTTCTCCCCGGGCCTGCGTGGGTTTTCTCCGGGTACTCCGGTTTCCTCCCGCGTTCCAAAAACATGCATGGGAGGCTGATTGAACACACTTAATTTTCCCTAGTGTGAGTGTGTGTGATTCCAGCTCCGGCCTCCCTGTGTGGAGTTTGCATGTTCTCCCCGGGCCTGCGTGGGTTTTCTCCGGGTGCTCCGGTTTCTTCCCACATTCCAAAAACATGCATGGCAGGCTGATTGGACGCTCTAAATTGTCCCTAGGTTTGAGTGTGGGCGTGGATGGTTGTTCGTCTCTGTGTGCCCTGCGATTGGCTGGCAATCGATTCAGGGTGTCCCCCGCCTACTGCCCGAAGACAGCTGGGATAGGCTCCAGCACCCCCCGCGACCCTAGTGAGGATCAAGCGGTTCGGATGATGAATGAATGAATGAATATAAAAATTTTAAAAAAATGATTCATTCCGGTCAAAGACCCCATTCGACTTTTGGACACAAGTAAAATATCAGAAAGGGCAGATTCCGAAAAAGTACTTCATGACAATGGGGAAAAGTAAATCCAGTGTTCGGTTGCTATGCGCTTTGCTTATTCTGGCTTCACTCTATCGGCTTACACAAGGGAAAAAAAAAAAAAAAAAACGCCGGGCACCCCTCGCCTGCCGCTAACAGCGCCCAGAAAGTTCACCTGGCCGCACAAACGCTAGACTAAAGCGAAATCCACTCAATGCCACATCGGACGTCTTTTCCTTTGTCACCAGTCAATAGAGTCCGCCAAGTTCCTGTTGCATACGATGAAACAAGGCGAGCGCAACAACCCCCCCCCCCTACTCCCACCCCGGTTAATTGACATCGGAAAGAGAAATGCAGTTATAAGTTTATAACCTGGCAAGTCATGCCTCGTGCACAGCTAGCCAAACGGCCTTGTGGGAAAATTTACATTTTAATGAAATATTTGAATAAGCCCTCGATATTCACTCTAGCAGGTCTCCCCCCCGTACTAAAACCAACATTTCATGTTTGTGTTTTGAATGGCAGCGTCAGGGAAATTAGCATGCCAATCATATAGATTAGCGGGGGCATCGGTGTAAAAGCAGAAGCCGCTTCCTTCATCAAACTGCGCTTGCGGGTAAACACCGCGCAGGGACAGCCTGCGAAGATAGCTCGCTCCGTTGTTTCTTTTGCTTTTTTCGTCATGAAAAAATAGGATTCGATTCAGAAGGGAGGAAAAAAAAACTCAATGAAATGAAATCCAGACAATCAATAGATCCATCCATCCATTTTCCAATCCGCTTAATCCTCACAAGGGCGGGGGCAGGGGGGTGCCGGACCCTATCCCAGCCGTCGTCGGGCAGTAGGCGGGGGACACCCTGAACCGCTTGCCAGCCAATCGCAGGGCACACAGAAACAAACAACCATCCGCGCTCACACTCACCCCGAAGGACAAATGTCGGGCGTTCAGTCAGCCTTGCCCGCGCATGTTTTTGGAATGTGGGATGAAACCGGACTACCCGGAGAAAACCCACGCAGGCCCGGGGAGAACATGCAAACTCCACACAGGAAAGTCGGAGCTGGAATTGAACCCGGCACCTCTGCACTGTCAGGCTGGACAAGCAATATCAACATCCATCTTAAACCAATCTAGTCGGCCAACTTGTGGAAAAGGGATTGTCTTTCCAAGGCGTCATGTGTCATCACATTCGAATCTGTCGCCTTCATGTTGCGGTGTTATGGTTGCAAGCAACAGCTGCCGACTGTTCACCCTCAGCTGGCGAGCGCAGAGACGATGAGGGTAATTATCCCCGTTTACACACACAAACAGAAACACTCACACACACACACACACACGCCTTCTCGGCTAACTGATGTGATAAGCACCTTTAGACTTTCATCTTCCTTTGGATCTCTTTTTTTAATTTTAATTGCCTGAACTCGCTTTGAGATCTGCCCGCGCCTTCGAATCCTTGGCCGGCCCGTGAATTACTGAGTGTTGTCTCCGGTCCCGGCCTCGCGGTTGTGTGTGCGTGTGCGCGCGCGCGCAGGGGCGGGGGGGGCAACGATGCGTGCCTTTTGAACAGCAGGTGGTAATTGAAAGAAAACAAGGGCTGATTAGCGAAGCGTCTGGCAACTCGTGATCCAAACGGCGAGCCGCAGAGGAGCCCAAACACGGGAGCTCCGGAATAAAGTACTCATCATCTAATTAACGCGACGCATTTTAATTACAGAGTAAACCAAGCCGTGCACTGTGTCAATTTAACTGATGGGCTAAGTACCGCTTTACAATATCGGAGATGGACAAATAATTGGAATGTAATGACATGCGCGGCAGGGCCCCGCAGCCCGGCTTCATAAACACGTTTTTTTTTTTTTTTTACAACAAACCGTGAAAAGCAAACACTGCAGGGCTGCTTGTTGCCACGCCACAAAATCGGGACGCGGCCGTGACTGCTGCGGTCCGTGGAGGAGACGCTTCAAATTGTGCAAATCGGGGCAGGTGGACCTTTTCGTTGCTTGCATGACGTTGTCACATTCTAAGGAAACGGGAACAAAAAAAAGCATCTGATTTCAAAATAGATCTCATAGGAGGCTTTTAAAATAGGATTAGGGTTTCACAATTAGGTTAGGGTTTCTAAATGGGGTTTAAATCTAGGGTTAGCGTTTCAAAATGGGAATTAAATCTAGAGTCTGGGTTTCAAATTAGACTTAGGGGTTTAGCATAGTGTTTCAAACGAGGATTCGGGTGTCCAAGTAGGGTCTCATACTAGGAGCTGTCATGTTTCGGTTTGTGACCAACAGGTGGCACTGTCGGGCTCTCCCTGCAGCTGCACACCTGTTGGTCGTTATGTAATTGTTTAAAAGGAAAATGCCTTACTATACATGGTCGGGTTTTTTTCGGCTAAAAACACCTTACTATACATGGTAGTTTTTTTCGGCTAAAAATGTTGTCCAAAATGCCTTACTATACATGGCTGTTTTTTTATCGGCTAAAAACGCCTTACTATACATGGTCGTTTTTATTGACTAAAAATTTCGTCCAAAAATGCCTTACTATACGTGGTCATTTTTTTTCGGCTAAAAATTTCGTCCAAAAACGCCTTACTATCCATGATCGTTTTTTTCGGCTAAAAACGCCTTACTATACATGCTCGTTTTTTTCGGTGAAAAACGCCTTACTATACACGGTCGTTTTTTTTCGGCTAAAAACGCCTTACTATACATGGTCGTTTTTTTCGGCTAAAAACGCCTTACTATACATGGTCGTTTTTTTTCGGCTAAAAACGCCTTACTATACATGGTCGGGTTTTTTTCGGCTAAAAACGCTTACCTATTCATGGTCGTTTTTTTTCGGCTAAAAACGCCTTACTATACATGGTCGTTTTTTTCGGTGAAAAACGCCTTACTATACATGGTCGTTTTTTGGGGGCTAAAAATTTTGTCCAAAAATGCCTTACTTTACATGGTCGTTTTTTTTCGGCTAAAAACGCCTTACTATAATGGTCGTTTTTTTTCGGTGAAAAACGCCTTACTATACATGGTCGTTTTTTTCCGGCTAAAAACGCCTTACTATACATGGTCGTTTTTTTTCGGCTAAAACGCCTTACTATACATGGTCGGTTTTTTACGGCTAAAAACGCCTTACTATACATGGTCGTTTTTTTGGGCTAAAAATTTTGTCCAAAAATGCCTTACTTTACATCAGGGGTGTCCAAACTTTTTGCCAAGGGGGCCAGATCTTATGTGGTAAAATGTCGGGGGGCCGACCTTGGCTGACATTCTTTACATTGAACAACAATATTGTTCAACAAATTTTAGTAAGCCAGTCTGTTTCACATTTCCATTTTTATGTTAATTTCAACAATCTTAAGAATTTCTTTTGGTTCATTTGAAACAGGCATATCACATGCAACTGCTTATTCACTTGACTTTTTCTTAAACAGAAGTCTCCTGAGTGCAAATTGATTGATTTGAAACATAAAATGTATCACCATGACTTTTCAATAGTCACAAAACCTTTGACTCGAACAACAGGGAAATGAACAAGCAATACACATATCCACAACTGCAAGGATCATTTGAAATATGACATATCAGTCAATATAAACACGGAGTGATGTCTTGTTAACTCGTGGGTGATGCCCTCTAGTGTCTAAATGCTATTACTCATTTAGTGAATGCTATTACTCATTTAGCCACTAGAGGGAAGCAGTACTCTATGAAACATCACTCCCCAGTCTACGAGACCTCAGTCAATGCAACACGTGTTCCATTGCGCCCAACCTGCGGGCCAGACGGCACTGATTTTATGACAGGGGCCGAGGGCCGGATGAACATCGACCGCGGGCCGGATTTGGCCCGCGGGCCGGACTTTGGACATGCCTGCTTTACATGGTCGTTATTTTCGGCTAAAAACGCCTTACTATACATGGTCGTTTTTTTCAGCTAAAAACGCCTTACTATACATGGTCGGGTTTTTTTCGGCTAAAAACGTCTTACTATACATGGTCGTTTTTTTCGGCTAAAAACGCCTTACTATACATGGTCGTTTTTTTCGGCTAAAAATTTTGTCCAAAAATGCCTTACTTTACATGGTCGTTTTTTTTTCGGCTAAAAACGCCTTACTATACATGGTCGTTTTTTTTCAGCTAAAAACGCCTTCCTATACATGGTCGTTTTTTTTCGGCTAAAAACGCCTTACTATACATGGTCGTTTTTTTCGGCTAAAAACGCCTTACTATACATGGTCGTTTTTTTCGGCTAAAAACGCCTTACCTATACATGGTGTTTTTTTTCGGCTAAAAGTTTTGTCCAAAGATGCCTTACTTTACATGGTCATTTTTTTTCGGCTAAAAATGCCTTACTATACATGGTCGTTTTTCTCGGTGAAAAACGCCTTACTACACATGGTCGTTTTTTTCGGCTAAAAACGGCTTACTATATGGTCGTTTTTTTTTCGGCCAAAAATGTTGTCCAAAAATGACTTACTATACATGGTCGTTTTTTTTTCGGCTAAAAACGCCTTACTATACATGGTCCTTTTTCTCGGCTAAAAATTTCGTCCAAAAATGCCTTACTATACATGGTCGTTTTTTTCGCTGTGCAATTGTAAAACAAGGCTGTGTGTTGAAAAAATAAATCTGAAACTGCATTTAAGGGTGGCTCTATACTGGCTGGCCATATATGGGCCGGAGTTGTAAATTGATTTCTGGCCCAAATACTTCATTCCACAACTGGCCCTCATCTGGTTTGTCAGAGTCAAGCCAGTGCCTCCTTTGCCACTCCTGGGCCGTGTTCGGCCCACATGCATTATGCCAGTGCCGACTCAAGGCCAGCTGTGCCAGCTTCATGCCGAATCCGGGCCAGATGCCTTTGCTGACTGGGTATTTATTCATATTATTTGATACAATAACTCAGACTAACCTTTCCAATTTGTCTGTACTCTTGTTGGAACCAGCGGCGAGTCAAACTGTGGTCAAGCGTGGAAGCCCAATCGTGCAGCACATACTGTGACGAGGTAGCTCGGCATTTGATTTATTTTATCCCCACCCCTCCACTCCCCCACACTCAATCGTCCTGTTCAAAAGCCCTAATGAATGAATCCCTTGACATTTATGTGTTGGCGCTCTAAGCTAAGCAAGAAACAATTTATGTCACCTCAAGCTTTTGAACAAATCAATGCAAGTGTTTGTAATGACTTGTTTCACAAGATGAAAAGTGCTTCCACTTGATCTTTGCCTCATGTTTAGTGGCCAAGCGTGACCTGTGCAGCCTCGCTCGTAATACCGTCTTATAGATGTCTTGCTCATCGGCATTAGCTAGCGCTGGCGCTCACCAAGACGCACACCCTCATCTTCCCGCACTTTTTTACGCCGCCACAATTTACAACTTATTAAACGCCGTGCCCGAAATTGCTGTTGGGAAAAAGTGCCTCGTTTTGATGGTGAAATAATTTCATGTTCATGTGTTGATTGGGAGTTGCGATGACAAACACAGAAAATAGCGGCCAACTCACGTGACGGAGAAGCGTGATTTGACGTGTGTCAAGTGACACAGCCAAATGTAACGGAGAATCCGGTAATTTTTCAAAATAAAATATCTTTCGTATTCCAAAATAAATACGACGGAATTAATGTACGTTCTTATTGTTTGAGTCCGTAAACTGAAAGCCCGGCAGACAAACAGAAAATGACAAGAAACAGACTGAGAGCAACCAGCATTTTATTGCATGTTTCGAGCGCTCACGTCAGTAGTTGGCACTGACGACAACAGAGTCTGCATCAGTTCAGACAGGAAATGAGGAGGTGACGCACTTATGAAGAGAGGCGCAAAAATATGTCTCAATTAAAAATATATATTAAAAAAAACAAGGAAAAGACATGGTTCACCCTCAAATAAATTAAACACGCACGACTGCAAGATGAGAACGAGGCCCCTCCCACCAGCCGCCCTCTGCACAAAAGGCAATTGCAGGGGGCCGAATGACTGACGGCGGATGGCAAAACAAAAAAAAAATTAATGGCTTCTTAGCTCAGAGTGAGGCGACAAGACAAGCTGACAAAGAGCGGTGACCTCTGTCCATCAATCATGAAACCTTCAATCTGAAAAAAAAAAAAAAGATGAGAAGGGCGACTCAGGGATGCGCCGCTGATGATTTTATTTTTTCTCTTGGAAAAAAACAACAACAAAGAAAACAAGTTTGTAACAATAGTCTTTCCACCTTTTACGTCTTGGCACCGCCTATTTGTCTTTTTCCTTTGAGCCCCATCCGTGATGCAGCCTTGGATTTGGACGGACCGCTTCAACCTGAAGGCTTGAACCTCTAGCGCAGAAGGCAGCGGAGGGACCAAAAGGAAGTATCAAAAAGAGAACCCCCCCGCACCGGCCCCCAAAAAAAGGAACATACATCTGCACAAAAATTCTAAAGTCAATGAAATAAAAAGTCTGACAGTTGAAAATCCAAAATGGCGGGCGAGATTCCCCGAGCTGCCCACATCTGCCTTGACGATTTCCTCTGACTTTTTTCACCCGTGTGCAGCGCAGTTTTATAGCCGAAAATACGTGCAGCAGTTTTCCACGCATGTATCCTTTCGAGAGAGGGTTCAAGATGGGATCTCAAACTTAACTGAGCCCCCTTAAAATTTGATTTGAAGTTGATTTTCTTTCTCATGTTGTCATCTTTAGAAATGTCAAGCTACACACGCTGAGAATGTTCTCGCGTCGTCCTTTCCTGTTTTCAAAGGAAAACAATTGAGGCCGGCCAAGAGTGCAGGGCGGTGGGCAAGCCGACCACGTTGTCACGATCCGTCAGACTGGTCCCGACCCCCTCCCACAGACTTGCCTCGTTTGAGCGTTAAAAGGTATATGCTGGGCGAAAAAAAAATAAAATAATAATAATAAAAAAAAAGTTTTGTGTTGAATCTGCTCCATTTTATGTCCTCAAGCATCTATACAAAATAAAACCGTCTGGATCCAGATCGCGGATTCAAATACGTACCTGGATCAGGACGATTTCATTTCGTGCAAAAATTCCAACCAAATAAAATGGAGTCAATTCAACACAAAACTTTTTTTTTTCCCCAGTGGCGTAATCGATAACAGTAACTGTCACAAAGTACCTTGTACTTAATAGTTGACAGGAGTGCTTTTCTTTTCTCTCTCTCTTTTTTTTTTAATATAAAAAGTAATACAGAAACTTAAAAACAATCAATCAAGTCAATGTTTGGGGTACACTGGAACCCAGTCGGGATGCAAAAACATCTCAAAACAGGCATGCAATCATTCAAAAATGATAGACATGACGACGGAATCCATGAAGGAAACATCGTGCGGCCCACTTGACAGAAAGAACCCTTCCGACATTGGTCTCACGGGTCTATTTTTTTTTCTCCATTCCCTGTAATATCAAAATTTTTTTTTGATGACTCACTTAGCGCCTCTTCTGCTCACTTCTAAAGAATACAAATTTCCCTAATTTGGTCGCAATCGATGCTCAGAGCCGCCTCGGTTGGTAATTTTGTTGCACGGTATCTCTTTGGTCGTGTCGCAACACAATTTTTATTTAGCACTCAGCATTTCGCAACTGGTAAATAAATACCGCTTGGAATAAACAAGAACAAATTCAAAAGTGATTGGCCCGCATTTCGAATTTCACCAAGTAGATGAGACCGCCGTCTTCAGACCTTCCTCACCGAGGTACAAAAGCGGAATGTTTCGGACCATCCAACGAAAGAAAACATTTCAAGTGCTGCGGACTTGCGCTCGGGTCGAACGAGTCATGCCTCCACAAAAAAAACAAAACAAAACAGGGAATGAATCTTTGGGGTGGCCCGGTAGTCCAGTGGTTAGCACCTCGACTTCACAGTGCAGAGGTACCGGGTTCGATTCCAGCTCCGGCCTCCCTGTGTGGAGTTTGCATGTTCTCCCCGGGCCTGCGTGGGTTTTCTCCGGGTGCTCCGGTTTCCTCCCACATTCCAAAAACGTGCGTGGCAGGCTGATTGGACGCTCTAAATTGTCCCTAGGTGTGAGTGTGAGCGTGGTTGGTTGTTCGTCTCTGTGTGCCCTGCGATTGGCTGGCAACCGATTCAGGGTGTCCCCCCCGCCTAGCTGGGATAGGCTCCAGCACCCCCCGCGACCCTAGTGAGGATCAAGCGGTACGGAAGATGAATGAATGAATGAATGAATCTTTATCTTTAAGATGGACCCAAGTTAGAATCATCAAGCGTGTTCCGGAATTAGTCTGAATTTTGATCTGGCTGGTGGCACACCTGCCATCCCCCCCTCACCCCCTTCCGATGAAACTGCCTGCTGCTTGGAAGTGATCAGAAATCGCCTTGCGGCTCAACGTGCTCGGCCATTTTGAAAGTGAAACGTTGTAAGGATGCGTCCAAACCGGTGTAATTTCGCGCTCATGTATTCAAAGGTTCAATGAAACTTCATTGATGCATAGAGAGCGCCGTCATCATCGGAATGCTGCCTCGCTGGTGGACTTCATGATGGGGGGGGGGGGGGGGGGAGGCCAAGGGGGGGAAACGCTCAGGCTACAATTTTTTTTCTTTAAATGATTAAAAAAAAAAAATGATACACCGTGTCAGACATTCTGCTTTTTTTTTCTCTTCGAAAGAACATCAGAGGAAATTATAAACATTCATCATCTAGTGCCGAACACACGCGCAATCTCCACAGCATGGACATGAGGTCTGATGAGTTTCGAGAAAAGACAACATAAAAAAAAAAACCATCAAAAAAAAAAAAGACAACATCAATAACAGCATTGGCTGATGGAAAGACATCGTCCTGATCAAACCGCCCCCCCCCCAACCAAGAAAACAAAACAAACCTCTCTCACAGTAGAAGGACTCGTTGCGATGTATTGAAGGCAGTGAAAGCAAATCCCCCCCCCCCCCGAAATGACACGTCAGTCAAGTCTCTGTCAAAATATGTGCCGTGAGACGGGCATGTTGTGGGGATGGTGGGTGGGGGCGGAGGGTGGGGGTGGGGGGGTGTGCAGATGTAACCCTGTCACAGTCCGCCATCCTGGCTGCGTGGAGAGGGGGTCTCTTGTCCCCCTTTTCTGACCTCTCATCTGTGAGGCAAGCGCGTCGCCAACGTACCGAGCCCATTCGTCCGTCTTCAAAAGTCAAAAATCAACGTCGTCTGTTTTTTTACGCCGATCCAATGTCGGGGGGGGGGGGGGGTGAAAAAGGAACCCACTCGTGGGATGTTTTGTGTGTTGAAGGTTTTTTGTTGTTGTTGTTGTTTTTTTTTGTTTTGTTTTTTTTTTTATGGCACTACTCAAAAGATACTTGGCAACGGTGGCCATCGGCGCTCTTGAGATTTGCCGTCCATTGTTTGTCTCCCGGACGGACGCGCCAAACTTCACAGCATGTCGTCATGGCCCCGCTCGTCGTCGTCGTCGTCGTCGTAATCTCTGTGCCGGTCGAAATCGGGACTGTGGTTGACAGTCGTAACCAGGGAGAGCGGTCCGTCGTGGTCCTCGGGGTCCAGTGGTTCCTCTTTGATGCTGGCGTGGTGCCTGGAAGAGCAAAATGACAAAATGCACAACGACTGTAAAGAAGGCGAAAAAAAACAAAACGCCCGCCATCTTCGGGAAGCCCCAACGATCATCGCAGCTTTCTTTCTTCTGACGCGCGCGGGCGCGGCTCCACGCTCTTTTTCATTGTCACGGCGACCGAGAACAGGGTATTCACTTAGAATTGATAAATGAGGAAGATTAACCACGCGCGACGGCCACGGGAGAGAGAGAGAATGGACTCTGCCGTCGTCAGCCTTCCGGTGGCGGCGGATCAGCGGCGCGCTCTGCGTTCGCCCCCCCCCCCTTCCCGCTCGTTAACATGCACAACCAGCGAGACGGGTCTCCCGAGGATGACCCCGAGCCGGCTTCTATCATTAATCAACTTCAAGTAAACAGAGCGCTCAGACAGCGCCGCACGCGCTTTAAAGCCCCGCAATTAATGCGTATTTTCAAGCGAGTGTCAATAAGGGAAGAAAAGCGCTGGCAGGGAAGGCGGGCGAAGAGAGCAGACGCGCGCTCGGCACAACTCGGCGATAAGAAACCTGGGCCCTTAGGAGAATAATAACGCTGTCACTTGTAAACAAGGCAAAAACATGAGCCCCCCCCCCCGGCCCCCCCCCCCGCAAAGAGCCGCTGAGGAGATGAGCTGTGCCAAATTTCTCATTACGCAAACAGAGCAGGAAGAGCGCGCGAGGGGAGACGGGTGAGCTGTGGCAGAAAGCAGGAAAAAAGTCATTTGCGGCAGCCGCGGAGGGGTGGGGGGGGCTCATTTAGCCGCACTGACAAGGGACGAACTGGCACGCGCTTCATTCCTCAAGCCCACGCGCCACAATTGCACCGTATGCCAATGAGCTGACATATCTTGTTGCAAATGCTGAAAAAATATATAATAATATATATAATAAAGGCGGGGGCGGGGGGGGGGGGGGGGGGTTGCTGCTGCCGCAAGAACAAACGTGAAAATGTTATCACGAGCCCATTGAACGGCCCGCCTCTGGATACCTGATGGTCATTTGGCCGCTTAAGAAACAAGCGGCGGTGAGAGTTGACGTCTCGGCTGAGCGATTGCCTCGGTCGCGGAACGTACGATTTCGTTGTTCCTGTTTTTGCGGTGAACCGAGAAAAATAAACGTTCGCACGCGACGGATGGCTGTTTGTTTATAGTCGATTTGAAAGCTCCGCTACCGGACTGTAAATCGGTTTGGGTCCCGAAGACATGAAGGAAATGCGCCTCTAACTGTGAACAAAAGGTTTCGTTGACTACTCCCGTTTTTTAAGTGGTAGGATGAAATTAAATCATCTGATCCATTCATTCATTCATCTTCCGAGCCGCTTGATCCTCACGAGGGTCGCGGGGAGTGCTGGAGCCTATGCCAGCTGTCTTCGGGCAGTAGGCGGGGCACACCCTGAATCGGTTGCCAGCCAATCGCAGGGCACACAGAAACGAACAACCATTCGCACACAAACTCACACCTAGGGACAATTTAGAGTGTTCAATCAGCCTGCCACGCATGTTTTTGGAATGTGGGAGGAAACCGGAGCACCCGGAGAAAACCCACGCAAGCCCGGGGAGAACATGCAAACTCCACACAGGGAGGCCGGAGCTGGAATCGAACCCGGTACCTCTGCACTGTGAAGCCGACGTGCTAACCACTGGACTACCGGGCCGCCCGGACCATTTTCAATGCCCGGACCTATTCATCTGATCCAGACAATTGTTTTTTTGTTGTTTTTTTTAAGTCGACTCTCCATCTCCTCAAACAATGTGTCCAGATCCAGATCATTTTATTTTGTGCAACGATGTCACAAAATAAAGGGGAGTCACTTTAACACACCATTTTTTTTTCTCTCCAGCATTAAAAAAAAAAAATCAATTCCACTCTATCTTTCTTTTGTTTTTAAAAGTCTTTTGTCAACGGAGGCTCTTTTTTAAAAAGCCACATTTGCTTTCTCTTTGCTTTGTCTTCGTCTGTTCTGTTTGTCAATCTTTTTAGGTGTTTTGCGTTTGCGCACGCCGTTGCCCCGCGGATGAAATGTGCTGCATAAATGACGTTGCTTTGCCTACAACTGCCAAAGAAATGATGATGGGGCGGGGGCCAGGGGGGGGGTTATTTGTATTCAGCAAACGTAATATGAGTACTACCGCAAATGCCCAAACCAAGTTTTATGTGGATATGATAAAACACGAAAGAAAACCGATTCAACAAGTTTCGCCTTGGCACAAAGCATATACACTTAATTAAAGAAAAAAAAAAGTAAAAAAAAAAAAGAGTGCGAGCGTGAGCCTCGAGCGAGACGCAGAGAAGCAGAAGGGAGAAGCAGGCTGCCTTGAGGCCAGCACACCCATCCTGTCTCTGCCTTTCCTGTTCCACAGCCATGCTCACAGCTACAGTATGTTCGCGGTGATAAGGGATGGCACTTTCCTCTAGTTGGCCCCGAGCTTTGTTGCTACACCTTCTTTTTTTTTTTTTTTTTTAAAGCAGGCAGAATTTCGGGAGGCCATCGGCGAGTCTTCCCGCGGAGCACACGAGCGGTCGGCGCTCACATCTGGAAAGCATGCATTGCGCCGTATTATTTTAAGCTTCAAACAACTTAGCGGACTGCTCCTACTCAACAAGTGAATTGGCGGCTGCGGTCGCAGGCCGACCGCGACTTTCCTACACGAGAGCTTTTGAATCATGTCCTCCAGACTCATTTTTTGCTTTCGTGTTGTTTTTTTTTTTTTAACTTTAGGCAGCTCCTGCACGCCGTTTTCATGCGTCGCGGCTCGCGTTTCACCGCGTCCGAGCCAACCGTTAGCTCACTTGGCCGCTCTGTCGTTTTGTGTTTACACAATTTGGATTTGGGCTCATTTAAAGTCACGGATGGGAAGAAAGATTTCCAAATGGCTGGTTCGAAATCGCAGAGAGGCCCCCCCCCGGCCTTTTCTTCCCGCTTGAAACAAAGTTCCCCGAAGGCCGCGACCCCGACCGCAAAGCCGCATCATTTGTCGATCGGTCGTCCTCCCACACACGTTGCCCATCCCGATGGTTTTATGTTCAAGTCAAGAGTATTTCTGGAGCACTTTCAAACAGCCATCGCTGCATACAAAGTGCTGTACATGGAGCGATCGAACATACACAATAAACAGCAAGACCAATCGGTAATAAAGGCGGTAGAAAGCACCAAGCAGCAAAATCAAGAACAAATCGAAGTCAAGTCAAGAGTATTTCTCGAGCACTTTCAAACAGCCATCGCTGCATACAAAGTGCTGTACATGGAGCGATCGAACATACACAATAAACAGCAAGACCAATCGGTAGTAAAGGCGGTAGAAAGCACCAAGCAGCAAAATCAAGAACAAATCGAAGTCAAGTCAAGAGTATTTCTCGAGCACTTTCAAACAGCCATCGCTGCGTACAAAGTGCTGTACATGGAGCGATCGAACATACACAATAAACAGCAAGACCAATCGGTAATAACGGCGATAGAAAGCACCAAGCAGCAAAATCAAGAACAAATCGAAGTCAAGTCAAGAGTATTTCTGGAGCACTTTCAAACAGCCATCGCTGCATACAAAGTGCTGTACATGGAGCGATCGAACATACACAATAAACAGCAAGACCAATCGGTAATAAAGGCGGTAGAAAGCACCAAGCAGCAAAATCAAGAACAAATCGAAGTCAAGTCAAGAGTATTTCTCGAGCACTTTCAAACAGCCATCGCTGCATACAAAGTGCTGTACATGGAGCGATCGAACATACACAATAAACAGCAAGACCAATCGGTAGTAAAGGCGGTAGAAAGCACCAAGCAGCAAAATCAAGAACAAATCGAAGTCAAGTCAAGAGTATTTCTCGAGCACTTTCAAACAGCCATCGCTGCGTACAAAGTGCTGTACATGGAGCGATCGAACATACACAATAAACAGCAAGACCAATCGGTAATAACGGCGATAGAAAGCACCAAGCAGCAAAATCAAGAACAAATCGAAGTCAAGTCAAGAGTATTTCTGGAGCACTTTCAAACAGCCATCGCTGCATACAAAGTGCTGTACATGGAGCGATCGAACATACACAATAAACAGCAAGACCAATCGGTAATAAAGGCGGTAGAAAGCACCAAGCAGCAAAATCAAGAACAAATCGAAGTCATGCTGAGTCCAACGCCAAAGAATACAAGTGAGGAGGGCTTTAAAGATGGCCAGCGAGGAGGCTTGCCGAATGTTCAGTGGGGGTTCATAGAAAGCGGGCCCGGAACGGAAGATGCGACACGTTTCCCGCTACTCACATAGCTGGCGGCGGCGAGCGTCCGGGGCTGCTGTCGCTGCCGTTGCTGTTACCGTGGTCCATCGCTCCGTTCATCTCTTCACGGATGGCGTTTGCCAGGGAGTTGAAGGTGGGACTTCCAATGGAAGCGGTTGTGTATAGAGGTATGTTGTTCTCTGCCATCGAAGCCTGAAATGCAGGCAGACCCCAACCCCCCCCACCCCCGGGCGTTAAAACGGAGGGAACGGAAGAAAGTTGTCAGTCGCCCGTCACTCGTTTCACACACATCCGGCTCGCCGTGAAAATCAAGCCGGCGATGCGATATCTGATTTCCTTATCGGCCCGACTTCCCAGAGGCGCGTTTGAAATTCTCGTTTTTTTTTCACCTGGAATGCGGCGGAGAGGGTCGGCCCGTAGCTCAAGCTCGTGTGAATGTTCTTCACCAAGGCCGGACTTCTGCAAACAGAAATGGGATTAGGGCCTGCGTCTTTTGTTTTGCATCTCGCCTCGCGCGCGTTTCTCAACGGCGGTCTCATATTTGCTGATAAGAAATCAATGCACTCGGCACGGAGAGCCAAAATGCACTTGCCGCTCGAGCGATGACAATATGAAGGCGTGACAAAAGTATCTTTGAAGTGTGCGGGAAGCGAGAATAAGTTGGAAGACAAAAAGCATTGATGGATATCGATGCATCACAGCAACACTGATGGGGGAGGAGAGGGGGGGTGGGGTTGCATGCATGGGTGGCGGAACGGGGGGTGTATGCCAGGCTTGGGCTCAGGCGGAAGGGCTTACTGTACAAGCGGCTCGTCAAAGTTCTCATCGAGGGCGCATTTCCGAGGGCGGCCTCGCTGCACGTGTCGGCCGCGCTTAAACTCCTCCTCGTCAACGGTCCAGTAGGACCCAAACTCATCCTCTACTCTCACAAAGCACTTATGCAGCGAAAGGTTGGTGCGAACGGCACCCTGGGAAAGTGAACCGGCGGGGGATAGGGTGGGGGTGGGGGGCAGCCAGATGCCCATGCGGCGTGCGACGACACGGACAAACACACACAAAACACAAGGAGGGGGGGGGGCAGAGGTTGAGGATCACAATGAAAATCAGCCAAAGCCATCGCGGGTTACGGGGGCATCACCGAAAGCCTTTCGAGAGCATGAGGGGGGGGGCGCCAAAGCAAGCGGGGACTTTGGACGATGTGGCACACAGACAGTGAGATGGAGCAGCGGCAGCGGCAGCGGCAGCCTCTTCCCATCGGGCAACTCAAAGGAGCAAAACCTACCCACTGATCTTTTGGGGCCGTCTCTTTTGGAACTCTATTTCGTCCACTGTCCACACAGCCCCTTTTACGTTTTCTACTCGCACAAAACACTTGTGTAGACTAAGATTATGCCGGACTGCATTCTGCAGTTGTGTAAGAAGAAAGAGAGAGAGAGAGAGGGGAAAAAAAAGGTTCTATCAGTGAACATCTCTGCATGAGGAACATTTCATTGCAAAAAAAAGAGATGCAGCACACGGTCTTTGATTTCAGGAAGACTGGGCGGTAGAATAATAGAAAAATAGAGATTAGGGCTCTAAAATAAATACATTCATGATCCACCGCAGTAATCAATGTCAATGTCACGGCTGTCTTTCTGAGACTCGGAGGAAAAATTAGGTGCGATTCCGCACATCTTCCGCAGATCAAAATCAGATGGATTGTTGAAGGTGGAAAAAAACAACCACAAAACAAAAAACTTTACACTACGCAATATCTCTGCAACAAGCACAACTGGGATAGTCTTTAATAATTATTCTATTTCAACTGCCAAACTCCCCGACCCTGTCCCTTTAGTTTTTTTTCACCTTGTCAGCGTTTTCATATGGGTCCTATGGACACGCCCCCACCCCCCACCCCCACGTTTTCCCTTCAGTGGTCATGCTTCATGATTTTTACATGGCTCGTTTCCATTAAAAAAAAAAAGGCTTAAAATACGACGAGACCAATAAATACATCCTGCTGTTTGAAAGCTAACTTTGCTATCGGCGTTGGAACGCAGTTTAGAGCAAGAGTAGCGGAATACAGTACAGTATACTTATCTCGTGGAGAATGAGGCCGTTGCAAGAGAGAGAGAGTGTGTGTGTGTGTGTGTGTGTGTGTGTGTGTGTGTGTGTGTGTGTGTGTGTGTGTGCATAGAGTCGCATCCAGCGGCACGTGACGGATCACCAAGGATTTAGAAGAGGCTTTCAGTTCCTAATTTGCCTTTTCCACTCATATTTTACTTTTTTTTTCTTTTTCTTGCTCACGTCTTCTTTTTAAATTGTTTTTGTTTTGGATTGTGCGCGTGTGAGCTCATTTGCCTTTTCCACTCATATTTTACTTTTTTTTTTTCTTTTTCTTTTTCTTGCTCACGTCTTCTTTTTAAATTGTTTTCGTTTTGGATTGTGCTTGTGTGTGAGCTCATTTGCGGTTCGGTGGAAAGTGGAGCCAAGCCACCTACCATCTGAACATCCCCCCGACAAATTACAGGCACGTTGTTTACGGTTGATCAAAAACAGAATAAGGAGGTTATTATCGTGCATTTGGCCAAAGTCGGGACGGTTTCATAAAGAAATCATTCTCGGACGTGACATGAGCCGAAGGACAAACGGGAAGCTTACCTTCCACGTTGCCGCGTTGCGGCGAAAGTATGCAAACATTCGTGTGAACCAGTTGTAGATTTCGTTTAGTGTTAGCTGCTTTTCTGGAGATTCGAGGATCGCCTGGATGAGGAAACAAATATGTCAAATGTCGCTCGCTTCACAAAAGCGATAAATAAATCACAAGAAGCCGGCAGGTTTTGCGTGTGTTCGTGCAAGAAAAACAGAGAACGGGAGCGACTGTGCGAAGTGGACTGGCTGTTTATGTCGCCCCCCCCCCCCCCCCGGGCCTCCCCTCCTCCCTCCACTTTTCATTCAAATGGAAGATTTGAATACATTTTCTTTTGTGGGTGTCCGCGAAGGGCAGGCAAAAACATTTCTCAGGCAGATTACAGGGCCAGCAATTACGGCCGGCTCAGATTAATTCCTGAGATCCCAGATTACTGCAAGCGAGCGATAATTGAGTGGCATTCGTAAAACAGGTCCGTCCCTACTGTTGTGTGAAATGAATTTGCTTATAATCGCTGAAATGCAAATCACGCGAAATGTTTGGGGAACCTCTCGTCATTTGAGGCCGACTAACCAGTCGAGTCGACATCCAGTCAAATTGAACAAGAAAGAAAGAAAAACTCAAACGCTCCCTCAATAGGCGAATTGAAATTACTCGAGGCACCGAGACCCGAGCCCGGCGCAAGCGGAACATTACCTGTCTTATTAATGAGGCGTACGTGAATGGTGGTCGAACATCTGCGTTCATGTAAAATTCTTTGTTCTGACTGAGATCTGCAACGACAAAAAAAAAACAAACATGATGAGCATCATGACACAGGGCCAGACCGTGTCACGAAAAACCAAAAGAGCATGTTTGGGGGTACCTGGGGAGATGGGCATGTTGTATTTTTCCGAGTAACGCCGTCGCAGGGGGCCCATGCTGTGGAGGTTGTTGGCTGTGATGACAGAGTGAGTCTGCGACAGGGGCGTGAGCGGCGCCGTGGGTGTGGTGGGGGTTTGGGCCAGGCTCAGTGGAGGAGAGGCTTCGGGAGGGTTGGACTTTGACAATGTAATGTTGGACACCAAGTTGAGCTACGGGCAAATGGAACATAAACAAAAGCCAACCCATGTGAGCTCAGTTTGCCACAAAGATGAACCCCAAATCGGTAATAAAGGCGGTAGAAAGCACCAGACAGTAAAATCAAGAACAATTCGCCACAAAGATGAATCCCAAGCATTGAAAAGCCAGGAAAAAGTGACGGCAATATCATGACTCTTTTCCTCGCTCGCCAGCCAGTTCCACTTTCCTGTTTCGGTAATAAAGACGGTAGAAAGCACCAGACAGTAAAATCAAGAACAATTCGCCACAAAGAGGAACCCCAAGCATTGAAAAGCCTGGAAAAAGTGACGGCAATATCATGACTCTTTTCCTCGCTCGCCAGCCAGTTCCACTTTCCTGTTTCGGTAATAAAGGCGGTAGAAAGCACCAAACAGTAAAATCAAGAACAATTCGCCACAAAGATGAACCCCAAGCATTGAAAAGCCTGGAAAAAGTGACGGCAATATCATGACTCTTCTCCTCGCTCGTCAGCCAGTTCCACCTTCCTGTTTCGGCCTGTTTGTTTAATCTTTTGTCTCTTTAGAAAACACGCCCCGTCTCATCCTGTTCACCGGGACGACGCCGGAACGCTCGCCGCACGGGAAGGCAAAATGCGGCTGTGTCCTTCTCGAGATTGCGTTTCTTGGCTAATTACAAAACCGAAATGATCTTCCGAGATCTGAAAGCCGCTGATGGGAACGATCTGATGATGAACGACTTCTGCTTCAGAGCGAGCACTTCCATTCGACCCGTGGAAGACAGCCCGGCAACGCTAGCGAGTCGTGGCCCGTGCCCCCCCCCTCCCCCCCCGTGCACACGCCGGGGCTCGACTTAATAATGACGACAAGGTAGACTAATTATGGCAAGTGCAGCTGGGAGCCACGTGCCAGGCGTCCATCCGGCAGCGGCGGCCGAGTGGAAAATTTGAGTCCGACCCTTGCTCCCGCCATTAATTGGCGCGGAAAACGCGTGACACATATACATCGCCGCGGTTTGCAGAAAAGAGAACTATTCCCAAATGGCGTGTGAAAAATGAAATGAAAACAAACTTATATTGAGTCGATTAAAGCACAGAGCTGATGGTTCGGGCCAAAAGTGGAAGCCGCAAATCTGACGGACAATAACAACTGCAAAATGCTATCGGCAAAACCACACAAAAAAAGGTCATATTCCTTTTTGCGCACGGGAAGAAATCAAGCGTCAAGTCAACGGTATTTCTAGAGCACTTTCAAACAGCCATCGCTGCATACAATGTGCTGTACATGGAGCGATTTAACAAACACAATAAACAGCAAGACAAATCTGTAATAAAGGCGGTAGAAAGCACCAAACAGTAAAATCAAGAACAAATCTAAGTCATGCTGAGTCGAATGCCAAAGAATACACGTGAGTTCTGAGGAGGGCTTTGAAGATGGGCAGCGTGGCAAGGGGAGAGTCCTACGGCGCACGCCGGACAAAATAAATCACACTTGCAAAACGGCATCAATAGTACGTTGACTCGTCTTGCTGAGGATTAGCCCCGGCTTTGTTTCTCGTTTCATCCACATTCCCCCGGCCGTAAACATGGAGAGCTTTGCAACAATAGGCCAGACGGGCTGGTAATAGCCCGGCCCTTTTGTCTGTCTCACCATTTGGACTCGCTCCAGCGTACAGACAAAATGAGACTTCAGACTGAAATTAATTAAATGGTAATTGGTGATCTAATTAGACTGCCTTTGACTCGGCAAGCCGCTAAAGAAAATAAACAAAAAGTCCCTCCCTCAATTATGTATGGCGTAAAAGGTCAGATTTCTGACGAGGATGCTTAGTGACACCGAGCGCTGGCGCGCACGCACGCGCGCATTGCTAATGCGACACGTTTGGTTTGAGCGCCCGGCGCCATCCATCTTGTGAGAATAAAATGAATCCTATTCATGCCACGGTTTACATGCATGCTATCAGTTAGCATTAACCGCGGCCTAATACAAACTTATAATTGGCTGCTTCTCTACGGCGGCCGCAGACTTAAATGTGCTTTTAACATTAAAAAAAATGGTTTTGGCTAACAAAAACCAACAAAACTCCTACAAATGAAATGTAATGTATGTATTTATTTTTTTGAGTTACCTTAGAAACCTACATTGATCTCTTTAGTTTTAAATGTTTTTCACGTTTTCTGTTCATGTGTTTAAAATGGCGTCAGTGTGCGTTTTGGCCATTTTTTTTGTTGCTTTGTTGCTTTGATTCTGAATGTTGTAATTGTTGGGACAACTGGAGGTGTTTTGTCCTGGCTTGTGTTAAGCACATTGAGTTGTACCCGTGTATAAAATGTGCTGTATGAATAAAACCTTGCCTTGCTTTGCCTAAAGCTAACTGTAAATACAGTGAAAATGTCCTCCGTTTTTGTCTTTGTCAAGAATTTTAATAGATGAGCCTTTGACATTACAGCACGGAAGAAGGAAGGTCCTGGGAGATGCGGTCCTTTTACTGTGCGTCGCCTAAAACGTGAAAATATATATATATATTTTTTTTAAACGCTGTGCCACAAATCCACTTTGGAAGTTGGCAACTTAGAAAACGAGGGATGGACAGCAAGACCATCCTAGCTTCATTGAAGACGTTAAGGATGTCATGCATTGGACTTTAGAAGCAGCGGCATTCTGCGCTGCACTTATTGGATGTCAGGATTTTTCGACTGCCATACAAATTTTTTTTTTTTTACTCCACAATGCTACCACGCTCCCCAATTTAGCCTACACACACACACACACACACACAAAGGAAAATACTAAAACTATTAAAATCCCAACTAAAATTAAGCATTTTTGAAAAAAGAACAAACCGGCTCTGAAAACTAATCAAAGTGAACTGAATTTGAAAAAAAAAACAACAACAACAAAAAAAAAAGCATGTTTCTCGAACTCCCCAAAGCCACCAGTCACCCAGCGCCAGTATGTCTCAGAGTGTATCGATAGCCCTTGATAGTCAATGACGGTGGCGAGCGTAACAACTTTTTCTGAAAAGGAGTGGAATAATTAGCATCAAAATCCGGGCTGCCCTTGAGAGCCTTCTTGTCGAGTTGTGACGCAGGCATTCTCGCAGGCCCCGAGGAGAGACCGACTCCAGATGCTATCTGCCGCCTCAACCACTTTCCATACACAAAAACGTCCCGGTGTCAAGAGACCACTTTTTGCACTCTGATCCACGCGATCGGCGTGTGACACGGGGACCGCTTCGACTGACAGTCTTTTTTTTGTTGTTGTCTTTTGACGTCTGCACTCATCTGTGCGCAAGGAGCCTGCGCACATCAATGGGCGACTGTAAATAAATGATCCAAGCTGTGCTGCGTGATGAGAGACCCGACTCTTGCTTGTGTATTGTGCATTTATGTCTAGGGAGTGTGTGTGTGTGCGTGTGTGTGTGTTCGCTTTTGAATCCAGGCAATGCACTACAATGATCTTTGGCTCTTGGCGTGATAAAAGAACCGTCAGTCAGACTGATACATGCCCCCATTCAAAAACAAGACAGAATAGCCCGTTGCCTTAAAATGCCGTGTTACGCCCTTGTCTCAATATGATAAACATGACACTTTACGCCTTGCTTTAGAAATGGAGTTGTAAGCACCATTTAATGCGTCATGGGGAAATTTTAAATGGATTCTGAAGCAAGTACGAATTTGAAGTATAACTTGGTGTAATTTCATTGTCATGTCCAGGTATGTCATTACACGCGCGCTCTTGAAGATGCTTAACGCTACGGATGTCTATTATTTGGCTTTACTCATTCATTATAGCCCCGATCGCAATAATCTGGCGGGGCCCAAACGGGCAGAGTTTGGATTCCGTTACGGAGACGGAAGCCGTTTGTGCGCACTTTATCTCCAACGCCAAATTGAATCTTGGATGTCAGCGGAAGCGGTCCCGACCGTATAGAGCGCCTCTCTCTCCCTGGAGACAATAGCTGTTTTTATGTCGTAGATAAAATAAGAAGACAGAGGGACAGATGAATGGATACAGGGATGCCAATTAAGACAAACAAAGGAAGGCGGGGTGGGGTTGGGTGGGGGGGGGGGGGACACACGAGACGTATGATGGGCTGGCTCACCGGCTGTGGCGTGGCTTTGGGCTCTGTCGATTTAACGTGAAGGTGTGTCATCATTGCTTGAAGACGCTCTTTGTCTTTCGCTAGCTGGAAAGGAAGAGAGCACATTACTTTTTTTGGGGGGGGGCGGGGTAATCAGTACAGGCACGGTGCTTTGCATTCTCATTTCAAATATCATTATCTGTTGTATCATTTCCTGTTATGTCATTTTTAAAACCTGGTCATCTGTAATTACGTCATCGGTCTCGGTCCTCACATTGCATGATCGTAGGAAAAAGAAGAACTTTGTGTCTGATAAATGTTGACTCCATCGATCTGAATATTATGGAATCAGGATGGAAATAAAATGAGGCCGCACAATGATATAGCTATCTCACACACACACATACACACACACGCACACACACACACACAAAATGACATAGCTCTCTCACACACACGCACGCACACACACACTACATAAGACACGGGTTAAAAAAATGTGCACTTTGAATCCTTGGTAGTAAATGAAACAATTTCTCCGATTTTTATTCATTGGGGACGCTCACTATTTTAACCTGGCACTGTCCTATGGACACTAACTTAGTAATCCGCTTAAAGTCCCTCTAAAAACAAAATGAGTGATGGCTTATCTTTATGGAGATATTTTACCGCCATTTAAAAAAGAAAAATTCCTTTTCAGAAAAATCAAAAATGTACAAAACGACCGCTCCTAACAGATAACGTAATAAATAACATTTCTGATCTTTTGCAAAGGGAAATGAGCTTCTTTTGTCTCTGTTATAATTCAACACTGAGCTTTTCTATCATCTCCAGTGTGAGAGATTTTTGTGTTTTATTGCCGGCGCAAAAAGAGATAGTCATAAATAACTTTTAAAGCCGGCGATATACAAAATGTAATTATCTTCTCTACTTAGCTGCGGGCTCTTCATATATCTTGTCCTAGCTGTCATGCATCCATAACACATTTTTAATGACTGGTTCCTTTGCCGGTGTACAAATTCATGTCATTGGAACCTCTGTGGGTGACCCCCGTGCGCTGATGTCAGATGGGGCTTGGGGGTAGGGTGGGAGGCGTTGGGCGCAAAAGCATTGTCGGGAGAAGAAGACATAAATATTTGGTGCAAAACAAAAGCCCCCGGAGACAATACCTGCAGTTCCAGCTGTTGTACGACCTGCATTTGCACCCGACACTGGGCGGTGCTCCTGTCATCCAAAGCGTGTTCATTGTTAAGATGCCTGGAAAAGAAAAAAGCGGACGGCGCACGCACACGTTACAAAAAAATAAAAAATAAAACACGCACGTGTCGCTTTGACTCGCGGCGGCTCGTTTCGGTTTGTCCGATGTCAGAAACAGTCGTGCGAAGTCTGCTTTTGAACGGCAGCAGACAAGTGCCATGGGTGAACTTTTGTAGCTTTTTGCCGGGGCATTTGGACGACGCCCCATTTGCATACGTATCTGGAAATTCTTTGTGTCGTCATTAAAGTACGTTGAAACGCTTGAAATATAAAAACCTGGCAAACGGAAGACGCACGCGGCGGCTATCGCAAACTTGAGTTATGGATGTAATTATATGTGATCATTTTATACGGGGAAAATATATTCTCCTTGCCTCTACTTTTTAGAACTAATCTAAATAAGTAGCTCGGCAGGCTCCAGACATAGCCCCCCCTCCCCCTTACCCCCCACCTCCTCCCAGTGATTCATATAAAATGGAGCAGATAAGCTTCACGAGTGAAGGAAATATGATTTCAGGAATTTTATCAGCCAGCGCATGAATTACTGTTTGAAAATGCTTATACAGGGGGCATTTCATTAATCATTTAATCATAATCCGAGCAGGATGTTTGAACCGATTTCACAAATACCCTTTCATTTCACTACTTCATTATGCTCACTAATGGATCCAATATATTATATATATCATAAATTATATCGCATCTTCAGTGACCATGTAGGTCACCGTCGGCGGGCGGGCTGGCTCGTCTCGGGAGCGCACACGCCGGCGCCGGCGGACGAGCTGCAAGGTGCGGAAAGCGCCCGGCGTGATGAATGCACCACCGTTGGCGGCAAATCAAAAGTCGGCGGCGACGCCGTGGCGACGCTCACGCTCGTCGTCGGCCCTCCCAATTGGATACGTCACATTTTTTTATGACACCCGGAAGGAAACAAACCCACTTTTAAACGTCCGTTGTCCAGAATAGGATCATTCTGACTTGAATTCAATTGAAGCCAATCCGCAAACGGAGCCGCTCGACATTTGCGTATATTTCCATTTTCAAAGAAGGAAACGCAACTTCCATTGAAGCGGCCTTGGCGGCATTTTCAACCGAGGGCAGCCTACGTGAGCGGCTTTGAAATGTCCCCGTTGTCGGGCGACATATGCCCCCGCTTCTTTTCATCCTTTGTTACATTCCACTTTATTTCTTCTAATGACACGGCGCGTCGCAAGTGCATAATTAATAGGAAATGAAATATTCAAATGCAGCCTTGAGAGAACCGTCTGGACACGGGAGCAGCGGAGACGACGGGGGGAATTGACAGCCGGAGAGCCGATGAATGTTGGCGCGTGTCACTTTTTGGACTTCAAATGGAGCCACTTTTAAAAGCGCGCTGACAATGTGCGACGGGATGCAAAGCAAACAATAAAAGGAGTCACTCAAGACACGCCCCCCCCGCCCCCCGCCACGCAAGCCATTCTTCCGGGTCACTTAGTTTTGCAGATCCGTTCGGCAATCGCGCAGGGGAGGTTGAAAGCCAAGATTTCCTGTCCCAAAGTCGATCGTGGAATTGGAATTGAAAAAGTGACCGCTTCCGCCGGACAGCGACGAGACGCGTTATGGGGGGGGGGGGATCGGAGTCGCTCAGAAATCCGCTTGCGGGTTTGTCAACGCGTTGCCCTTGAGAATCTCTGCATCTCGCAGACGGCGCGGCGCTAGAGGGCACTTGCGGTGTTTCACTGGCTCTGACCCGCACGGCGGGGCCGCTGTTGACCGACCGAACCCCCACGCCACCCCCCGCCCCCGCCCCTACCGGGCCACGCGCGTTGAACACAAAGACAGGATCTGGTGCCTTGCATTTATCAAGATAGCGCACGTAGGTCCGTCATGTATTCTTAAAGACAGAACAAATACTCACACAGTTTAAAACAACATTTCCGAGCCGCGTTAGCCGTTGGCGCGCGCGGCTGAAATCTGCTTGACGTTCGAGTCTGGTCGCAACATTCACAGACCTCGACAATTCCATCGTTACACTAAATACATTTGTTTTTGCTGTTTTTTTGATGTTGTGTTATTATTTCGAGTCCTTTCACTGGCTTGGCTTCATGTGGAAGCGCTTAAGGGGGTTTGAGCGCTAACACCTTGGTGAGCTAGCTCGCAAACCGGCCCGCTGCGAGACAAAGGCGGCTTTGTGGAGACTCGGCCCCCAAATGTTTTCTTAACGTGTTCCGAGCAGTTGGAGCAGGCAACTAAAGTAAACAAGATGTTGCCGTGAGAAAAACACTTGTGAAAACAAAGCAGAGTGCACTGACGGACATTTTTAGGGCGGGTGGCCAAAAAAAAAAAAAAAAAAAAAAGGGCGAGGCAATGTCCGAATACAATAAAAAGTGAACCGGTTTAAAGGCACCTCCCCGTAGCCAAAATATACGCCCGAGTGTGAAAATACAAAGCAAGCTTTTTTTTTTTCTTTTTTTTTGCAAACGGCACTCCACACGTTATATTTGTTCGCAAAGTCACAAGCGCTCCAGGGGGACAATACGAGCGGATTCGAGAAAACAATCAAACGGCGACCGGAAATATTGACGACAAAGTTTCGGTCGCCTCACAGGCCGCCCCCCCCCCGCGTGAC
The DNA here is from genome assembly GCF_025434085.1 of Hippocampus zosterae. NCBI lineage: Eukaryota > Metazoa > Chordata > Actinopteri > Syngnathiformes > Syngnathidae > Hippocampus > Hippocampus zosterae. The sequence goes on from NC_067459.1 coordinate 21,591,345, forward strand.
ACCTTTTGCCCCACACGTCTGCTGGGAAAGTGTGCGACTGCTTGTTTTCGGGGTATCGTGGAATTGTCTCATATCTCGTTGAAAGTGAGACTAATCCGGGGTGACAGTGAGCCATTGATCTGCTGCCACCAGGCAGATGTTTTCATCCTTCTCTGTAACCACGCCGCTGTTATGAGCTGGATTAAAAAGAGCGAGGCAAGCGCGCCGGCTTGATAAGCAAACCTGGGGGTCTCAGGCGAGGCGAGCGCGACGTATCACAACAACGCTCGCTCGGCGCCTGGCCGCGCACGGTCTAATCTGTCCCGGAGTTTGTAATTTCAAAGCGGGTGTGTCTTGTCCAAGATAAAGCGCTACAAACGTGCGATGCAGTGGTCAACAATTAAATGCCGAGGAAAAAAAAAAAAAACAGATGGAACCATGAAAGAAGAAATCGGAGGCATACAAGTGGGGGAGGGGGGGGGGGAAAGAAAAATGGCACCGGGCAGACAAGGCATTCAAAGACAAACAGCAAATCCCCATGCTCCAATGACAAGGGCAAACATGCAGTGTGCCTAAAGTGTGGCCCGCTACGGATAAACATCCTACGGTTGTTTGTTTGGGAAAAATGGTCCCCATCGCCATGGGAACTGCACTTATCACAGGAATTAGAGGCCCATGGCGTCCTCCAAGGGGGTCTCGGGCTCCGTACCCTTGTCAGGAGAGCACTGTCCCAGGCACTCACTCACTCAAGGAATAACAAACAGCTTTTGTTACAGTGCATTTGTGTGAAAGGTGCCCCCCCCCATCCAAAAAAAAGAAGAATGTGCCAAAGCAAGGTCACCCACACCCACACACACACTTGGAAATGGAGACTTGGACTTACTTCAAGAATGAATGGAAATCATCAAAGACGGCTTCACATCCCGGCCACTTGCAAACGCCGTGACCGTAGAGAGGATGGCTGTGGGGGTGGCAGTCTTCGACGGTGGATCTGAAAGATAAAGAAGGAAAACAGGCCACTTAATAACTCTTTCTTTCACTGAGCTTAAATACTCGCGGCAGGATCGTCACTGGTGTAAACGAAGGGCGAATTCATCCGTGAGCGCTGCCGTGTGGTTCGCTCGATTAAAACCAATACAAAGAGCCGCTGAGAGTCACTTTTTATTTTATTGTATTTTTTATTTTTATTTTTTTGAATTGTGACTATTCACTGTCGGAGTCCTCACCAATACCGAGCGCCAACTCGGTATTGGTGAGCCTAACCCTAACCCTAATTAGCATGTGATGATTCGCCGCGCTAACTACTGCGCTAACTACCGCCGAGGAGGACTTACTCAATGTCACATTTTCGCAACTCAAACTTGAATGAAAGAGTGCCTTAAAAAACAACCGTAGCTGCATGCAGAGTGCTGTACATCCCGTAGCGATCAGACATTCAAAACCAGAGACGCTTCGAATGAGACACGAATAGCAAAAACACAATCAATACCGTGAACATGAAAACAAGTCTCATGCCGAGTCGAAAGCCAAAGAATCAAAATGTGTTTTCAAATGAATGGCTCGCCTAAAACGTTGAGTTGGAAGTATCAGTCGGCTGGTCTCGGCAGCCTATAAGTACCCGGATCCTAGAAATAAGATCCAGGATCGTTCCATGAGCGACACCTGATATCGGTGCTCGCACATTCCTTGTGCGTACATCCGCAAATTGAATTAGGTCTGTCCGAAGGAACGTACGTGTCGCAATGCGAAAAGCAAAAGAAACTTTTCAGATTCAGCTCAAACTGTAAACAAGTCAAGTCAAGAGTATTTCTCGAGCACTTTCAAAGAGCCATCGCTGCATACAAAGTGCTGTACATGGAGCGATTTAAAATACACAATAAACAGCAAGACAAATCGGTAATAAAGGCGGTAGAAAGCACCAAGCAGTAAAATCAAGAACAAATCTAAGTCAAGTCAAGAGTATTTCTCGAGCACTTTCAAACAGCCATCGCTGCATACAAAGTGCTGTACATGGAGCGATTTAACATACACAAGAAACAGCAAGACGAATCGGCAATAAAGGCGGTAGAAAGCACCAAGCAGTAAAATCAAGAACAAATCTAAGTCATGCTGAGTCAAACGCCAAAGAATACAAGTGAGTTTTGAACATTCCCACCTGGTATCAATTCTACCGTCCGATTTATGTCACAAGGGGCTGACGAGCAACCACAAGACGTGAACGGGGACATCTCTAAAAAAAAAAAAAACAACAACAGCAGCACCGTCCATATGGCAAAAGGTGTGTAACGAATGTCACCCCAAAGGGCGCTTGAGGAAGTGGTCCAGGGGGGGAGCTCACGCCGAGAACAAGACAGCAGTCAGCCGTATGGCAACAAGCACGACTCAAGACACGCAACTCTCCGCGACAAAGGCCGGGGGGGGGGGGGGGGGCACTGGCCTCTATCGCTGCCACCTGTGCTTTTTGTTTCCCACCTGCTAAAACAGCATCCAAGGCATTGCAAAAGTTGACATAAAATGCAGATTTGTGTTTAAAACTGTGCGAGAAAATGTAGCTTGTTAGCAACAAGCTACATTTTCTCGCACAGTGCATGTATGCAAAATGGCGATTTATAAACAAAAGAAAACAAGTTGTTTTCACCCCGATCACATTTCACGTCATCCCATTTGCCCATTTGGCTTTCCCGCCGAACGCCTTTATCGCGTCAACTTCATAAGAACGACCAGATTCGTCCCACAAAATCGCGAAAAGGCCTTCGTGACGACTAACAGTGGCACCGCTAGCTTGCTTATGAACAAAATGCACAGCGCAGGATTCCCCTCCATTGCTTAGCAACACTACCGATCGACCCGGAAGCGCGGCGCACATGGTCTGGTAAACAGAAGCAAATCTCGCCGTCCGCGAAATCTGAAATTGTCTCTCACTTTGGTAAGGGAGTCTTAGACGTGGTGGTTGGCGGCCATTTTATGGGCAATGGTTACAACGAACGACTGTCGATATTTACATTATTCCTCAAAGTAGCTTGTCACGAGGTTCGACTTTATTTGTGGGTTTGATAAAACCCTTGCTTCAGGACCCCCCAAAAAAATGCACCGCAAAATGATTAAGATGCTTCTCAAACAAAGTCCACAAAGCTGCCGTGCTAGAAAAGATAAATACGGTTTTTGTGCCTTTGCAAGACTCACAAGGGGATTCCAAATCCGAGCAGATGCAGGTTGACTAAGACTAAGACAGAGCCCCGATCAGAGCCTGTTTGCCGAGCGTTCTTCATGACAACTCAGCGGCACGCGGCACGCGGCACGCGGCTTCGGCGTGTGTCAAGACGGCGGTGATTGAATTTCCCCTCCTTCCTTAAGACGGAAGCGCAAAGCCGATGAGTGATTCCTGTGGATGCACTTAAGGTTTTAGTTGCAAGGCGTCGTCGCTCCCGGCCAGATTTTATATGACACATGAAACTAACTACACGGTACTTAGGGCCCCGCTGTAAACCAATCCCAAGCCGGTCGGGGGAAAACAGGTCCATCAGAGGAGAGGCGTGTTTCTGTTGTGCCTGACAAAAGGACTCGCGCCAAAGCACATCAATTCAAAAGTTTGGCCTGGCCAGGAGGAGCCGGCGGCTGCTCTCCGTTGACACCCGGGCCCGTTTTCTTCCGCTTGATCTTTCCAAGCCTGAAATGACTGCTCGGTGGTTTTTTCGAAGATGCTCGAGAATAGCGCTGCGGTCAAACGTAAACTTGGTCCGCACCATCAAAATACAACCGACCTCGACGGCGGTTTAGAACATGCTCGGATGCCATTTTCAGTTGGAACCGCCTACCGGCATCGATCTCAAATCTTATCAGATTAGGTTGCGACATTCCTCAAAACTCACTTGACTTAGATTTGCTCTTGATTTTACTGCTTGGTGCTTTCTACCGCCTTTAGTACCGATTCGTCTTACTGTTTAGTGTGTACGTTAAATCACTCCATGTACAGCACTTTGTATGCAGCGATGGCTGTTTGAAAGTGCTCCAGAAATACTCTTGACTTGACTTGATTTGTTGATGTCCATCTCATGTTATTGAAGAATTGTTTCCGGTAACCTATCTGCTATCGGTGACACATTGCGGTCAATGAGAGTCACCTGCTCGCTATTCCGACGGATACGATGACAACGATACGAGTGTGAAACAATTCCATGGGCGAACGGCGTCTTTCACCTCCGCGCTGGTTCTAAACCGCTGCTGACATCTTTATTTAATCTCTGACAGTCAAGGCTTAGCAGCTGGAGCGCCGCGTATTTTTTTTTTTTTTAAATCCCTCCCACTGATGCTCACCTTGTTTGCTCACTTGTGACCACGTGTGATGGAGGGAGCGAGTCAATATCTCATCCCTCACACATTGCTTCCACAAGACACGTTGCGCCCACACGCACCCCCGACACCAAATGAAGCGTCGCAACTGTATCAAACCTCGCCTCGTGGTGGCCTGGTTCTTGATCGGGATCTTGAAATCCACTTTCAAAAAAAAAAAAAAAAAAAAAAAAAAATCCCCCCTCCACACCCACGCAAAATAAAAATAAATAATAAACATCTCGGGCAGCCCGGTAGTCCAGTGGTTAGCACGTCGGCTTCACAGTGCAGAGGTACCGGGTTCGATTCCAGCTCCGGCCTCCCTGTGTGGAGTTTGCATGTTCTCCCCGGGCCTGCGTGGGTTTTCTCCGGGTGCTCCGGTTTCCTCCCACGTTCCAAAAATATGCATGGCAGGCTGATTGAACACTCTAAATTGTCCCTAGGTGTGAGTGTGAGTGTGAATGGTTGTTCGTTTCTGTGTGCCCTGCGATTGGCTGGCAACCGATTCAGGGTGTCCCCCGCCTACTGCCCGGAGACAGCTGGGATAGGCTCCAGCACCCCCCGCGACCCTAGTGAGGATCAAGCGGTACGGAAGATGAATGAATGAAGGATGAATGAATAAACATCTCACCACCCATGAATCATGATCTGTGTCGCTCCCCGCCAGTTGCCCATCCCACTTACACACACACACACACACACACACACACACAGAAATGCGGTGTTGTTTTTTTTTTCTACGTGGCGCGTTCTGAAAGACGCGTTGGTTTTGATCAGCCACTCCGTTGTTATGCAGTGAGCTCATGTTGCCTGGAGCCATGTCGCCGGCAGTTCAAAGATCATAACAGCGACGGTGCGAGAAAACAAGCACGTGCGCCAAGACGCCAAATTCCTGCCCTCCTCGCGACGGAAACAAACGGGATGATCTATCGCGAAAGGGAAAACACGATCACACCGCCACTTTGTTTCAGTTTGCTCGCTTTAGTGCCTGAACAATGAGTGGAATCAGGTTGACGCCACCGAAAGAAAAGAACCTCGGCGCGTGCGTTTCGTCTTGAGAGACGCGACGGCTAATGTGATGTTATGTTCTGGAGTAGAATGACAGAAAGGCAGACTTGACCTCCCCCCCCCCCCCCCTCATTAACACCGGTGAAATATTAAATGAAATATACATTAATTATAGACCCCGCAAGGCCTGTGGGGGCATTGGAATTTGTGGAGACCTCGGATGGAAGATTTTGCGGCTTAATGAGAAAAATGGCGGCGCGGTGGTCGACTGGTTTAGCACGTCGGCCTCACAGTACAGTGCGGGGTTCGATTTTGGCCCCCTGAGTGTCTTCATCTCTTTTCTCAGGAGCAGGAGCCTCCATTTTTTTTAGTTTATCCGTTTTTGTGCTTTCTGATGTTTGTATTATTCATTTTATTGTTTGAATTATTTTGGCTCCAAGTGCAGCACTTTGTAGACAGCGGTGCGTGTTTTAAAGTCTTCCAGAAATACACTCACGGGCCACACAACTACACAACGGTGATAGCAAACAATCTGCATTCGCAAAGATGAAAATGGATGAATGGATGGTCAATGTACGCTCAATGGATACTTCCGGTAGGTAGCGGAATAACTCAAAATTTAATAGAATGATAATAATAAAATAATTATAATAATATAATAATTATAAAATAATAATAATAAGGGGCGGCCCGGTAGTCCAGTGGTTAGCACGTGGGCTTCACAGTGCAGAGGCACCGGGTTCGATTCCAGCTCCGGCCTCCCTGTGTGGAGTTTGCATGTTCTCCCCGGGCCTGCGTGGGTTTTCTCCGGGTGCTCCGGTTTCCTCCCACATTCCAAAAATATGCATGGCAGGCTGATTGGACGCTCTAAATTGTCCCGAGGTGTGAGTGTGAGTGCGGATGGTTGTTCGTCTCTGTGTGCCCTGCGATTGGCTGGCAACCGATTCTGGGTGTCCCCCGCCTACTGCCTGGAGACAGCTGGGATAGGCTCCAGCACCCCCCGCGACCCTAGTGAGGATCAAGCGGTTAGGAAGATGAATGAATGAATGAATGAATGAATGAATGAATAATAAGATAATACAGCACTGCATGACACCAAGAGGTTTCTCCTCATACTGTAAATTGGCTCGGGTCCCCAAAACACTAACAACAACTCAAGTATGGCGCATTGCAGTTCAACACTAATGCTAGCAAAGTCAATTCATATTTGACTGATTGTGTCAGTCAAAATGATTTTTTTCCCCCTTTTTTTTGTGTATGCGAATGATCCGGGCAGACAAAAAGGTTGTTGTCCTTACATTTCTCTCTTATGACTGATGTACTGCCCATTGGTGGGGGGGTGCTGGTTGTGGAGAGGGTTCTTTGGTGGGGCCGGGGAGGAGAGATCGAGGCCCCGGTGGCCATTGTTGCTGCCGTTGTGCTCCTCCTTGACATGGGCGGCGGTTACCTCCTTCCATAGCTGTTGCAGCTCTGCAGGAATCATGCCTGGAACAAACAAATTGGATCGTCAAATCAATTAGCGGCTAATCCAACTCTCTCCTTGGCCATTTAATTAAATCATTTGTCTGTAAACAAAACAGTGTATTAATTAGAATCTCAAGCAAGTACAACTCCCCCACCCCCACCCACACCCCCCACGCACCACCCCCGCCCTCCTCCCGTCATCTGGATAATATTTGTGTACACAAATCCCTCGTACTCACGCAAATTTCATGCCCAGAGTAAAATAATTAGCATTCAGACAAGGCATGAAATCTGAATAATGGCCATCATGTTTGTGTGTTGTGCGCAGACAACAATATGTTTACAGCAGCAACACTCGGAAACATAACCCCCCCCCACCCCCAACCCCCACCACCACCACCCCCCGCCTCTTTGAGAAACAGGACCCTGGGGTAATATTCTCAAAAGCGCATTAATGTGCAAAATACTTAAAGCTCTGCACCGCCTCCAATTGACACAGAAGACTTAAACCTCATTTAACAAGTCAAGCACACTGCAGCTAGCAGAGCTCTTTGAAAAAAAAATAAATCCCTTGCAGACAGATGACATTGTTGGTGCGTTGACAACACATCGACGATGCGTGTCTGTGTGTGTGCCTGCCTGCCTGCCTGCCTGCGTGTTTCTACATTGCGCTGACAGCAAACTTAAAAGCGGAAGGAGGGGGGGGCGGGGGGGTCAGGAGTTTGGATAAGAAGGTAAAATCCGGTTTTGGAGTTTTTAATTTTTTTTTTATGGCAGTACACCATATCATTTGTGGTCATCTATAGCATTTTTTTTACTAAAATCAGCTGACATAGATCTTTTTTGTCTTAAATGCCTCATGCTGGCCACCTCTGCTAAAATTGGCTACATGCTGAGTAGAAATTATGAATAAATATAATAGAATCAGATGGCGGCCCGGTAGTCCAGTGGTTAGCGCGTCGGCTTCACAGTGCAGAGGTACCGGGTTCGATTCCAGCTCCGGCCTCCCTGTGTGGAGTTTGCATGTTCTCCCCGGGCCTGCGTGGGTTTTCTCCGGGTGCTCCGGTTTCCTCCCACATTCCAAAAACATGCGTGGCAGGCTGATTGGACACTCCAAATTGTCCCTAGGTGTGAGTGTGAGTGGTTGTTCGTTTCTGTGTGCCCTGCGATGGGCTGGCAACCGATTCAGGGTGTCCCCTGCCTACTGCCCGGAGACAGCTGGGATAGGCTCCAGCACCCCCCGCGACCCTCGTGAGGATCAAGCGGCTCGGAAGATGAATGAATGAATGAGAATCAGTTATTGTTTTTTTTTTCATGTCTCCCGATCCCCTGCCCAACCCCCGCCCCCCCCGCAAAAAAAAAAAATTCCAGAGAGATTTACCGATTACCGCAATATCGTCATTTGACAAAATTGAAATGAAGCTATCTGCGTGTGTGAACTCTGATGCCCATTTTCAAAATAAAAACAGAAAAATCTGAAGACAATGTGCGCAGATTCAAATCCAGCGTGCTGAAGTAATCGACATGTTCAAAGCAAGTCCTTGCATATGTGCTGTGCTTTACCTTACAATTAATTAAAGCCATTCTCCAAAATGAGCAGTGTTAAATGAAAGATGATTTGCACGTGCTTATCTACTGGAGTTTCTAGTCTCCGAATCCCCAACCCCCCCCCCCCCCCCGCCCCCTCCCCGTTTCTCATCAGCGGCTCTATAGATACCACAACTGCTCCTTTCAAGCACCAAATTGTAAGACACTGTATGCAAAATGCTCGGTCTTCATTTATTCCTGTTGTGGAAAAAAAAAAATGTGAAGATCTCGGTGCGATCTGCAAAAATATTTTTCATTTGATAAGCTACTAAAGATTTTAATTATGTTGGTAATGGAGAACATTGGCCTAATGAGGCGGGAGGACTCCGAAGAGACGCAAAGGGCTAAGAAGTGTGAAATGAGTCTGATAGGATTGCTCTAAATTCACACAAGAGTGTTTTTGCATATCAAAGAGCAGGAAATGATTGCAGGACATATCAATAACCTTTCCACGTTCCAAGGAGCGTCTTTCCACATTCAAATATTTTTGCTCGCTCTTCTTCTGCTTGCGTGTGTTTTTTTCCCTGACTGCCTTCAACGCCTTGCCGAGTTCTAATCCGAGTGCGCGCCCATGACAGGCAAAGCGGGCTCCATATTGCCCGCCTGTGTTTTAGCATGCAAATCCCCCCCCCCCGCTCGCCCATTTACAATTACGCCACTAAATGTTCCATTGAGCTTTTCCTGTCATAAAAACACACCGTGAGCTAAAAGTTCCTTCCTTTTTATCCTATTTTTGAGGAGGTCACCGGTGATGCTTGTGTCCTGCACCAGAGACAGAAGGACCGATCTTCCCCCGCCCCCACTTGGTGCCCGGTGACAGCGGGCGATGTATTTTTAGCCGATGCGCTTGACAGGGCGGCCCACACCGGCTCAATTACCTCGCAGTCCTGGTGACCCCGACACGACTGTTTACTCAGATGAAAGCGCAACGGATGGAGGAGGCTGATGAGAGCGGTAACAGAGTGGGAACAAAAGGTCTCGCCGGCTCCCAGTCAGCCGGGGAGAATACAGTCCGAAATTCTGCGACTAAATCGCTGAATGGTTTGGGTCGTGAATACATTAACGTATTAAATACAAACCCAGTCGGGCTCGGAGATCTGCCCACTTGGGCCAATTAGTGCAGCCCAGAGTTCAAAGTAAACAAGGTGAAGCTGCATTTAGCGGTTATGCTGCACACAAATGGAACAAGTTGCCAACAGAAGCGATGTCAGTCCGGAGCGCCGATGGTTTTAAAACCACGTGGAAAAACTTGGCCATTTTTCCCCATACCTTTTAAATACAAACCCAGTCGGGCTCGGAGATCTGCCCACTTGGGCCAATTAGTGCAGCCCAGAGTTCAAAGTAAACAAGGTGAAGCTTCATTTAGCGGTGATGCTGCACACAAATGGAACAAGTTCCCAACAGAAGCGATGTCAGTCCGGAGCGCCGATGCTTTTAAAACCACGTGGAAAAACTTGGCCATTTTTCCCCATACCTTTGATTAAGCCCCCCCGCCCCCCCACCCTCCCATATAGTTATTTCTTTATTTTGAAATGTTTCTACAGTGTGTCACCTCAAATGACAATAAAATGTCACGACACAAACTTCCCTGAGCGCGTTATCCTTTATGGTTGAACAATGGAGTTGCTTTTGCAGATGTCTCCATCTGATTACAGCGGCACAAAACGACACTGATCCGTAAAAATCCTCTTTCTCGGTCGGGCAGTTTGCCCGCCTTTCACAGGCCGGATTGGTTTATCTTTCCTCTTTTCATTTTTCAACACAACCATTCGGCTCATTACAATGGGGAAATACAGACAAGCGCGTAAAAAATGTATGTCGTCGGGACACGTGATTGATCACCGGCCTCCCAACGCAATTTGAGCTCGGCAGGGGTAGCTCTGGCACGGAGACGGGCCGGGCACTTCAACCTCCTCGCGTCCTTGTCCCCCCTGTACCCAGGTGACCATGTTCGAGCAAGCAGAAAGTTGATTTAAGGTTCATAATGACATCAGTTGCAGGCCATCATCCTGGAAATAAAAAATGGCCCCCAGTGCTCGAGACTCTTTAAAGCGGGCTGTTACTCCTCGCTCACAGGGCCGTTGTCACGGGGCTGGGGGAGGGAGGGGGGGGGGGGGGGGGGTACAGTGACATTGCTATTAGTTTATTGTTCCGTCAGGCTGGGACCTGACTGCACCCCTGTTTATGTTGCAGTAATCACTGGCCTGCTGATATGCGCCCCTGCGCCTGAAATATGTCCTGCTTCTTGCTGCAGGAACTATTACCACTAACCTACGGCCGGATGGATAAATCACTGACAGGTCGGCCGCGTTCCCCACCGCTGTCCCTGATGTGCTGCTGTTCTGTAGGCACTTTGTGTGGCTGGCCACATTCTTTGCTTTCATATTACCGGCAAATTTGTCTTGTCACCGTCCCGCTGGCCTCTCGGAGACAACTTTAATGATGTTGCGCGGCAACGCGGACCTCCTCGCCGCACAACCTCAAAGGGGCACGGGGGCCATTTTCGCCACAGCGTGCGGAGGCGGTGTGTGCGTTTTGCATTTAAATGAAAACACATCCTCAAGGCTGCAGCCACGTGAGCGCAAAAAAACAACCGGCGACTCTCTTATCGGGTCAAGAGGACGTGTGTGTGTGTGAAAACGCGTGAGCATGTGGTGGCGGAGAGAGAGGGGGCGGGCGGGGGGGGGGGAGGTGTTGGCTTCTATCCTCCCGAGCAAATTGTTATAATTTATAACAGATATCGTCTAACTGCTTCCAGGACTTTGAACGTTAATGTCAAAAGAATTTACGGCAACAGAAAATGATAATACGAAGGATTCAATCCCAAATTGTCTTTGACTCAAATTTGTTATCTTACAGGCTTACACAAAATTTCAACAGCCAACTGGAAAGCATTAATTATATCGTCTTGGAATTATTACTCCCATTTATTTTAAGAAACCGATGATGCATAGATGTAATCCAAAACACATTATGCTCAACAAAAGCTTTAACCCTTTCTCGTCTCTCTTTTTTTATTGTTGTTTTGGTGTGGTGTGCGAGTTAATTCCCAAATTATTTATAAACTGGCTTAACGCTCAATTAAAGTGAATTATTATGTGCTGGATTATTTGACCCAACCGAGAAAGAAGTTGTGTAATTCAACATATGCACCATTTACATAAATGTATTTATTATTAGCATTTTTTTTTTTTAATTTTGAGGACTGTCCATGTCTCCGATTGGACAATTTGGACTGTACAGTACTCAAGAATCTTGGTGACTGGTTATAATCGCGTTATAATCATTTCCGGCACACATTTATTACATTGGATATGCCGGCGAAGAGAAAGAGAATAGCAAATATTTGTACTTGGTATCTCTTTCAATGACATTTTATACTGTTTACCACTCTCCTGCATTATCTCCTCACCCCCCTCCCAGCCCCTAACTTCTGCTAAACATTCAGAGACAATTGCTCTGAGGCGATGGCCTCAGAATTTGAACAGGGGTTTGAATAGTTTGGGCCAACGAACTGGGTACTCATCAAAAGCGAATAGCTAGACTAAATCATTGTATTAATAGCAAGATGTTAAAATGAGCAAAAGAGGAGAAAGACGGCCGTGCCAATTTATCACGCCCGAGTTTGAATCCATGATCACTGGAGCTCAGGTAGAGCGGATCAAGTCATCACTTGCGAGGACGCGGCGCTAAACGCCAGGCGAATATCGTAGATTAGATCACAGCACCGTAGGCCGAGCCCACTGATGCATGAACGAGTGAAGCGATGTGGAAAACAGAAAGGTCATCAATAACTTCAAACAGTCAGGCAGAAAACGCGTTGAATAGGAAGACAAACGGGGGGGGGGGGGGGGGGGCTCAAACGACTTAGCTTAAGTCGTGTAGCAGCTGTCTGAGACACGGGAGCACACCGTCGATGGATCGCGAATCGCCTCGGACAACAGATCCGACTTCTTTTTTAATTAACGGGAAGAATAGCGGAAATTGGAAATGTGAAAGGAGAAAAAAAAATAGCAACTCCGGTCATGAATAAAAATGCCAGGGTGTTATGACACACTTTGCACGGAGAGTCAAATTAAGACAATCATTTTTAAGGGAAAATATAAGCAAGTCCATATTTTAAAAAGTCGCCGTGGCAACTTTGAGGGAATTTGAAATACAAATATAAATGAAGTACACGCCCACACCCACACACCCACACACCCACACACCCACCACACACACGGCCGGCAAGTGCGCATGGCATTCGCTGATGCGATGATGACACACAGTCTAAACAGGATGCGACTGTTGCGAAAGCGCACGCAAAGTACAGTATCGGCCCCTATCAGCCGTATAACGCTTTACTCAAAGGGCGTGTGTTTGTTTGCCAGACATCTGACACAAAGCAATTCGGTGAGGCGCACTCAACACGGCAGCGCCGCACGCCTGTGCCCGCGGCAATTGCCTGCGAGCGGATGAGTGATTCCATACCCAGTCCAAACAATAACAGCACTGTACAAACGTGTTTGTGTGTGCCTATTACCTAAGCGCCTCCGAACCCTCCTGTTTTTTAATCACCCTTATCTTGTTATTGCAAAACTGTTTGTCTTAGCTGGGAATGAATAGCCAATGTCATGTTCTGAAAAGCCTTACGACAGTGTCTTTTGTCACATGGCGACCGCTCCTTAACAAATAGGAAAAGAATAAACAAAGACACAAACTTGTAGGCCAAACAGACGTACCGGCTCCCGGACAAGCAAATATACGGACACTTGATGAATGATAAATCCAACCTCGCCAAAGTTTTTTTGCAACGCAGCATCTTGGAGTCACCTTTGGATATGGCTTGACAACGCTCAACCCATGCATCCATCCATCCATCCATCCATCCATCCATCCATCCATCCATCCATCCATCCATCCATCCATCCATCCATCTTCTACCGCTTATCCGGGGCCGGGTCGCGGGGGAAACAGCTTTAGCAGGGAAGCCCAGACTTCCCTCTCCCTAGCTACTTCTTCCAGCTCTCCCCGGGGATCCCGAGGCGTTCCCAGGCCAGCTGGGTGACATAGTCTCTCCAGCGTGTCCTGGGTCTTCCTCGGGGTCTCCTCCCGGTGGGACATGCCCGGAACACCTCACCAGGGAGGCGTTCAGGAGGCATCCGAATCAGATGCCCAAGCCACCTCATCTGGCTCCTCTCGATGTGGAGGAGAAGCGGCTCGACTCGGAGCCCCTCCCGGATGACCGAGCTTCTCACCTTATCTCTAAGGGAGAGCCCGGACACCCTGCGGAGAAAACTCATTTCGGCTGGCATCCGAATCAGATGCCCAAGCCACCTCATCTGGCTCCTCTCCATGTGGAGGAGAAGCGGCTCGACTCGGAGCCCCTCCCGGATGACCGAGCTTCTCACCTTATCTCTAAGGGAGAGCCCGGACACCCTGCGGAGAAAACGCATTTCGGCCGCTTGTATCCGGGATCTCGTTCTTTCGGTCACGACCCATAGCTCGTGACCATAGCTCAACCCTAAATGTCTTTTTTCAAATCCCAATCGGGTGCCAATTCAATCCATTGCGGTGCTAAAGCAGTACTGACCGTGCGCGAGCGACTGCAGCGGCAGGCCCGTTTGTCCGGGTTGAATGGTGAGCAGCCCTTGGCGCTGAAGATTGAGCAGATGTTGCTGCTGGACCTGCTGGACCTGGAGAAGCTGCTGCTGGAAGGCCAACTGCTGCGCTGACACCTGCTGCTGAAAACACAGGCAGACTTTTTTTTCAAAACGCAGGCCCAAGAGTCAGTGTGCATCCTGCGAGATGTTTTTCATGTACAACGCTGGCTTAGGTGACCCACGGGAGAGGAACAAAAAGAAAACGCTTTGAATGCGTCTGTGAAAATGCAAGCGGTCTTTACAAATGTTCTTGTTCTTTCAAGTGATATCTCGAGTTGAGTTTTCAAGGATTCAAGCTTTTTTTTGTTGTTGTCAACACACAACAACAAAATATGATTAAAACAAATATATTAAATATATATAATATAGGGTGGCCCAGTAGTCCAGTGGTTAGCACGTCGGCTTCACAGTGCAGAGGTACCGGGTTCGATTCCAGCCTCCCTGTGTGGAGTTTGCATGTTCTCCCCGGGCCTGCGTGGGTTTTCTCCGGGTGCTCCGGTTTCCTCCCACATTCCAAAAATATGCATGGCAGGCAGATTGAACACTCTAAATTGTCCCTAGGTGTGAGTGTGAGTGCGAATGGTTGTTCGTTTCTGTGTGCCCTGCGATTGGCTGGCAACCGATTCAGGGTGTCCCCCGCCTACTGCCCGAAGACAGCTGGGATAGGCTCCGGCACCCCCCGCGACCGTCGTGAGGATCAAGCGGCTCGGAAGATGAATGAATGAATGAATATAATATATTTAATATATAGGGGCGGCCCGGTAGTCCAGTGGTTAGCACGTCGGCTTCACAGTGCAGAGGTACCGGGTTCGATTCCAGCTCCGGCCTCCCTGTGTGGAGTTTGCATGTTCTCCCCGGGCCTGCGTGGGTTTTCTCCGGGTGCTCCGGTTTCCTCCCACATTCCAAAAATATGCATGGCAGGCTGATTGAGCACTCTAAATTGTCCCTAGGTGTGAGTGTGAGTGCGAATGGTTGTTCGTTTCTGTGTGCCCTGCGATTGGCTGGCAACCGATTCAGGGTGTCCCCCGCCTACTGCCCGGAGACAGCTGGGATAGGCTCCAGCACCCCCCGCGACCCTAGTGAGGATCAAGCGGTTAGGAAGATGAATGAATGAATGAATATTTAATATATAATAAATATATATAATTTTTTTTTTAAGTATTCAAGAATAAAGTCTTCAATGTGCAGGAACAAATGAGCACGAGTGTGTGATGTCAGTTTGTGAGGAGTTCGTAGTAGTGCTGCTAGTTGAAGAAATAATTTGTTTGTCATAATTGGGATTTCAATACCAATGAAAATGATTCCGAATTGCCGAGCCCGAGAGCAAGTGGGAAGAGAGAAAAGGGCGCCCGCTAAAAGCCGTGCTATCGCACCCACTTAGCTAACACGGGATACCTCGCACTTTGTTTACGTCTCACAACTGAGTGCATACAAAAAAAAAAAGAAGTCTTGGAGCACAGCAGCTGCCAGATGACAGCTCCAAAATAAAAAGCCTGATTACGCTGAATGTGGAAAGGGCGTCAGTCAAGCCCCTCCTGACCCCACCACCTTTTGGACTTTGGCACAAGTTCGGGTAAAACGACGTCAAAGTGCCACGGATGAAATATGCCATCTAATCCCTAAAGATGAGACGAGAAAGACACGACAAGGGTCCCGCAGAGGGTTCGGGGATACGGACGGACGGACTGCGTTTTAAAAAAAAAATTTTTTCTATTATCCATGCGATGAATTGAAAGAAGTTTCCGGCTTCTATACTGGTTAGCCGTCTGCTACTTCCTCACTGACAGTCGGATGCAAAGAATGGTGCTACGGGGGCGGCAGTTGACAGGGAACGACGCCTTTCATCAAAACTCTTTATAAATAAAAGTTGGCTTTTCTGGAAAAAAAAAAGAGAGAGAGAGAAGGAAACACTGAGTATTGCAAATTAATTTAACTCTCCCCTCTCCTTGCATGTTTTATCTTCTGGGCCGTGGGTGGGGTGGGGTGGGGGTGGTGGGGGGGGGGGTGGTCCTGTGCACTCCCGGACGTGCAGACACATAAAAAGCACCCCGAAGCAAGAGAGCAAATAAGAGGTTAACAAGAAGTGGCAGTATGGAGCGAAAAATATCGTCTCCGACAAATGATAAAGAGCGGCGCTGGCAGGCCCCCTTTTATTGTGGAGCTTCAAATATAAAGTTAAAGAGCTTTGAAAAAGCAAATTTTCATGTCTTTAAAATAAAACAAGGGGGGGGCACAAAGCAACAACAGGGGGTTATTGTCTGCCAGCCACTAGGGAGTCACGGCATCATTCTTATTCGGTCTTTTGATGGCTTCTAGAAATGCCACTGGAGGAAAAAAAAAAAGAAAGAGCGGCAGCAGAGAGGGGGGGAGCCTCACGGGGTCGCATCTATTTCCTGTGATCATACATAATATGCTTCAAAAGTTTTTTTTTTTTTTTGCCGTCTTCTATTCTGGCGCTCCATTCAACTGATCAATTGGCCCTCCTTGGCTCCTCCGCCCCCTTTCTTTTTTGGTCTCACTTGCTCCTCTTGTGTTTACATCAGATGCGACTTTAGTGACAGGCGCTATCTGAGGCCGAGGAGCCGCCGCTGTCACGTTGATTTATGGGCGCATCACGCCGCGACTTGTCCTAAACCCGAGCCCGCGGTTCATTAATTAGGGAGCTTTGACTTTGAAGCCGCGAGCTTTGACAGCAACGCGGGCCTTTACGCGCAGCAACGCAGGGGGCTCCCTTTTGCGAGTTTCCTGTGCAAACACTCGACTCGATGGGGGGAACGAGTGAAAATTCCCCCCCCCCGATTGTCTTTGAACCTTTTCTGACCGCGCGATCATTTGCTTTGTCCGTCGCCGTGCCTGTATCTGCCAATCATTAGCGCGCATTAAGCCGCTGCCTACGAGCGTGGCCCCCGCTGTACTGGCGGGGGAGCAGAAGAGTGCAAACGAAAAAGATGGGGGGGTTGGGGTGGGGGGGGGGATAAAAACCTCAATGCAGACAACAAAGCTGGGAGCGCTCGTCGCACTGATATCTCACAATTACATGCCTTCTCATCCGCCGCCATTTCCATGTTAATTACCAAGAAAAGCCTCTCAGATTTATATGGGCTGTGTTCGTGCCCCCCCCCACCCCCACCCCCGCCCTGCCCTTCATTATTTCCTGCACACGACTCTCAGGAGCGCTGAGGTCTTTGTTGTGTCGCACACTTGTTTAGTAAGAATGCAAAGCAAGGAAAATACCAGTCGGCTAAACGAAAAACTTTTTTCCAAAAGTACAGTCCGCCATCACTCAGCCATGAAAGCAGAAGGTTTGACATACTAATCAGAGGCGTGGGCGCACTTGACTCCCCCCCCCCCCCACCCGTTCTGCTGAAGGCAGATGGGTTTGAGCGAGGGAGCGTCTGCCGCGCTCTCGGTCCGGCTTTTCACACCGGCAAGGCCGTTGGAGTGATGTCAGTCTACCTCTTTATTCTGCTTGCTGCCTCCATGCTGCTGGAGGAGCTGGAGGTGGAGCTGTTCCTGCTGCTTCTTGTAGAAATCCTGGAGTTGCTGCTACAAAAAACACACACACACGCATGGGGAGATGATGTGATGTATGCAGTTCCACGGAAATTATTATCGTGTTTTAGTTTTTTTTAGTTTTTTTTTTACCTGCTGTAACATGAGGGCCTGCTGCTGCTGGAGAAGAACCTGGAGCTGCTGAGGGCTCAGGACTTGCTGCTGAAGGATCTGCTGCATCTGCTGAGGAGTTATCACTTGAGGTGTCATCATAGCCACTGACACTGGAACCTGAAAAAAAAAAAGAAAAACAAGCACACTGAGTTTTCCGCAGGATGTCGACTTGGCCCCCGATCCGAAAAGGCACAATGGTGAGAGATACGGCCAATAAACCCAACGCCCCCCCCCCCACCCCCCCAAAATCAAACTCTGTTCCGCATGGCTCTTTGCTTCCGAGTGGGTGTCATTCTAACAGCCCTCGACAACGATATTTTCCCACTTCACCCCCTCGAAGAGCAAAAGATGAAAGGAAAGACGATGACAGCCGCCGACGGCGCATGCCCGCGGACTCGACGGCAAACTGCTTTCAGCAACACGCCTTTATCAAGCGCGAGAATCATTCGCATCTGCGAAGCGTTTGCCATTTTGGAAATGTTCTCCGAGACGCCATACCTGAGGACGATGCCAGGCAGGACGTGTCGCGTGAGAACATTTCATCAGAGTGGCTGTCAACATTGATCTATTGTTGTGACAATATGAAGGGGCCCGAGGAGGAGCCAGGCGGACCATCGCGCGGGCCTCAGACAAACTCTTTGAAAGGTGCGAGGGCGCGGCTCTTCAAAGCCACTGATTTGTTGTGACACTCAAAAGGCCCCGCGGTTGTCGGGGTGTCTTAATTGCTCCCATCTCGCGGGAACGTCGGCATTTATTCACATGCCACTAAAAAGGCCTTTCCTTGACATCGGCATGAAGGAATTGTATTCCATTCGATTTTTTATTTTTATTTTTTTAACCCTACGCGCTCGTGTTTGCCATCTAGAAACGATTCCCGTTTAAATGCCAGGCCAGCTAACATCTGACAGACAAGGTCACTCAAATGTTACGGGAAACAAGATCATATGATTTTTGGAATTTTTCGTGGGTTTCCAAAGGCAAAACACAGATTTCTTTTTTGCCCGCTGAAGCGAGACAGCGAGAATAAATGAGCTGCGTTTGTCAAGCCTCGAGCCCTCGAATGAGATTCGAAACGTAAATGCCGGACTCACACGTCCCCTTTTCGTATTTTCAGCGGTGGCGGCGAGGAGGAAAACGCCAGATGAATCCCCCCCCCCCCCACCCCCCACCTCCTCATTGTATCTGATGCAGTCTATCTTGAGTTTTGCACACGACTTGCCCCGGTCATCTGCATAGACAACCCTCCCTCTCCCCCCCGCCCCCCCCTCTTCTAATTCTCTAATTTCACAGTCATTTTCTTACAAGGTCCTTTTTTTTTTCCTCTTGGCACCACTAATTTTTACGAGCTATTCTGAAGGTCAAGCAGCCGGCCCGTTTTTTTTTTTTTTTGAACGTGCAAATGTTAAACGTCATGTGAAGTCATTGCTATGCGTTGCCTCTTCGTGCATTTTAGAATTTCATGAACAATGTGCGCATTCTTGTCACAAATGCTAAACGGGTGTCATTCTCACACATGAGAATGACACTAGAACACTTTGAATGGCCGGGAAGTGAGCGCAGGTGCCACGTGATCAGGTTTTTACACCCCCCCCCCCCTACCCCCGCTCTTGAGCGGCATCCGCCAACGTCATCCAGAATGACAGGGAGAGCTTGCGGAATTCTCTGCGCCTTGTTTTACATCTCGCTGTGATATGGAGCAAATATTTTAGCCCCCCCCCACCCACCCACCCCCCGCACCCCCCATGTGTTCCCTATTTATGACCTAAACACGACTGAGGTCATGAGCATCTAGAGGGGTCGTACACTTCTTAACCTATCGATCATCGGAACCGGCTACCGTTTAACGCTGTGCCGGAGGAGTGAGATTCTGCCTAAAACGGGACGCTATCGAGAGGGAGGGCAGGAGAGAGAGCACTTAAAAAAAATATGTATAATAATTGACCTGGCCAAATTGTCGCATTTCCATTTCACGCAAACACAAGATGCCAGTCGCCATTTGTAAATACTCTCATACACACTGGCAACCGGGCTAATCACGGAAAGGGCTCCAACGAGCCCGGCCGTAATCGACTCGGGAATACGAGGGTGTTGGGGACATTCTGAGGATGCCAGAAATAGCTGCCGCTTATGAATTTCACAAAAGGTACGGCACTCTACAGGTGCCTGCCATAAATAAACGTTCAAACCTTCAACATTCTTGCGCAGTTGCAGACTGACAAACATCCACACGTTTCTATGCACGTCTAATAACGTCACATGATTAAAATGGAGAAATTACGGTAGGTAAGATTGACATTGCTGGTCAAAACGTAGCCCATTTTATGCGTCACTATTTCTCTTGCCACACAACAAAAAATCCGAATCCCAAATGTTAAATATCGACAGAGGCCAGGGACTGCAAGGAAACGGAGATGATTCCGAGACCCTCCCTCCATTCACAAGTGAGAGGTCAACGACTGCTAGTAGAGGAGAACGTTGGAGGGGGGGGCAAAAACAAAAACTTTTTGGTATCACACGCAGGAAAATTCAAAAATGAAAAACAGGGAAGGGCCCAGCTCAAATATTTCCCTTTTTCGTTTGGCTCAGTGTGGAAACTTGCAAATTTGACGATGAGTCTCCTGCCCTGAAAATTTTCAGAAATTAATATTTAACATTCGCACGTGAGAACATTTTTTAATCTGAATTAAAATATATTCATTTGCAACCCCACAAAAAAAAGCACATTAAAAATGAAAAAAAAATGTCTACAAATACAACAATAGAGATGATGATGAAGCACGATTAAAAAAAAAAAAAAAAAAAAAAAAGAACAGCAATGAAAATACTTTTTAAGCCAGCCGAGAAAATGCTTGACGGTGCGGATAAATAAAACTTATTTGTTTTGTCATTAAATGAGCAACTGTGAGAAGGATTTGGGGCTTTGCGGCAACTGCATCCAACAGGATTTTGACTCACTTCATTCGACAGTTTTTTTTTTTTTTTTTTCCCCCTGCCGGCCCCACCGTTAGACTTAAACAAACAAAGTGCTCAGCAAAGCGGGTGAGCTCATCCCAACAACAGCTGGGTAGTGTGCCTCACCCTGGTTCTCGGCACTACTCATGACGGTGCCGACACACACACACACACACACACACACACACACACACACACACTATGAAAATGTCAGTTTAAGATGCATTGTAAAAACTCGATCAACAGTCCTGTAATCTAAAATAACAAGAATTCCGTTTAACAATGCGCACGTTGAAGTTGTATTTGCTTATTGCAGGGACTGGGAGACCGATACGAGAATAAAATCATGAATGGATTAACGGAGACGTACAAAAACGTGTACTTCATTACATTTTCCACGGTTTGTCGTAAAATGTCATGGGACTCGATTAAAATGTCGGGCAAAACTCCTCCCGCGTCCGCAACAACATTCACAACGTGGACGCTGGCTTCCAAAAGTCTCGTCCAATCGATCCCTATTGTCGGATCTGATCTTTTACCCACAATATTGCGCAACCATCGGGCGTGAAGTGCGAGCGTCTCGTCTTTGGTGAAGCGGCTCTATGCGGTTGATGCGACGGCGCGCCTTTCGGATGCATTATTTGAGTCAATTGAGATTTAATTAAGATGGCAGCCAATGAATCCCTTTCAAATGAAATTCGAGTCAAAAGACAATGGTTGACATCCTCGCGCGGATTGTTTATATCATCCAGCCAAGAACACCGAATCCATGTTTCCATGACGGCAGACAAGAAGAACACAAATCGTGCCGCTTCTCAACTCTTTCACGTCGAACGGCTTTTATTCACTCGTGTGTTGATGGAATTCGGGAAAACGGTGCAAAAAAGGGTCACCGGGTAAGTGCGACTTGTCAATAACGCCGCCATCCTCCACATTCTTTGAATTATTCAAACCGGGTGGTGAAAAAGTTCACCCCCCGTGCGTTGAGCGTTCAGCGACGATGTCTAACCTTTACATCACGAAGCAAGTCGAGGGGGAATAAATCATCCCGCCGAAGAGTGAGAATCACGCGCTGGAAGCAGTAGCGACATTAAAAGACAGAATGAAAGCTGCTTTTTATTGTATGTTTTTTTTGAAGTCGCTACACATTTCTGTGCGACGGGGATCAAAGGAAGCGCAACAAGGAGCAGCTGGGGGGGTACACGCGTTTGCTCAACGAGTCCCCCGACTCGGCTCTTCTGTTCTGCCCGCCGCAAAAGCAAAGGCCATCCCGGCAAGCTGGGGGGACTCTGGGCCGAATCTGTTGGCCGATGTTGCAGTTAAGAAATGACAGGTGCCGGCCGCCCCCTCTTCTTGACAGGCCACTGCGCAAATAACGCCCCTGCCTGAAAGGGGCTAATGCACAACTAATGAACAATAAATCAACTTTGATTACAAACTGTCAGCCCAATCAGCACGCACTCCGGCTCTCCCAAAGCGCGCGTCTCGGCGCTAACTGCGCGGCTGCGCGGCATCGCCCACTTGATGTTCCCGTCTGCCCGAGCGGCTTCGCGATCTGCTCGACTGTTCTTCACTTTTCCACCGACCCGTTTCCTGACCACTGATGTGAATGATTAAATATGTGCAAGAAATGGATAAAACTTCCAAAATTTGAAAATCTTTAAATCATCACGATCAGAATGTTATGCAATTTAGCAAGACAAGACATAAAAAAAAAATATATAAAGTATATATCATAAATGAATCCCAATGCTCACACCATACAACTTTGACCAAGATCCGTGTGACAGTGAGCCTCAAATATATTTTGTAGTGATTACGCTAATTATCAACGATATCAAATAGTAATTTAATTCCCAGTCAATCAAGCGAACAGGGAGTGTGGAAGTGATCATTAAGTTAAGACAAAATTGACAGCAGACAAAAAAAAAAGAAAAAAGAAAAAAGCAAAGCATTTGGAATATCCTGCTTGGGCACAGCAACAAACAAAAACAAAACAAAACGGCACCAATGAAAAGACTTTCTTTCAAAGCAGTCACAACAGCAATTATCGACGAGACAGCAAATCTGTCACCTGCGTTCCGGGAACTGTCCAAAATTAAAACATCATAGGGAGCCGCTGCACATCTGGTTTAACGGGTTAGCCGACTGTCAGAAAAGTAAACATGACCCCCAAAAAAATAAAAATAAAAATAAAAATTCCACTCTAATTTACTCGGAAGGAGTTCAGTAACTTGAGACCGTTTCCTCCACTTCAGACAAGCAAGCAGACTTTACTACCAAGAAAAAGTTGACGACTCCAAACAAGCCCACGGAAAATCCGAGACAGACGCAGTCAAATACAGATAACCGCGTTCAAGACCCGTGTTTTGGCTTCTCCTGTCAACACGCACCGTGCAGAGCGTCTTCGCAGCAAAAGTTGTCAATTCCCGAACGCCGCAACTCTCACGTCAACGTTGCATGACACAATTAACCCACGAGAACACACGGAACATCAACAAGCCCGACGCTGCGCTCCCTTTCGTATTCCGCCCGGGTGCGATGAAATTGTCAAGTTTCTAAGCAACAACGCTCGCCGTATCAAAGAACTCAATCATATTGACAAACCTGACAAACTCCATTTAGCTGGCAGGGTAAACAGAAAGCCGGGCCACGCGGTGCGGAGTGAAGCAGAGCGGAGAACACAGCCGCCACGGAGAGAGAGAGAGAGAGAGAGAGCGAGAGAGAGAGAGTGTGAGAAACACACACACACACAAACACACACAGAGGAGAGAGTGTGAAGAGAGAGAGGGGGAGGTAGGGAGAGGCAGCGGCAACGCAGGCAGGCGGAGAACAAGCTCTGTTGTGTTGTAGCGTCTCCAACCTTCTTCGGAATACAGACGGATTGCACGCGCAAGGTTACTCCCTGGCTGACAAGATACAAAACTACCCAATCAACCACACCCTGCTCCACCAATCACAAGCAACCCTCTAAACATAATCAATTCAAATGGGGGCCGCACAATGGGGAGCCGCGGGGCTGAGCTGCAGGTGAACCCGAGGCTTTGTGTACAGGGAAAGGGGCGGAGGTGGGGAGGTCCTTAAAAAAAAAAATTAAAAAATGGGACCAGTTGACCCCTTGACCTCTGCGTGCTCTTTAAACAATGGAAGCCCATAGACAAGAGGCTCTTTAATGAAACAACAGATATGTAAACACTTGCTATCCAGCGGAAAGAAAGACAACTTGGCCAAGCTTTCAGCCCCCTTTATTGTTCTGCTCAGTGGAAAGGTTTATCGTGCCGGGAACAAAAGACGCAGCTCGACAACAAACGAGTAAACAACTCTGATACGACTTTGTTGACACTTTGCTCCAGTTGGAGCAACTTCAGAGGTCCAATCAGTTTGGCAGCCCGCCTTTTAAAGCCGAGGAGTATCACCGCAGGAAATGATTGAGTGCGTTTGGTCACAAACATCAACATGAACAAGAAGGCATCCTTTTTTACCAAAACAACAAACTTTTAGTAACTTCAATTATAAATAAATAAAAATAAATAAACTAAAAAGAGAGGGAGAGCCAATTATTGTCGTGACGTCACACTATTGACACCCCCCCGCCCCCCCCCCCCCACACACACAGAAAGTGCACTCACCGAGCAGCCAAGACATGAGAAGAAAATCGAACTCTGCCATCTACTGGAGAGTGGGCGGAACTGCCCCTAAGGGGGTGAGAACAGCAGGAGGTTTGAAAGCGTGTCTCCTGCGCTCTAACTTTTGTTTTTCACAGAGCAATCTGACTTGAAGCATGTTATTACTCATTCGGGAGTACATCAATACCTAATGAAAGGTGGCGAGTTGCCACTAAAAGCGATTTCAGCGGCAATAATAAAATAAATCAACTCAACGGAAAAATACGAGGGAAGATTAGCACCTCCACTTTGTGAATTATCGTGACAATAAACAGCCAGTTTTGACGCGTCACATATCAACAAGCTTTAAAGCCTCGGCCAAGGATAAAGGAATGTTCACGGGATGCCTTCCAGTCCGCAAACATACCCCGGTAAAATAAACAGAGCTAAACACGCCATCGGCCTGACAAGCCACTGCTCTCGTCGGCTAATAACTAACAATGAGCTCAGCTAAGCTGGCCCCGGCCCGTATAAATTATTGACTGGGACACCTCCAGTGTGTTCAAAGTGACAATTCCGATATATGTCATCCTGAATAATTAAACGCCGGAGAAGGTGCATTTTTATTTTGTATTCGAGACAGCTCGCAGAGAATGACGGGCATGTGCGCGCAGCCGCTGTGCGCGCGTCCGCCGCACTCTCCTTCCTCGGCATTCTCCCCGGGGTGGCATGTCGCCGTATTCTCAATAAAACACCTTCTTAGCAGTAATAGGCCACTGTTCTCATTTCAACACTCCCAGCGGCCTTGTGATAAATTTAGCAGACGCGCAGTTCAAGCCTCCCCCCCTTCTCACACGCAGTCTTTCTCATCCGTTGCCTTTTGTGCCAGCGCCATGTAAAATAATTACACTTTTGTGTCCGTGTGATGCACGGTATATGGATTTTATTTCCCCGCGCGGCGGCGAAACATCAGTAACCTTGAGCCTTGGACTGCATCCCCGGTGATAGTTTTCAGGGAGTAGTAGTGAGTGTTTGTGCCCATGACAGAGTGAATTGCATTATAAAACACTCCCATTTCCTGCTTGAGTTAAAGTGAAAGTGCTGTAATGCCTGGTTAGGTCCAGCCCTGCTCTGCTCTGGCCAAAGAAAACGATACAGCTCCAATTACCAAGCCTTCTCAAAACTCAAATGCAGCCGGGGCCCTGAGATGCGGCGCTTTTGTCTTGTTTGTACGAGTGCTACTGAAGGAAATTAGCAACACAACAAACGCAGTCGCGGATTCGGCATTGGGAAGGACAACCGTGCGCGTAAAGCGGACAAATATTTGTCTACTCAACGGAGATAGCGACGGTTGCTCGATATGTGTCCAAAGTCGGTCCTCGAGGGCCGCTCACCTGGCCTGTTTGAGATGCGCCCCTCCCGCAAAGCACCTCAAATGATCAGGATCGTTTTCATAGGCGGCATTAAGATAAGATAAGATAAGATAAGAAAAACCTTTATTAGTCTCACAATGGAGAAATTCCCAATTCACAGCAGCAAAGTTATGAAAGTAAGAAGTAGAACAACAAAATAAAGGAGCTGCTGGAAAGGCAGCCACTCTCGCGGCGCCATTTTGAAGTCAAAATAACAAAAATAACACAAGACAACACATAGGACACAGACAGTCGTTCAATCTTCACCAATTTTCTGCATACACTTTGTTGTCTGAAGCAGTTCTAGATGAAAGAGGAGAGGATCAAAGTGTCCTTTCTCCAGTGGATCAGAGACGTCATGCTGAAAATGTGCACACGTCTGCTACAAGCTAAGTTTTGAAAGCAAACACAAAGCTGTAGCATCCATTGACGAAAAGAGATTAGTTCACTTCTCCTGTCCCACGTAATCCGCTTCAAACTCCAAGCCGCGACTCCCAGCTCCAAATCCGCATCCGCTCCTTTCTTCTCATCGTCGGCTCCTCAAGACCTCCATCCATCCAGCCGCAGACCGTTCAACAGCACCGATCTCTCCGCTGAACAAAGCGGGGCTGTGAAAAATGCTGCCCATTACAGGCGCAAGACACAAGCGCCCCGGGACTGTCCAGCAACGACAGTCAAATGGCGCCGACATTCCTCCAGTCAAAAACACTGCTGGTATACCCATGCTGCCGAGAAGGCGCAACCACCAAGCACAGAGTCCTCCTTGATGAATGTCGTGGCCAAAAAATTATCGGGTCTCTCTGACGTACGGTGACTCCGAGTTGTTTGGCTAAACTCCGCATTGCCCAATGCTTCAAGTGTGGTGGCCGACAAAAAAGGCTCTGAAGTGGACTGGTGGACCCAGAAATGCAAATTTGTTACCGGCGGGAATTTTACTTTCCTTACAAATTTGAATGTGAGCACATTATATTTTTGAGGGAGTGAGCGAGCCAAGTGAGTCAAGAGGGGGGAACGATGTGGAAATGTGAGAGCGCAAACTGCTTGCAGGGGAAACATGGAAGCGCAAACGAAGGCCCGGAAAGGATGGAAGGGCTCCCAGTGCTGTGACTGGAACTGATTCGACACTCATCGTCTTGGCGAGGAGAGAACGTGAAACGCAACGGCCCCCCAAGTGCTTGTTTGCTGTGTGGAATCGGGACAGATGACTTCATTCTGACAGGATTACCCCCTCAATCCTGGATTTAATCTATACAGTGCGCATAATACATTATTACAACATGACAATGACAAAAGACAGCAAAAGAGACAGCTTGATCGCGGGGTTTCACGCGAGCATCAGTCTTGGTTTTGGACTGATCGTCAAAGACAAACTGTCTCACCTCAAAGCAATCCACATGATTTCATTAGAGTATCACCTCGAGACGTGAACATGGCAGACGGAAAGAGAACAACGTCAACCGCTTTTGAGAATTGAGTGAGAATTTTTTTTTCAAGCTTTCCGAGCAAATCGAGATCATTTGGAGGTAAATGCTTTGAAGTCAAAAATACAGAAAAAAAAGAACAAGTAACGTTGCTACCGATAGGAATTCAAACATGTCACACGAGCTCAGTGATGACCACAATAGAGGTGCAACTGTGGTGGCCATAGAGAACCAAATCTTTATTCTCACTTTAAGCTATTGCTTCATGAGGAGTCTTCCTCATTTGTGGAGATATTCTTCCAAAGAAAAATCCGGCAGATTTGATGACATTGGTGATGCGTTACATTGGGAATCAAAAGTTCAAAGATTGCATTGATGTACGTTTAGGTAAGGTCTCCCACATGTCATTGTAATTCCAGGCTACGTTCACACGCCCGATGTCCATTTATTATTATTATTTTTTTCAATCCGATCTTTTCATGTACTTCACATTACAAAAATCAAACACGTCCACTATGTGACATGCGGGCAGACAGACCTTGACTGACACGCGCAAAAGACGACATTTATGCGGCAGGACCACCAGGTAAGGGCTCACCTTTTTATCATCTTATAGTGACAGAGGAGCAATGAGGGAGGAGGTAGAAATATTTTGGGGGAAAAAAAAAAGAGTCAAAACAAATGTCTTTTTTCTTGCGCAGTTGGCATTGGACACCTTTCTTATGAGTATGCTTACATTGCACAGACCTAATTACAGATTGTACTATTCTCTGTTTCTTGGCAAATTTTTGTTGGTCGAGGCACTTCGGGCGAAAGCATTTCAGCCTCTGTTTAAGAGAAACTTTGTCGAGACGAATAGGGAGAAGGTCAGCTCCGTTTCCATGTGTCTCCAAAGACCACAGCGACTAACTGTGATCATATATCCTCACGCTCACCGCCACTTTGCGAGCGGCCAACAACGGCTTTGACACTCTCGGCTACTGGCTGACTTAGTTACAGAAACACCTCATAATGCTGTCTCAGATCACCCTGAGGCACTGGCAGGGCTCCAGCTGACAGGCCTGGCCTAGTGCTCTAATGACTTACAGATTGGCGCGCTGTGGTATACATGTGTCAGGACAATGCCACGGGCCTGTTGCAGAAACAGTAGGAGACGAAAAAGAAAGAGAGCCGGCAGCTCCTCCTCGTCCTGTCAGCGAGACGATTGGGCCCCTGGATCGTGTCACATCACGCGTACCCCCCTGACAGACCACAAATGAAGGTTGCAAAAAGCCCACGCGGTTGGACCAGGGCGTTCTCGGGCCACGCAACAACTCAAGTGGCTTTCATCCAGACTACTCAACAAGACATTATCTTTTGACCTGGAGGTACCCTCGGTGAGGCAGTGCAACAATTGTGTTGAAACCCCAAGGGAGCGAGAAAGAGAGCAAAAGCCGGAAAGAGGTGGGGTGCGGGGGCGGGAGGGGTGCGTGGGGTAATAAGTACAGTAGGTACTTCTTTCAAAGTAGAACAGATCACGGCACGTGAGACCCTGAACACAAATCAAATGTTAATTTAGATTCCAATACCTGATTAAGACGATCCTGCACATTAAGTCCACAAAAAGTACCCCCCAGTTCCTTTTTTCTCAAGGAAGCAAAAGCACTTCTGCTATGATGCAACTCAAAACCGCCTCATGCTCACATTTCCTTTGTGGCGCTCCATGTATATTTCACGCCAAACGTATCCACCTCCAAGTCAAGTCTGCGCGGGGAACATTAGCTGGCTGCCGACCGACCCGTCGCTGTGCCAATGACGTGAGTAACGCTGGCCAATCCTGTCTCACAAAGAAATGTAATCTGGGCATCAAACGTCTAGCAAAGACATCATGTTGACATAACATCTTCAAGCAGAGCTGCATACTGCTTAATCCCCCGACGGGAGGTTGATGCCTTCCCTCGGAACCCTGGCAATGAAATGTAGTTAGCTTGAATGGTGAGTGATGACACAAACTAGCTGTGCCCCCCCACCCCCACCCCCCTTCCCCTGACCCCCCCTTACCTTGATACCGGTGGACTATCAGCAAGGGTCCCACAGAGTTGTTCCTAATTACCTATTTCTCTATTCCTGATCCTACGGCTGGCATAATTAGTTACCTGGGGCTGCAATCCAATTTGAAGTGATGACAAGAAAGTGATCCATGAAAAAGTAATAAGTTAAATCCAATTTCAGCTCGCTTCTAATTAAATGCACATGGAACTAATGAGTCAACCCCTCGCATTTCACTGATAATGCTAATTAGCAGGGTGGCAGTCGCTGGCTCTCATTGTGTCACCGCAGGTGTGACGTGTTAAAGGTAAAAGGGGACACGGGTTCTTTTAATTACGCGTGTCATCCCGTCAAGGTAATTCACTGGCTTTTCGACCAGTCAAGTATGTTTTGCGGGCACTCCATCCCGCATGCGGGGGACGCTGTTTGTATTTCAAGGATGGATTAAGGTGCCTCAAGGCAAGACATTATAAAGCAGAGGCATCTTTTATCCAGAGGCGTCAAAAAGGGTTGAGGGGTTGTGCGCGTAGGGGGGGTGGGTGGGGGGCACCCTGGTTGGAGCGATGAAAAGCGCCGTTTCATGTAAATCAGTGGCGCACAGTCTTCTTGGACTCATGTTTTCTCCTGTTACTACCACTGCTACGACTGTGAAGTCACTTTATTTCAGACATCGGCTGTGTGCGCGCTACGCTTTATTGTTTTTGACTTGAATGAGAGTGAATTGGTAAGTCGAAGCCACTAAATCTCCATCTCCCGGCGAGTCTCGAAGCCCATCTCCTTGTGCCTAATGGGAAGAGCACTGAGACGAGCGCCGCCTTTTCCACAGATCAGGTGCTTTTATGAGGTTTACTACACAGAATAATAACTGCTGGATCATGCCTTTTATTAACTAGTCTGGTCTAACGGCGAGTCATTATCCAGGTTGTATAATGGAGAGAGTGAACATCCCCGGTGATGGCAGCATTAGCTTACTTTAAAAATAGGACACTAGATGAGTCAGTGAGTCAGACTGTGATCTGAGACTCCTATCACAAAAAAAAGACCCATGTCCTCACAACTCCTGTTCATACTGTGCGTGTGTGTGAATGCTGGACTCTAACTGTGTGGGACTGGGATTTGTTTAATTAACAGAACATGTAGTTCAGAGATAAACACCCTCTGGACGTGTGACATTTGCATTGCTGCAAATTTAACCCAGCAAAACAGAACAATGAGCATCAGGCAATTTATGGTGTTGGTAAAGATACTACAGCAAGTCGGTGCTCTTTTCACACCAAGTGGGCATGAGCGGGGCGGGCAAGTCTCTTTTATAAAGCTGAGTGACAGCTCGGCCGAGCTCCCTGTATACATTAATAAATTAGAATTCTAATTTTGTATTTGTCTGCCGAAGATGGCCGAGTACTTTCCTACGTACCAACAACTGGCTACATGCAGGAATCTGCGAATTTGTGGTCCCCATTGTTGACCTCCGAAGCACAATTCCCTGCCAGGCTGAGGAAACCCTTTGGTTTGATCGCTTGAACTTATTTGAATCCTGACAAATATGCACACAACCGAAAGGTCATCGCAGTCATATTTCATCTTCTGGAGCAACGCCGAAGACGTCTGCACAACAAAGAGGCTTTTTCACAACCTGACATTAGACCTAGCTGCTACAATGGCTCATTAAAAAGGGCCCCCAATGGGACAGTATTAGGTATTATATATACATGCACAAAGAACGGGGCCTCCCTATTAATCACCAAATATGCCCTGAAGTTGTTAGCAATTTCACACCGATACAAACAACCGGTTCCCTCGGCCAGGCGAAGACAGACAGACCTCGAAGGCAACATACGGAAATAAGGGAAATTCACTCATTCGTAGCTGTCCAGCAGCAGTAGTCGGAATAGTAGCGCAAGTAGCCGTAGTAATAGTCGCGCAAGGCTCGAAATCAATTTTACTTTTACGGTTGATCAAAACACACTGACTAGCAGAAGTGAGTGAAGTAAGAGGTCCATGGCAAGCTCAGCGGTCGCGCCGGCGACCTAGCAAAGAGCTTCGGATGGCTAGCAAGCGGCTCAACGTGTTGCGTTGAGGTCTGCACAATAAATGTGCGCTCAGTATTACGTTGCGGTCGAGCTTATTTTGAAACCAACTCATCAATTGAGCCTGCTTTTTGGTTTTAATTGGAGGAATTTAAGAGGCTGACAATCATATGCATTAGAGTGCTCGCGGCACAAACAAAATAGTTTACTGTACCTGCAGGCTTTGGTCCTTGTCGTTTGCTTTGGGGGATTTGCGGCCGGTGTTTTGCTGAAACCGCTGCTGCAGAAGTAACTGCCGAGCGACCTGGAGAGTCTGAAAGAGAAAAGTAGATTTTTTTTTCATGAGGTCCGACGGGAAAAGTGTCCAATCACAAGAGGTCCCTTGAGAGCACACCTCTGCCTATTTTAGAGGGTTCAAAACAATATTCTCTTCTGACAAACAAACAAACACCGCAGACAATCAAGCGATTACTCTCTCCCTTGATATCATCCACCGGAGGTCAGACGACAAAACACAAACCACAGTGTATCCATTGACAACGTTTTATATTGTCTGATACTTATCAGTGCTTGTGGCTCTCCCTTAGCGCTGCCAAACTCCAATCAAGAAAGCAAATAAATAGCTTCATGGCGACGGCTTCAAATATCTGTTCGAGGACACGGCCTTTCTGGCGGAAAACAAAATACGTTGAAGTCACATGTTTATTGCTCCAGCTACTCCTTTTTCCCTTACGATAAATAATCAAACATGCCATCCAGAGCAAACATAGCTGAGGAGATCTGGGGGGGGGGGGGTATGTGGTCTCAAAAACGGTCAGCGATACCAAGAAAAGCAAGCATTGTGTTCCCACAGCGAGCTGGCCAGTCTCACACCTCCACCAGTAAACCATCTGGGTAAATAACCAGCTTCATTCTTTCCACGATTCTCAGATGATTGTTCCCACAATGAAACAAACAGTCAGGGGCACATCCCTCAACTCGTAGATGGAAAATCTGTCGGTCGCCCCCCCCCCCCCCCCCACGACCACCCCCCGCCCTTCACTTATTGGAGCAATATTGGGAGAAATGTGGTGATCCGGCATGCAATGCGTCAGACGGCGGCGCCGTGTGACTTCAGCTTTTAAAAAAAAAAAAAAGTGCTCTGTTGCAGGATGCAGAAACGGACACCGCTTTAAAAGACGCTCTGCGAACACCGTGAATTGAATCTCAAGTAATTGGGAACCTTCGGTCGGCAAATTTGTGCTTTCTTTCATAGATGTCAACATGTTTTCTTTTCCACTGTGAGAGATGACAAATGCAGTGAGACACGTGTGTGTGTGTGTGTGTGTGTGTGTGTGTGTGTGTGTGGGTGGGTGTTGGAACAAAGAGTTGAGTCAATAGAATATGATGGAAAGTTCAGACAGTAACGGATCATGAAATACATTTCTGGGAAGTCTTCCTGAACTGCAATCTTTGTAAATATAATAAAATAAGACCATCTCAGAGACTGCAATCTATTCTGCTGCCCATGACTACAATTACAGAAGGAAGGATATTCGCCGGGATCACAGTGAGGGAAGATTTAAAACCCAGAAATGCCCTCCTCAGGACATCCACCTCCAGAATAATTTGTCGGAATTTCCACGATTTCTAAAATGGTGCCAGGAACATAATTGGGGGCTCGCTATTGCAGTATATTCAGAAATCAGATTCCCAGGATTGTCAAACAGATGTCCCACTTAGCCGACAACTATTTTTGCGGGTTTCCAACGCATTTTATCCACGACTCATTTAGACATAACGGGAGGTTGGTGTGAATTGATTGTCATCACCAATGGCGGACGATCCGTAACATTGGGCAGCTCTGAGAAAAAAAAAAAAAAAAAGGTGGCGCCCTAGCCTGCCTCAGGAACATATCAATTTAGCAAATGCAATTTTGCAGCGAATGAGAAAGATTATCAGTCTCGTTCTATTCATGTCAACGCTTATATGAAATTGTTCTTCTAATTATAGCAAGGAAAATAATTACGTGATCACACAATTGAAAACAGAGTCATGATCATCTTGACTTGGGCCAATTAAAATCAAATTGCTGCCTGACGGCACCAGACTAATTCTTCTGGGTTATAATTTAATCAAGCGGCAAATGTTTCTTCTTGACTGGGACTTGGGCTTTCACCTTTTGCAACGTTGCTGTCAATTTTTTTTTTTTTTAAAGGCACGCCGTACCTTCGGGAGGCCCAAGGTTATCCCGCATGTATGCATGAACTGCCTCTCCATGTTTACAGAGCACCCATCGCACTATTTCCGAGCTTCCCCCGCCGTACGCTGCGCAATCTCTTCTTTTGATCTCCCGTTCGGAGATACCGGTCACTTGAGACGCAACGCCATTCTGATAACTGCTTCGGCCAAGTGTGATAAAGTGAAGCGCTGACAGGCGCGAGCGAGGCATCTGTCCCGCCGAAGATTTTGAGCCGTCTTTCCCGTCCGAACGTTGATTGAAGCCACATATTTAGGCGACAAGAGAAAACGGGTGAGTCAGTGACGCCGTTTCCCCTGAAAAGTGAAGTCAAGTCAAGTCAAGAGTATTTCTCGAGCACTTTCAAACAGCCATCGCTGCATACAAAGTGCTGTACATGGAGCGATTTAACATACACAATAAACAGTAACGGGCGGCCCGGTAGTCCAGTGGTTAGCCCGTCGGCTTCACAGTGCAGAGGTACCGGGTTCGATTCCAGCTCCGGCCTCCCTGTGTGGAGTTTGCATGTTCTCCCTGGGCTGGCGTGGGTTTTCTCCGGGTGCTCCGGTTTCCTCCCACATTCCAAAAACATGCGTGGCAGGCTGATTGAACACTCTAAATTGTCCCTAGGTGTGGGTGTGAGTGCGAATGGTTGTTCGTTTCTGTGTGCCCTGCGATTGGCTGGCAACCGATTCAGGGTGTCCCCCGCCTACTGCCCGAAGACAGCTGGGATAGGCTCCAGCACCCCCCGCGACCCTAGTGGGGATCAAGCGGCTCGGAAGATGAATGAATGAATGAATGAATAAACAGTAAGACGAATCGGTAATAAAGGCGGTAGAAAGTGCCAAGCAGTAATATCAAGAACAAATCTAAGTCATGCTGAGTCAAACGCCAATAGTGACCATCAGAAACGCTTCCAAAACTACAAATTCCCGCACAACTGAGGGAGTGAAATCTTCCTGCAGGGGCTTTGATTACAAAACAACCCGCAGCACATGACAAGCCTTTATCAACAACGCCGACTTAGCATTTGTTCACTGGCGTCATCTTTTATACGATCAATTTCATACAGTACGTGCTAAAATATCCGCATCATATTAAAAGGGAGCAAAATCTCCTTTGTCCCGAGGGCCATCAAGCTGTGATAAGAGAACCGCTAAGTACTGGATGTCTTTATATGCCGTCTTGCCCATGTGGATTATTTACAGGCTTTGGGGTTTCCTGCTGCTAAAGCCAGCTCTGGTGTCTTACAAATCCCAGCTCAGAGCATTGCCACACAGTCATGTTAGTTCTCAGCTGGATTCGACACATTAACCCCCCCCCATAACAAAAAGCGGGCCCAACCATCAAAACCTCGACAAACCGCCGACGGGCACGAGTCACGTGGACATTCTCGCAATGACTTCAACGGCGATATACTGGAACGTCACACGAGCAGAAAAAGCGAATGAGTGGAGGTCTTTTCAGGGTGTCAAACACAGGACAGCGCCATCTCTTTTTTTCTTTTTGAAGAGATCTCTCGAGGTTCTCCGAATGTCTGTCTCCCGTCGCTACAGGTGGCGGAGACCTTGAACGTGTAATGATTTGAAGCAGATTGCTGCTAATTGCCAGACGATGTGCAAGCAGGTGTAACTGGAATCCCCGCGGCCGCGGCGAAAGCCGGAGACGGAATGAGATGCGCGCGTGTTTCCCAGACAAGCGCCAAATGTGCGCTTCAGCCTATTTGCTGAACAGACACGTATCAGAAGACATTATTAGGCAGCTCAGAGACAGCCAGCAACAACACGGATAATAGGTTAGTCCTTAATGTAGTCCGTCTCACAAGATCGCAGGTCCTCCGGCTTTGCGTCTGTGGCCTCTGCGGGGCTTTCGGCAGCGTGGGCCTAAATGTCAAGGTTATGTGTTTGACTTTCCATCTGATTTGACGGCTCGGCTGTCATTCTTCACTTCTGCTAGAGCACTCGAACTTTATTCGTGGTAGTCAGCGGGACTTTTAACCCTCGTAGTGCACGGCTTGCTATAAATGTAAAATGATGTCTTTGAATCAAAGGCAAAGGCATTCAAGAAAAACACGAGAGAGCTGAAACTTATGGAGGGGTTCTAAAATGGCCTAAATTTCATGACGTCACCGGCTGATAATTCTCAGGCATTGCAGCAATAATAATAAAACGTTTTGATACCTTAATCTTCACAATTTACATATTTTGCACCATAGAAACCCATTATAATTCATATTTTTGAATGCATCGTAACCCTAATGTGTAAACATGCATTTCACGCGATTTTTACGTCAATCGCTTTGTTTTCGCTTGGACAGACGTATGCATGCCACATTGTTGGGTTGAGGTCATTCCAACTGTGCAACTTTTAGGTGGCGCCAGAGGATCGCAAATGAGTCTTTTTGCAGAAGGCTTCAAACCAATGCATTCTACATGAACACGTCCGGTCGGGATTGTTTGTAGGGCTTGGTTGGGACCTCCAGACACAATTTTTTTTTCCTTTTGCAAAAAATAAAGAATAAAAAATCCCAAAGAACTAATAAAAACTATATATGTATGGATAGCACAGATGCCTCTGAACATTTTGAGTGTTTGAAAAAAAAAAAAAAAGAATGTTTGTATAGCACAAAATACATCATTACAAAAATTGTAAAATGCGTAACTTGAGGCCTTTTTAATTTGGAGCACACAAGGGTAAAGGTGCTCGGTGTGCGCTGCATCTCATTTAACCGAAGCTGGGACGCAAATGCTAAACACAGCCACATCTTCAGTCATGAGGGTGGTATTTATCTCGCAAAGACGCCGACATTTATTTGGAATTGAGATGTACACGTTATAGGTCGCATCAATGGTGGAAAAAAAAGTTTCTCCGTTATTTTTCTTGGTCTCCTTTTTTTTTTTTTTTTTTTTTAACATCACAAAACTGTGATCTGAACAGGAGCCGGCCGACTGTTTGCATCCACTTTGGGCTTTTCCCTTCCTCGAGTGAGCTGACAATATTTTGGGGGAATACTATTGCATTCATTAGAAAAGAAAATAGATCAAAGCAAAGTATGAAGAGGGAATAATTTAAAGTAAGGGATGGAGGATGCCAAAAAAAAAAAAGGTGAAAGAGATACAAGAGAAGGGGGCGGGGGTGGGGGGGGGGCTGTAGTGCCCAAACAAGGCGGTTCAGGTGGGTGGAGCCAGCACACTTGCGAGGTCACCCTTGCTCCTGCCCCCCCTGCGCTCACTCAGCGAGGTCACAGCGTAGTGACGCGGGCCTGACAGCTTCCGTTTTGCTGTGTATTCTGCGTTTGTTTGGATTCCCCAGCCTTGCTTAGCCAGCAGCTTAACAACAGATGGCGAAAGAAGGCCTCCATTCAGAGCGGGCCCGCGTTGCGAAAATCGCACTGAGGAAAGTACACAAGCTGCAGACAAAACACACAGAGGCACCCCAAAAGCCAGCATATGCAAATGACATGGATTGGCGGGAGTTGCACAGGCAGCAAATAGGGCAACAGTAAATAAGCTTTTTCCGCCGCTTCATCAGTAACTTTTTTTCTTGCCGATGAAACCAAACACGCCAAACCGTGACCGAGCGAGTGCACGGACGGTGCCGTCCGCATATGCCAAGCCAATAACCGGGGGCTCGCTTCCCTTGCCGCTACCGAACGGGGGCCGCGTTTATTACGACGCCGGTGCGGCGTAAACCCATAAACACGTTCCCGAGCAACACCAGCCACTATCGACGATATATTGTTTCTCTTTGTGACTCGCTCTTCCGCCTCAATTACGCCTTTCGACTTGAGAGGCCGGGGGGATGATAAAGTGGCAGTAAAAATCATTCACATTACTACACCATTGTGCATCTGCCGCTAAAGGTAATTAAAGAAGTAAATGACTCATAAGAGCAGACATATTAGGCAAGCGGGCCGGCTCATGAAAATACGCGGCATGAAGATAGCGCATTTTCTTATTGGCGTCATCAACTCCGGTCGAGCTTATAGGCTCTTGATGCCGATTTCGTCCACTCCAGCGGAAAGTCTATCAGTGCTCGCTGGCGTGTCTCTTATGTCTGCCCACCTTGAGCCAAGTACTGCATTGAAATGGAAGCGACGGATTTGGCGCGACAGTAAAGTGGGTGGGGGGGGGGGGGGGGTCGCACAGACAAATCAGACAGATGTGCGCTTTTGGTCCATGGCGACAGCAGGCAGATGACCGGAAAGACGAATGCATTTGTTATGGCATCCAAGTGTCAAGAATTCGGCGCACTGATTGGAAGCCGGTCGGTGCAGCGACGACATTTCTGAGGAGGGCCGGTGGCTTTTTCACACCACCACACGGACATGAAATGTTACATTGTGTAATTATTCATTCATTCATTCATTCATCTTCCGAGCCGCTTGATCCTCACTAGGGTCGCGGGGGGTGCTGGAGCCTATCCCAGCTGTCTTCGGGCAGTAGGCGGGGTACACCCTGAATCGGTTGCAAGCCAATCGCAGGGCACACAGAAACGAACAACCATTCGTACTCACACTCACACCTAGGGACAATTTAGAGTGTTCAATCAGCCTGCCACGCATGTTTTTGGAATGTGGGAGGAAACCGGAGCACCCGGAGAAAACCCACGCAGGCCCGGGGAGAACATGCAAACTCCACACAGGGAGGCCGGAGCTGGAATCGAACCCAGTACAGTGCACTCCGCTTAATAGAACTCTGGTTAATAGAGTAATCCGCTTAATAGAGCAAAAGGCTCTGGAACGGATTTGCCTAATGCAATTTCCTATAAAGATACTCCGGTTAGTAGAACAGATCTCCGCTTAATAGAACAGGCCGTAAGCAATGAAAATTGTAAACTAGTGGTTTTCGAAGTGTAGCTATCGCGATACCACTATCGCGAGAAAACGCGATACCACTGCTATGCTGTTGCGCCTACGATTACGTCATACAATGTTGCGCAATGTGCGATGCATTGCCGGATTCTCAGAAGGATTGTACGCCCGCGGTTTCCAGGACTTCCCTCTTATCCAGCGCATTGAGAGGGAAGTCAACCGCAAAATTACGGAATCCTGTTTCCAGACAAAAGTAACGAAATTTTTCTCGTGATTTGAGATGTTTGACTGAAGCAGTGTTGTTTGATTAAAGATATGGGCGTCCACAGTCGAAATATCTCTTCTAACTCGTCAGCAGGGGTTTTTCTGCGTGCATAACTTGGTCGTCGACGTGTCTGATGACCATCTCCGGTTAATAGAAACTCCGCTTAGTAGAACAGAAGCGCTTCGGCCCAATGGTGTTCTATTAAACGGAGTGCACAGTACTGTGAAGCCGACGTGCTAACCACTGGACTACCGGGCGCCCATTGTGTAATTAGAAACAAAAAAAAAACAACCCCCCCAACCTCACACACACACACACCAAGGCTGCATTTGGCAACATTTTTGTACCTCCGGATTATTGTGTTTGTGAATTTTGAACATGCTTAAAGTGACTTGACTCGCTCTTATTTCAGGTAGACCACAGGAAAGGATCCTACTAATGGGCAGTAGCTCAGTCCCCAAAATGGACAAAAGTCCAAGATCGCATCATAGAACAAAAAAAATGTCAGTGTTGCATCGTCCAGGTGCCTTGAGCAAGGCATCAAACCCCCGAAAGCTCTCAAACGTAGCTTCGGCTGACAGCATTATCAATGATGAGCGTTTTTCTCCGACCCCGTCTTTTGTTCTTAGCACGGGATCCCCAAGGATCGTCTAAGCTGACACAAAAATACAAATCAAATAGTTTAAGCGAGAAAGAAAATGGATGCCAACCGCGCCGGACTGTCAGAAAACATCCACTCCCCCGGATTGCGTCTTTGTTGGAAGTCTTGCATCACATTTTAGGGGGGGGAGCGTTATGCTTGGGAAAACGGGCACTTCCGAAAACCCAGCGTGAGACCCCCTGACTACGATGCGTGGATTTTTATCATGCATGGCGTGAATGATATTGTTTAAAACGATGGGAGACTAAGGTTGCCGTAGCAGACTCAACACTACGATGCGTTTGAAACTTTGGGCATATGACTGGGAAAATCCGGAAATCCTCCAATTCACTGGCGGTGAATATGAATGAATCTCATCAACGTGCAGCCAGAAATGTGCAGAAGAACCAAAAAGCAACCACCAGAATGTCCAACCAAAAAGGACGGTGTGCCTTGAGAGGCGAGGCCTCAATCACAATACGTCCCTCCCGCTTGCTCGATCGTGCCCCCGTGTTGCCACGACAAAGATTTCAGATCAGTAGCAACGGACACCCAGATGGAAAGAACGCAAGTGCATTTCACGTATTGACAAAAATTTGGCTCCACGAAATCACAGTGACCTCCTATGAAAGCGGTAAATCACAAAGCCTTTGTACTTTTGCTTTTAAACGTATCAAGTAGGCAGCGAATAATCTGGGCCCGCAGCTGCCACTTAAGGGATAAGCAACGTTTTCGGCATAGTGCATCCAAAAGACCTGTTTGAAAATCCATCGTCCATCTGATGCCGAGTGTCTTAACTTCTTACGCATGGTGAGCCGCCAGGAAGAATTCCCACCCCCGTCTACGGAGAAGACGCAGAGGCCCGCGTATGAATCACCGCCACGTCCAATTGGCTAAGGTATTGAGTTGCAGCAGTCAGAAACGGATCCCTGGGAATAGGAGCGTCTCTGCTGAAGCCATTCCAAGATGGGAAATGTGATCTTGCGCCGAAAGGAATAAAATAAAGCAACAAAAAAAAAAAAGTGGGGTGGGGTGGGGGGGTTCTGATTGCTTCAGCCACATAGAGAAGCAATCTTCTACAGATTCTCAAGTGTAATGTCTTACAGTCTCACAAGCAGATGATGGAACTTGAGGTGGTGGCCCAAACCTTTTATCTTCTAACTCATTTTGGTTTTCTTTATTATTAACCTCACAGACGAGGGCGTTGATGTGCCACTTATAATTTAAATGGATTTTTTTTTTTTTTGTATTTTTGAGGAAAACAGTCAGAATCACTCAGTCTAAATCGTGATGATCTTTACACGCTTGAATTCATTACAGTCGGCCATTTTCTGCCAGGTTTAGAAAATGAGTGGAATTGGGTGAATTCTCATGACGACATTTTCATTTGGGGACCCGCCAAAACACTCGTGCTGTACTCAACAAAACATCACCAGAACAGGACCTCTTGAGCCCAAATAATGAGCTTCTGACTGCGAACCAGTTCCAGGCTAGCTAAGTGGCTAGCATGAGAAGCTAACGTAGCAGCCTTCATCCTCGCTCGGTCCCCCTTTCATTTTCCGGTAGAGACTCATAGCGACAAGGCAGCCCAAAACGGAAGGCAGTGGGGGCCGAAGGTGTCCCACCAACAAAACATTGCAGGAACCAAGGGTACGTGGGCTATCGAGATGCTTGGCTGCTAGGCGGGTGGATAACAGACTGTCGTTCAACTCCATTAGCCGCCGTGCGAGAGGGCCGCATCGAGCGACACACGACCTGTGAAGAATCAGAGATCTCGCTCTCTCCTGGAATGGGGTTTGCCGCATTAATTCCGGAACCGTAATCCCTCAAGCAAATCAAATTACTCTCATTAAGCACGGCAAGAAAACTACGTCTGCAATAAGTATGTATATTAAAAAAGAAGAAAAAAAAAGAAAAAAGCATTTATTACCAACAATCACCTATTTAATATGAGAGAGCTTACAAAAGCGTTATTTCTGCTGATTGTGTTTGAAAATGGCCAACTGCAAAGGAGCGCCTTACAACAGGGCCATACAGAAGTGCGCTTGTGTGTGTGTGTGTGTGTGTGTGGACAGACACACAAATACACAGCTCATGGATTTTACGAGAGGAGTTGATACAGTGATTAAAGGGGAGGGTGGCGGGATACGGCGCTTGAGGGCCTTGGAAAGGACATGGCTGGTCTGGTCATAAAAAAAACACACCTCTGTCTTTAAGCTGGTCCCCGGAATTGCTCTCGGTGGGTTCACTTTGAGGTGAATCACCAAAGAATTTACATGCTAAGTGGCACCATGTCATCACCAAGGAAATGCACGTGGAGAAATATTGTCAGGTTAAAAAAAAATGCATGCGCAACAGTTTTAAAGGCTGATTGCCTATGCAACTGTAACTGTGTTTGGGTAAAAAATTTTTTAAAAAAAAGATGACCACCAATGCACAAGCAAACACTATATGGACCAAAGGCTTGTATGGTGTTCCTCCAGTCTAAATAACAGCACACCAAAGCGAGCGTAAACAATGGCAGTTCATTTTGGCAGAGGCATTTCAAACAGACTTTCTCATTGACATCTTTGAGCGGAAAAAGTTCAAATCAACGGTGAAATAAATAGCGAGAACACTTCCGACACAGTAGGCAAAAAAGAATCAAAATGGGTAATAAAATGATTTTCCTCTACAGAATCAATTAAAACGGGGCGTCAATGGGTCATTCATTTACTAGTTCAGAATAATTACCTGCGTTTTTTTTTCCCCCCTCTTATAGTAATTTACTTTTTTTATTCATCTGGGGCTCTGATGTCCCTGCAAAGCAAAAGAACACATTTTGTGTAATTATTCAAATTAAACGCAGATTCCTCGGAGAAAATCTCTGACAGACCGCAACGCAGCAAAGCTAATGCGCTCCAAAAAAAAGAACCTCCCCTGAAGGTAAATGCGGGATTCTATTAGAAATCAGTCTACATGCTGTCAATTCCAGCATTACTTGCTCAATCAATTAATGCATGAATTAGCTTGAGGTGGAAACAAAAAAAAGCAGGATCAAATAAAATAAACGCGAGTGGCTGTGCACAGTACTTCCCACATCCACTTTTTTCAACGATGATGCCATGTGTGTGAGTGTGTGTGTGTTTGTGTGTGTGTGTGTAAAGGCATGAAGTGGATGGTTCCCCGTTTGGAGGGTAAGTAAAGGGTGTTCAAAGCAGTCCTTGTTTCACACAATCGCCCCCTCACACGGATGCTTTGTAAACATTCACCCGACACAGTGCAAGTCGTTTTGGATTTTGAGCAAGAAAATAGCACCACTGCTCATCTGGCTCCTGGTCAGACATTGAATCAGAATCATCTTTATTGGCCAAGTATGTAGAACACACAAGGAATTTGTCTCCGATATAACACGCTGCACTAGTATCATCGTAAACAACAAAATCATTGAACCATTTTAGAGTACCCAGTAGTTTTGTAGTACCATTTTGTGGTGCAAGAAGAGTGACTACGTCAGCGACTGTTTAAGGAGTTAATGGCTAGAGGGGAGAAGCTGTTTAAGTGTCTACTGGATTTGGTGCGCATGGATCTGTAGCGTCTGCCTGAGGGGAGTGGCTGGAAAAGGTGGTGGGCAGGGTGCGGAGGGTCCAGGAGGATTTTCCGTGCCCTTGTCTTGATTCTTGCAGTCTGCAAGTCCTCAAGAGTGGGTAGGGCGGTGCCAACGATTTTTTCTGCCGTCCTAACTGTCCGTTAGGTCAACCGGAAAGTGTTTGGAATTCAGAGAAAAAAAAAAGGATGCACCTGCCTGGAAGAACTTTTCATTCCGGCCGTACGTGTTCCACGTACATGCCGGGACACGTTTAA
Organism: Hippocampus zosterae; assembly: GCF_025434085.1. Classification (NCBI taxonomy): domain Eukaryota; kingdom Metazoa; phylum Chordata; class Actinopteri; order Syngnathiformes; family Syngnathidae; genus Hippocampus; species Hippocampus zosterae. Next base: position 21,634,247 of record NC_067459.1, read on the forward strand.
GCTTCAAAGCTGGCCTAGAGACACGCTATCAGGAGATCTACTGTATGTGTGAGCAAAGACCACCAGCAGTTCCGAGTCCTGCGTTCAAAGCAACTGTAAATTCACCAACCCTTTGGTGAACACCCAAAGACGAATGGCGGCACCTCACCGGTTTCCACACCTTGCGGTGTTCTTGTGGTGCCGTATGGGGACGTTGGAAGAGACTAGAGAGAGGCCTCCAGAGCTCAGGCAGCAACTGCGATAATTAATCGCGTTTCTCCGACCACGAAGTCTCTCGTCTGGTGACCTCCGCATCCCGGCGGTCCTTTATTCAATTTAACACTGGACAGGACCGGGTCTCACTTATTGCGAGGCGAGGACACGTCTGGGACGCTTTGGAGGGGCTAAGCTTTGTGATGAGTAAAAAAAGAAAAGGCTTCCTCTCTTCCTCTCCAAATGCAATGCTGGGCCGGGTATCAATTTCCTGTGTCAACTTCCTCAGCGAATCAATTCCATTTAATCCACGGCCTCGAGCCCCCATCTTGATTCCTCCGCTGAAGATAAGAGCGCAATTTATTGTTTTCGTTGAGCACGCGCGCTAAGAGAGTGAGCGCCAAACGACTTGCCGACAGAGATACATTTGCCACAAATCGCTAATTCAATCACTCCCCAACGCCACTTTTATTTGTGACGAGTCGAAGGAGGTTACGGCGTCAAAGCAGATTGAAATAGGCACGACGGGTGGCCATTTTGGATGTCATCCAGCAGCCGAGTCATGAAGAGCGGTGGAAATCATTTGAAGAAGAAATTTGTGACGTACGGGCCCTCCCAGATATCGCGCGCTATTCAATCCAAAATACCTTCTCTCCGCTTCAAACTTTTCTTTTGCGTGTTAATGTTTAATTGGAGCCCTTGGCTATCCACGGGCACAATCATTAGAGATCTGCAGAGAGAAATTGAAAAATTAATCAGCATCTCGTTTTCTTTCACGGGCTTCATCAAAAGGCCATCATTTTGTATTTTTGCCTGTTCACTCACATCATAAATAATTTGTTTTTATTTTTTATTTTATCCGACATCATGGCCACGAGCCCAAAAATTATACCGCACCCAAAAGTTGATTGAAATCAAAGTTGGAGTTTCATGACGGGAACTGATGATGTCATTTCGGAATATAGCATGACAGTAAGTAGAAATGGAGTTGGGAAGCTGCTGAGCAGATCAACCAAAGCAGATGCGATCATGTTTACATAGCGGCACTGTTTTTTTTTTTTTTTTTTTTTACGAGGGTTAACTGCAAATAGAACGGACAGACGTTGTTGCAGAAGTTCTTGCATCGCCTCAATTCATTCATTTAAGCGTGATGATTCCACCTTTTGAGAAGAGAAGTTCCTGACTGCAGTTGAGTGGAAACTTGCCTTTGGCAACTGACGAATTCACTTGGAATCGAGAGCCGATCGACTGTGACATTCGGCTTTCCCGCAATCACTTTCACGAGGCCGATCGTGGACAAAGTGTGACGGCGCAACAGCTGAAGCTCTGCACGCTTTCAGAACGGGCGACAAAATAAAATACAAACCTGGTCCACGCCTTGTGGTCCAGTCTGCGCGATCAACACCGGCAACTTAATGTTGGAAACGAGACGACCCCCCCAACCCAAAAAAAACAAACAACCACTAGGTTTTCCCGACGCAATTCCTTCTTTAATATTAGCCCAGAAGCAGAGCTGTCCCCTCAATGGCTCGCGAGGCCCGTCATCCGACTCTAGTCAAGGAGAAAACGGCCATCAATATTTCTTTCTGCAAGATTTCACATTCACATTTCGCACAATGCCCTGATATGTTCCCTCAAACCTCCAGGGAGTACCTAATGTAAAAAACAGTTACTTATGTTCAAGGCTCATGTTTCTTCACTTAAATGCAGACCATACCCCGCTCCTTCCAGGGGGGGAAAAAAATGAGCATGGGGGTGGGGTGGGGGGCTAGTGGAGGAAAGACATCAAGGTCTTATTTTCTGTGTCATTTACCAGCAAGTACTTTCGCCCAGCCTTCCCATTACATCATGTCGAAAGTGGTAAGCATGTAAATAACAACAGCCATGACTGTAAAGGACGTGCGCACGTTGTCCTTTTCTCCTGCCGCCGATAACCCTCTTGTCCATTTAAACACACACTTTGTTCATGTACAAAAAAAAAAAAAAAAAAAATGCGCTCAGAAGTTATACGAGCTGCCTTTCGGCATTTATGGCGTCTGTCATTCAGATGATGCGGCGCTAACGTGGCTGTTTGTTTATGATGAGGCATCTCTCATCATGCCACGCTCCCCGCCCAAGGCGGCCATTCGGCAGCAAACGGCGGCCTGCGCAATCGCCCTCTCAAACAAGACCCCCCCCCCCCCCACCCCGCTGAGCACGCCATTCATCACTTCCACCCCGTGCGACGCTCGAACGACAAACTATCACATTTACCTTGAGACGTGCACATTTCGCCCGCGCCGGCACGTTTGCGTCAATGAAGGATGATCTGCATCACTTACTGATCATCATTTATTATCAGTTTTTTTGGTGTGTGTGTGTCATAGAAAGGGTGATGACGAGTTTGTTTAAATTATTAGAATATCAACATGTGGTTTGTACAAATCTGGGATACAATTACTCGGGGGGGGCCATCCGTCCATTTTCCGAACCATTTTATCCCCACGAGGCTGGCTGGCTGGCGGCCCCCCCCCCCCCCGTGTGCGCCGAGGCGCAAAAACCAGCAAGCTGTGTGCAAACAATCGACAACGTGGCGTTCGCGTCTCTTCACTTCGCTCCCCTTGGACGTCCAAGCTCTTACTCGACCACTCGCAAGACTTGTGGTGTGACATCAAGAAGCCAAAAAAAAAAAAAAAACTTCTATGACCAACACTGTGCCAAGAGATGATGAATAAAATATAAAAACTCAACCCGGGACAGGAATTTCACATTAGTCTGGCGGCGAAGGTGATTCCCTCTTGCGCATACGTCGACACCCTGCCACGGTGGCGCCGCCTCGACTTCCGCGCAGGCGCTGAACCCTTTGGAGTTCCCCCCCCCCCCCCACCCCCGACCGGTGGCTTCATCAGACAAGGATGAGGGGCCTTAATGAAACAAATAAGTGTTTTAAAAGAAGACAGCCCCCGCTATCAATTTCAATGGCTTACAGTATCTGGGCGATTCCTTTGGGTCCATTCGACGTTAATTGGATCTCCGTTGCATTGGCATTGTGGTGTTAACAAGCGCAGCCTATGAATATTAATTACCCTCAAGTTTTTGTACGCATAGGAAAGACTTCACTGATACATATTAATTCTATGAAGTTTTTCAAAGTAGTCGTGCTCTCATTAAAAATGAATGGGCCCCGCGCCTCTGTTTTCTCAAGAGCAACTGCGCTTTCTTAAGTCTCTCAAGTGCAGGTCCTTAAAGAATGACCTCCCTAAAAATGCCATTGACTCTCAACTAAGGGCAAACGTTACAAGAAGAGGCGTTCTTGAAACATTTTTTTTTTTTGGACAACTATCCATCCATCTATCCATCCGTTATCTGATCGAGGTTCGCGGGCGTGCCGGAGCCTATCGGAGCAGTAGGCGGGGAACACTCTTAGCTGCTTGCTAACCAATTGCTGGCTTTGGCCAGTGATGCCGGCTAAAATAAAGCGTCTTCTTTCTCAAGAGCACTTTGATACGACTGTCATTCATGCCTTTGTCAAATCCCAGCTGGATGACTGGAATGCACTTGACTTGAAAGTCAGCCAATCCTCCACCAAGTGTCTCCAGTTGGTCCAGAATACCGCTGCACGCCTCTCGACTGGAGCAAAGGGGACATAATAAGGCCTTTTTAATTGCTCGGATACAAATATGTGCGTCTCTAGAGGGCCTGCTTGTCACATCCCAGCTGGATGACTGGAATGCACTTGAGCCAATCCTCCACAAAGTGTCTCCAGTTGGTCCACAATACCGCTGCACGCCTCTCGACTGGTACTCCGACTCCGACTTCACAGCCTCGCGAGTTTCATCTTCCGCCATCGCTTGCTTGCTGCCTCACGCTCTCCCTCGAGCTGTCGACAGATGGCAGAATCACCAAAGAGGAATCGTGCATAGGGTGGCCATTTTGGAATGAAGAAAGCGTGTTTGAAAAAGCTTGCGAGCAAAGGGGACATAATAAGGCCTTTTTAATTGCTCGGATACAAATATGTGCGTCTCTAGAGGGCCTGCTTGTCACATCCCAGCTGTATGACTGGAATGCACTTGAGCCAATCCTCCACAAAGTGTCTCCAGTTGGTCCACAATACCGCTGCACGCCTCTCGACTGGTACTCCGACTCCGACTTCACAGCCTCGCGAGTTTCATCTTCCGCCATCGCTTGCTTGCTGCCTCACGCTCTCCCTCGAGCTGTCGACAGATGGCAGAATCACCAAAGAGGAATCGTGCATAGGGTGGCCATTTTGGAATGAAGAAAGCGTGTTTGAAAAAGCTTGCGAGCAAAGGGGACATAATAAGGCCTTTTTAATTGCTCGGATACAAATATGTGCGTCTCTAGAGGGCCTGCTTGTCACATCCCAGCTGGATGACTGGAATGCACTTGAGCCAATCCTCCACAAAGTGTCTCCAGTTGGTCCACAATACCGCTGCACGCCTCTCGACTGGTACTCCTACTCCGACTTCACAGCCTCGCGAGTTTCGTCTTCCGCCATCGCTTGCTTGCTGTCTCACGCTCTCCCTCGAGCTGTCGACGGATGTCAGACTCACCAAAGAGGAACCGTGCATAGGGTGGCCATTTTGGAATGAAGAAAGCGTGTTTGAAGACGCTTGCGAGCAAAGGGGACATAATAAGGCCTTTTTAATTGCTCGGATACAAATATGTGCGTCTCTAGAGGGCCTGCTTGACAATCGGGTGTGCAAGCAAGTCATTTTGTGGTCAGCTGCTCATTTCGGAACATGTGTCCGTGAGCTAGCCATAGCTTCCATTTTGGAATAATTGTGACAGCACAGTCGATCGCTGCATTAGGCACACGTGTAGCGACGGCGCGGCACACTCACGGACACGGCGACGAAGTACCGCCCTCCACAAATGAAAACGCAATCGGCTTTCTTTATGCGGCATCTGGTACGTTTCACACCTCCAGACGCAGTCTTCGCTTTGTCTGCTCCTCTCATCTGCGGTTCAAGGGGAAACAATTGAGAAAAAAACAAAAGCAGATCACACATCCTGCCTCAACCTCCAGGTTTTTGTGCAACTTTTCACACGCCCTTTAGGCTGCTCAAATTTGGAGGTTCCACTGTAATAATATGTTTCAAATCATTCCCATCCCCCCCCCTGTTTTTTTTTTCTGCGATTAATAATCAGATCCCACATCAATTGCCAGAACCGGCAAAGAAATTTAGCCTGTAATAAAACTGTCATGTGCTTGGGTATAAAGACAGATGTTGCCAGTTGTGTGATAACATAATTAATCTGTTCTGTGAGGGATTCCATGAAATTATTCAAATTGGACGAGCACCATCATTTTACCAATAAAGCAATTTAAGGCAATATGCAGTGTCATAACACCGATGTTATCCTCTTTCACTGATTTTTTTCCAATAAGCCGCATTGCAGAAGCTGCGCCGGGCCTCGCGCGATATTGTGACAAGATGAAGAGAACAGGTGGAGATACCTGAGAATCCCTCCGGATTCACGCACAGACTGGGTACAAATGATTTCAGAAGAACTAAATGGCCCTCAGGAAGACCACTGAAGTCAGCTTTTGGCTTTTTGTACCAAGGTCCTCTGAAGCTCGACAGGATAGCGGTGGGTGACGGAGGGGCTGAAAAGTGCATCTTCACCTTCTCACGTCTCCGCGGGTATTCGTGTAGGACTTGCATTATGCAAAACGGAAATCGCTGCCCGCTCAGCTCTTTCCGCAGTCTGTTCTGCGTGTCGTACTGGCACGCAATACTACGACCACCGCGGCCATTCGGTAGCGAAGAGAAGGGATGCAACTGACTGGAGGAGCTTTCCGTTTGTTTGTCCGCAGTATTTGACAGGACACAAAATCGGATAATCAAGAAAAGGCATCCTCGCTGGAATTAACAACGTGAGCTTTGTTTTTGGGTCGGACAAAGCTGCGCCAGGTCAGAAGACTTTGCAACCGCATCGTCGTCGCGCGACGTCTCCTGATTTGAAAGACAGATGGATTCACACGGTTGGCAGTTGCAAACGCGTCAAATCACAAAACAAGCGTTTTTTGCACAATTGTCCCCAACGCTATCTTGACTTCCTCATGAGCGTATACAGTAACTAAACCGCAGTTTCTGCAAAACAAACATATGTAGATTTCGGGGGAGTAAATCTTGTGAAAGCATTGCACCACATCCAAATGCAGCAGGACGAAGAAAGTTCATCTTGCAGGCAAACACCGCCGAGCTGTTTGCGCCGCGTGCGGGACTCTGCCACTACTTTTCGTCAGCGGTCGAGTGTAGAGTGAGACGCGTTGCGTTTAACAATCAGACTTATTAACTACATTGACATTTTCATATGTATCGTGGCTGAAAAAGCTCAGTGTGGAGAGTCTCTGGAGTCAGGAGCCTCTTAAATTTCTACTCTAACCTTTATTTCGTGTCCCTGTCCCCTCTTTGTATTGATTTAGATTGTAATTTACAGTGTTGTAAAAAGTATTTGACCATTTTGTCTGTGTGTGTGTGTGTATATATATATATATATATATATACATACTTATATATATATATAGTCGGCCCGGTAGTTCAGTGGTCAGCACGTCGGCTTCACAGTGCAGAGGTATCGGGTTCGATTCCAGCTCTGGCCTCCCAGTGTGGAGTTTGCATGTTCTCCCCGGGCCTGGCGTGGGTTTTCTCCGGGTGCTCCGGTTTCCTCCCACATTCCAAAAACATGCGTGGCAGGCTGATTGGGCGCTCTAAATTGTCCCTCGTGTGAGTGTGAGCGTGGTTGGTTGTTCGTCTCTGTGTGCCCTGCGATTGGCTGGCAACTGATTCAGTGTGTCCCCCGCCTACTGCCCGAAGACGGCTGGGATAGGCTCCAGCACCCCCCGCGACCCGAGTGAGGATCAAGCGCTTCGGAAAATGGATGGATGGATGTATATATATATGGATTTTTTCCTCCCTGAAAATCATGGCTAAAAAAAAAAAAAACAATGCTCGTGATACCTTGAAATGCCCCCCCCCTCTCCCCGTGGTTGACCACGTGTGTACGGGTCAATGACCTCGGTGTGCACTGAGTCGCCGACTATGTTTATTTTTTTTTCTTTGCGGCGATCTCCAATTCAGGATCGTTCTGCGATAATGCTCAGTGCGCAGCGTGCCTCGACTTCCATGATTCCTTCAAAGATAACCGCGAGATCTTTTCTCTCCCAACTTTCACTCTCATCAAGCTGCATTTGAATCTAATATCACCAACAGCCATGCTTGAGTTAAGCTTATGGTCCACTTCCCCCCCCCCCCAGATCTGACGAGTCGGCAAGATGAATTCCCCTGTCAGAAGCAAGATGATCAAACAGATTACAATTATTTCACCCCCGTCTTTATTAATGAGGACTGTCTTTCATTGTTACGTTGCCTAATAGGAATAAATGATATGTCAACTGCCAGGTTTGTTCCGCCTTACCCGCTTAAGGAAGTCTATGACAATTGCATGGGAGTAAGAAAAAGATTTTCCATTGATCCGTTTCTTTTCTCCATACTTTAAACCGAATGTTGGATGGTTTTGTGAGGTCAACACCTAATTGTGATTCCAACACATAATTGTTACACCCGCCCCGCCCTTGGTGCTTCTACAGCATCTCGCATGCAACCCACCGAATCTAAGCAAAAAAAAAAAAAGCCCTGGTAAAGAATCAAGCAAAAAAAAAAAAAGGCAACGGGAATCAGATTTCAGCTGTTTACTCAACTGTGGCCTGCAGTTCTTGAAATGTTGTCCATGGTTTTCCGGGACTATTGCAGTAATGAATTCAGTATGGCTACGAATTTCTCACTGACGACAAACTCCTCCTGCGATGGAAAAAAAGGGCCGAGATGCCGAGCTTACAGAAGGAGCAGTTCTCAAATGGCCCGACACCAAGACTGAGGAGTGAGATCCACTTTCAGACAAACCTTCTTTTGCCACAAATTTAAAAAAGAAATAATAATTAAGTGCGGCCCGGTAGTCCAGTGGTTAGCACGTCGGCTTCACAGTGCAGAGGTACCGGGTTCGATTCCAGCTCCGGCCTCCCTGTGTGGAGTTTGCATGTTCTCCCCGGGCCTGCGTGGGTTTTCTCCGGGTACTGCGGTTTCCTCCCACATTCCAAAAACATGCATGGCAGGCTGATTGAACACTCTGAATTGTCCCTAGGTGTGAGTGTGAGTGCGAATGGTTGTTCGTTTCCGTGTGCCCTGCGATTGGCTGCCAACCGATTCAGGGTGTCCCCCGCCTACTGCCCGAAGACGACTGGGATAGGCTCCAGCACCCCCCGCGACCCTAGTGAGGATCAAGCGGTTAGGAAGATGAATGAATGAATGAATGAATGAATGAATGAATGAATGAATGAATGAATGAATGAATGAATGAATGAATAATTAAGTTACGTGATGAAGTGATGAGCTTCAGCAGTCATTACTCCACTCATACAGGACCGGTTCCTCCTGAACTGATGCAATCCCAAACAAGCACAAGGACGTTCATGTTGTCGACTTATGGTAAAATTAGGTTAAAGATCTTTTTTTTTGGGGGGGGGGTAATCACATCAGAAAGACGGATAAAAGAAGCAATTGAAATAAGGAGGTGTGGCGATGGCACCATCAACAGGGCCGACGGGGCTTCCATGCTCCCACTTCAATGACTGCGGGGGGGATTGGAGCGGGGAGACATATTTTCAAGGTTTCCCCACCCGCTCAGCTGTTTTTAAAACACGTCACCGGGAAGTCTTGACGGACGGCTCCGATGCAGGCTGAGGCGACAGCCCAAACTGTCAGGCGGGGGGTTTTTCCTCTTCACAAATAAATAAATAAATAAATAAATAAAAAAATAAATAAAACATTGTCCGATTAAAAAAAAAAATCTTTAACCTATTTCAACTCATAAGGAGACAATATGAAAATCTCAGCTACACCGTCAAGGCCTTCAGCTGAAGACTCCGAGTGAACCTAAAGTCTGTACGAGTCAAGCGAGCATTATCTGGAATCCCCCCCCCCCCCCCCCCCCAAAAGAAAGCTTAAACCTAAGCAGGTCTAAGAGTTAAGTGCCTCGGAGAAGCAGAATGGGAAAAAACGCCTTCACTTTGCCGTCGGTTTGACTGCGCTGAAAGCTAATTGAATCGCAAGGCCGAATTATCGCTGGGTTGTTCTCCTCCGGTATTGTTGCTGCTCTCTCCGAGCAAAAGTTGACGGATGATCCGTGACAAGAGTCAGCTGCACGCAGCCTGCGCATCGTCACCAAACAGCTCCTGACAACAAGCCCGGGCCGCCCTGTCGGCGAGACCAAGATGGCAGAAGACACACTGATCTTTTCAACTCCCGTTTCCCGAAACGCTATGTCGCATGCCACGCGTAACGCTGACACCAACAGAAAGAGCCTGTCTTGCCGCATTTTAAAGCGAGATGGGAAGAAAATGTTTTTGGGGGGGGGGGGCTGCGGTGACAAGCGACGTGATGCGCCACACTCCGCACCTCATCGGTTAGCACGTGAGAGCGTGGCATTTCCCTGGAGTGCGACGTTTGTTTACAATGATCCGGAGAAAATGCTGTCATTCCCATGAATGTCACTTTCTTATCCCCCCCCCCCACCCCCACCCGACTGTCAACAAAATCCTCTTGCACCTACACACTTAAAATATGTCCGAACACCTCCATGAATATTTTACAAATTCACTTGGCGGCATGCTACGGTAAACACATTTGCAACCAAACACAATCACACAGAGCCTAGAGAAGCACTTCCCCTTATTGAAATATTCAAAAAGTGCCTCAATATACATAAATAATAATAGTAATGTGTTTATGTACCAGATGTACTTTGAAGATGAATGAAATATTAATTGGCACTTAAAAGAGGCGGCGAGGGGGCGGGCCCGCTGATGACATGGCTTCGTAAAGTGAAGGCAAGGTGTGAAAAGAGCGGGGGGGGGGGGGGGGCGGGCCGCTGTACCTGGCGCTGCTGGAGATGCGTCAGATCGGCCGCGGTCGCTTGGGCCGAGGGCGTCGCGCTCTTGCCTTCTCCTTCTTTGGCTTCCTTCTCCGCGCCGGCGCTTCCGTTTTGATGAAACGCACCGTTACTTGTCGTCGCCGTTCCACCAGATTCTTGCATCATGACTTCAAAACTTGCAGAGAGAAAAGAGGGACAAGGGGGAGGGCGAGGGAGGGAGAGAGAGAGAGAGAGAGAGAGAGAGACAAGGTCAAACAGCTGTTAAAACACAGCAATCAGGTTGTGTTACAACTCCGGGACAAAATATAAACATCTGTCATATCCTTCCTTTCCCCATTTCACTTTTATTGCAGATCTCCTTGCCGTGCCTTTGCTCGCCTGTATCTTGTTTGTTCTTCTTGCGCTGGTATGGAAAGTATGGAGTCAAACCGGGGTTTTGTTTGTGTTCTCCATCAAGAAGTATAAATACGGTTGCTCCGGAGGAGGGTGGAGGGGGGAGGCCGGTGGTGCAGAACATAACCGAGAGGAACCCAGCCCGACTTGAGTTAATGCAGAGGAGCCCAAGAAAACACTTGGCCCCTCCAAAACAAAACACGTTCTATGGAAATGGATATATTTACTCGCACGGCTCCCAGAAGAACCCGCCGCTCAACGGCCTTTTAATGGGAACCAGGGCGACTCGGCGAGGCGTGCCAAAAGAGCTCCATGAGAAATGTCTATTGCAAGGTTGAGCGAAAACAGGGCGATTCTCCAGGGCTCTTCAATTAACACCGCCGCGTAGTGTGGAATCTCAATCGTTCCAACGAGACGTCGGGGAGGGAGGAAATGTTGTCGTTCCAACTCGAACCCGACAACAAATTTGCTTGCGTGTGCAAAATGGGGAACGGGAGAACACGCCCGCCCGCAGCTGTTTGCCAACGTTTCAGTTGAAAGGGGCCATGACTGGAGACTGAAACTGTGAAAAGCCCCCATTCGGTGGGTGATGCACCCCCGTTTCTGGTGACACCAGTCTGCATCAACACCTTTGACTTATTCAGTCATTCATTCATTCATCTTCCGAGCCGCTTGATCCTCATTAGGGTCGCGGGGGGTGCTGGAGCCTATCCCAGCTGTCTTCGGGCAGTAGGCGGGGGACACCCTGAATCGGTTGCCAGCCAATCGCAGGGCACACAGAAACCAACAACCATTCGCACCCACACTCACACCAAGGGACAATTTTAGAGTGTTCAATCAGCCTGCCACGCATGTTTTTGGAATGTGGGAGGAAATCGGAGCACCCGGAGAAAACCCACGCAGGCCCGGGGAGAACATGCAAACTCCACACAGGGAGGCCGGAGCTGGAATCGAACCCCGTACCTCTGCACTGTGAAGCCGATGTGCTAACCACTGGACTACCTTTGACTTATTGATTCATTTATTTTGTCATGGGCAGAACGCTTGACGGCTCTCGTTGGGCATTGGTCGCGAGCCACGCCGGCGCAACTCGGCAAGCCTCCCAATTCCAGGTTAATGAAGCCGAGCGAGTCGGGCAGAAGCAAATTGACTTGCCTGATGAATTATTTATTTGAAACCGAATAATTGCCTTTAAAACACAAGGCCTGGCCCATGAAAGCCAGCGAAAATGGAACTAAACGCAGATTTATGAGGTTACATTTAAGGCGTGTCACGGGAGGGCCTCCCGTATGTTAATCTCGACTCGGCGGCTCGGACAGAGCGCGTTCTCTCTCGCTCTCTCTCGAGATGCGGGTCCAAACAAGATACGGACATACCTCGACACTCACGCTGACAGACGGGAAATTGAGGTCGACAACTTGTCAAAGGGAATATGTGAACAGCATCGGTGAGATAGTCATCTCTAGAGTCACGTCATTTCAAGAAAAATAAACAGCACGTTTCTATTTAGGTCATGGGGTGTTTTTTTTTCTTTTTCTTTTCAGGAAGTATCTTCAGAGAGCTGCAATGAACTTACAACCCAACATAAATTAAGGATCTACTACAAAGGCCGACCGAGCCGACCGAGAGAGTCATGACACTGTGGCCAGTGCTGGTTCAGTGATGTGTGTGTGTCTCTCTTTCTCTCCATCATACACACACACACACACACACATAGCCCGAGCCGGGCCTGCAGGCCCCGTTCTCTCTACTGAGACAACTCCCTCTCGAGACAGATGTTGACCCAGCTAACCCCTCCGGTTTGGCATTGACTCCCTCCATAATAGGATTTTCTAAACAAGGCAGGGAGCAAAAAGGGAACGCTGCGGTATGGGGACACATCGAGGAACAACTCCACCTACAGGCCACTGAGCACTTTTTTCCTCCTTCTGAGGCACAGCAAAAGATATCAAATTTTGAGCTGAACGACACCATGCCTTTAAACCAACCACACTTGGGTTGACAGGTGCAGATATTTTTGTGGGGAGTCAATTCCTGCAAATCTATTGTGTGCTCCAGTACACTAACGATGCAAAAGGTGACCGAATTACAATAGAACGTTGCACATTTACAAATGGCGGCCCGGCGGTCCAGTGGTTAGCACCTCGAGTTCAACCCCCTTGTGAGGATGAAGCGGAAAAATGGATGCACGGATATTTACAAATGCTTCCTGTAGCACCTCCCACAGTAATCGAGTGAATGACCACCAGGCATTTTTTTTTAATGGCGGCAAAATTAGAGCCCCGCCATAAAAGGCTATAAGGACACGTAGCAACGCACACGTTCTTGGAACCAGAATTGACGAAAGGACTGCTCAAATGAATGCCCATTTCATTTACTTGAATTGACCAACACAACTGCTCGCTCATTAATTTTACGCAACACAGGTACAAAAAAAAAACATGGAAAAAGGCTTTTATAAGAGTGGCACTGCTGTAACAATGCTGATGTGAGAAAAAAGCAAAGAGAGTGCCGCCGCCGCCTCCTGGACCTCCGGTAACTTTGCCGTCGATAAGGGCCCAGCCTGTTTCTTTATCCCGCGTCTTTACTTTTCACTTATCTCGCGGGACAGCCATATCACAGCCAATAGAAACGATACTCTGGCGTCAGGTGTCGTGACGTCATTTTGAATGTGCATTATTACCCCTAGACCCTTTCATAAAGCATAACGACGAGGACCAGAACGCGCATTCATAAGCGCCATCGAGCGCCACACGGCCAGTCAGTTCCAAATCCCATTTTGCCATATTTATCTTGATTTTCTCAAGTCTGAAAAGCAAACTCGTATGAAATAATTTTTTGGGGTTTTTTTTGGTTTTTGTTGTTGGGTTTTTTTTGCCAGATAGGTCCAATCCTCATAATGGCGCTCCGGCCCCTCAAATTTCATATTGTGGATGTCCGCAACCTCCCTTAGAATGAGTAATGTAGCAAATATGTCACCTGTGTCTCCCAGCTGCGACGACAGGCTGAAGGTGAAGAGAAAGTGTCCGGCTCTCATTCACCTTGCCGCTGCTTCTTCCTCTCCCCCAAAGTTTTATTTTTTTTCTCTCTCCTTTCTTTCCCCGTCAAAATCTAATCCTGGTCGCGGCCTCTCGGAATTCTACATCTCGATCACGACCGGAGTCCACTCAAGGTAGGTTTGGCTTGCACAGCTGCGCTTTTGACCCTTCTCCATCTTGTGTTTTTTCCCAAAAAGCTCACGACAGTCGAGCCCCAGCGGCCATCTGCTACGATTCAGCCGGTTCTCACACAATCCCTGTTTACACAAGCACACAACAAGAGCACAATTCTTGAGTGAGATAAGGACACACAAAAGGAGGGGACAAAGGGGAGTCGGTCGCTTTTCGAGTTCTTTGGGTTCAGCTTGCTTGCTCGTCTAGACAACACAACAATCTGTACTAAAGGTGCGACAACAGAATCTTTCTCAAGGATTTTTGAAAGAAGATCCATGTTTTGCTGTATTTTGGCTCCCGATTCTTGGGAAAAGTCGCCTGTGACCTGCACCAAACACATGGCGGAACAACTCACAGGGTGAGGAAACATGCTCGAAGAAATCCGCGATGAGTTGAGAAATGACCGACAATTAGCAATCATTGTCGCAGTCCTTCTCGGATTTACGTCGCTGCAAAAGACGACGACGCTTGCCAGCCGTTCCAGCGCAAATCATTCCAGGCGACAAAAGAACACCGACTTCACCCAAACTCATCTCGATAGGCCAAAATGAAATCCAGGACGAGAAAAAAGTGGTGTGTTGAAGAAGTGATTGCTGTTAGGGCCTCAGTAAAATCATTCCAGGCGACAAAAGAACACCGACTTCACCCAAACTCATCTCGATAGGCCAAAATGAAATCCAGGACGAGAAAAAAGTGGTGTGTTGAAGAAGTGATTGCTGTTAGGGCCTCAGTAAACAGGAGAAACGGGTTTTTGTGTTTATGAACAAACACCTCTCCTCGCAAGCGTCATTTAATATTAACCAGGTGGAGTGATCAGCTGACACCCTACGAGGCTTTAGCGGAAGGCAGAGTGTAAACAGGTCCAGATATGCGGGGGGGCCGGGGGGGGGGGGGGCATCTTGAGGGAATCATTGTTGATGCAGATGCAGCTCCAGCTAGAATCAACAGCGAGGCAGAAGTCAAGATCAACAAAAAGTGATTCTTCTGACATCTGAAGCCTCGACACGCCGGTGTGTGTGTGTGTGTGTGTGTGTGTGTGTGTGTGTGTGTGTGTGTGTGTGTGTGTGTGTGTGTGTGTGTGTGTGTGTGTGTGTGTGTGTGTGTCACACCTGCTCAGCAAGGCGTTAATGGAGAAACAGCCGCTGGGGTGTGCAGTCAACCAAGCGCTCTCTCCCGTGGCGGCATATCGTTGACAAAGCCGCGGCCGGGTAAGCGAGTGTTTCTCGCAGGCCCGGTAAACGGTGGCTCCTCGCAACACAACAGCGGGAACTTGCAAACACGTGTTAAACATTTACTCCCTTTAATTATTCAGTAACTACGCTGGGTTCAAGGAAACAACAATAGATCCCGTACATCAAATGACCATCGGGTTTGATTCCGAGTCACCCACTGCGTTACAACATCACAACAAGGATTGGGAGGGGGGGGGGGGGTGTAGAGACACAACGTGTATCAAGTCAAATACTAGACAATAAAAGGAGTCCAAAATACTCAACGTCAGAATCTGATTTCTCCTTGCCGGGCCAAGTATGTAAAAAAAATAACAAAAGTCATTTGTCGGCGGTGGGATGAGCCGCGCTAGCGCTACGCTAATTAGCAGCGACGACGAAAACGTGACGCACGCGTACGGAGAATCGCCAAGCAAAAATCAAGTGAGGAGAGCAGTCACAATTCATCTGATTATTTGGAAAAAAAAACTCGGTTTCCCTTCACAAGTTCTTCTTAAGTGCCCCCCCCCCCCCCCAAATCAAAACAATAACAAATGAGAGTGGCCGACACACACGCTCACACGCATAAAAACGACTTCCAAATGAATCCTGTCTTTGTTTTGTTTTGTTTTTAAAGACAGGTCCCACCCACATATGGAGGGCTTTTTCAGAATGCCAGCTGGCCTCACAAGACAGATATCGGAGCCGACACCATGACGCGCGGCGGGACAACAATCACGCGACACTGACATCACGAAGACGGAGATATCGCCGTGCAGAGATTTTGGCGAGGTAACGCACCGATTAAAAACAGACACAAGTGAAATTTGGGCCTCGCGCGTCCTCGTTGCACATTGCCGATATCGTTATTGTAGCAAAACATTCTAACAGGCCAGGACTCCTTCGATATTGGCCTTCTGCAGCCTCGCAGACCAAATTTTCTACTCGTCTTTTCATCAATTTTGGAGGGACGTCCAGTTCTTGGGAATGTCACTTGCTCTTGATAATGACTTTTTTCAATGTGTTTCACGGTACATTTAACGCCTTGGATTTTTTCCCCCCCCCACTCCGAGCTGATACTTTTGAAAAATGAAATCACTTTGATGCTGTGGAAGCTCACAGTAGGCATTGCTTTGCGCCGTCAGATTGCGACAAAAAAAATAAATAAATTACGAAAAGCCTACACCTGACGCGGTCCGTCATGCTCGCTGCATTTTGGCCACGGGCTTTCGTTATTTCACCAAAATGAAATGTGGCCACTGGTAAGTATTGTTCTAAGACACGAGGCGCATGCTGTATATTGTAAGGGCAGGAAAGCCGCGCAACGTCCGGCGTGATTCGATTCAGTGGGACACAGACGGCGGGCAGAGGCGGGACTTTGATTATATTTCAAATGAAATTTACAGATTATAGGTTCCACTCATGATGTTTTTTTCCTCTCTCTCTTTTTTTTTTAAAAATCATAAAAACGTTGATATTTAACAGGTATATGTCAAGCTGAGGCGGCCAGTGGTTAGCACGTCGGCTTCACAGTGCAGAGGCACCGGGTTCGATTCCAGCTCGGGCCTCCCTGTGTGGAGTTTGCATGTTCTCCCCGGGCCTGCGTGGGTTTTCTCCGGGTGCTCCGGTTTCCTCCCACATTCCAAAAACATGCGTGGCAGGCTGTTTGAACACTCTGAATTGTCCCTAGGTGTGAGTGTGAGTGTGGATGGTTGTTCGTCTTTGTGTGCCCTGCGATTGGCTGGCAACCGATTCAGGGTGTCCCCCGCATACTGCCCGGAGACGGCTGGGATGGGCTCCAGCACCCCCCGCGACCCTAGTGAGGATCAAGCGGTACGGAAGATGAATGAATGAATGTCAAGCTGATTAGACAAAGGTGTAGCTAAAGAGAAGCTAAAAATAAAAAACTAAAAAAAAAACATTTTCTGAATATCAAGCGTTCGAAAGCACAAGCATGATGCACATGATTTCATAACGCAGACTCGAGATAAGAAACTAAGGAGCAAATACATTTGCTCCTTATTGTCTCCGCACAGACAACAACTCGCCATCAAGGCCCACCGCGCCCACACGATGACAGAATGTCGCAAAAGTAAGGCAGGCCATGATATTTTTAGGACAACGAGGGCGCATGGAGAGTAAGTAAATAGGGAACGTCTAATGAGTTTAGATCTGGTTTGTACATGAATGGAATGCTAAGTCTGGGAATTTCAGGCTCTTTGAGGAGATGTTCCCCACACGTTTTCTCAGCAATTCTCCTTCGTTTGACTTTGAGAGTCTTGCTGGCGTGCGGCCCCCGTGCCCCGCCAACATGACAACCGGAGGACGGACATGCTGAAATGGGGGGGATCTGCTTTCTGACCAAAAGGTCAATGTGCAGGCAGACGCAGACCTCTTCCCTCAAGCTGATTCAACCAATTAGACCTGCGAAGTAACATTAGCAAAGAGAAGAAAAAAAAAAAAACATCCCCCCCCCAATCCGTCACCGTCCTTTGGGATCTGGATAGCTACTTATTGTTTTAACAGTACTTAATGTGTGTCATAGTTCTAATCATCTTAACATGTAAGGAGTCTTCCCAAGGGTGTGGGAATGCAAAATTGTGGAGATGAAATATGTCAAATACATTTTCTTTGGAAAACCAAGGTTAGCCTTAACGAACTTGTCTAATTAATATTGTGTTCCCGTCTAAAGTAGGGATAATATTATTAGAACTGTTGTCTTTTGGGACAAATGTCCTCTGTGTGAGCTGACGATGAGTAACCTAATCTTTTTTTTTTTGGGGGGGGGAGGATCAGCAGCGCACGAGCACACCTCCAAAGATCACACTAAGGAGCCAGATGTGTTTGATTCGGAAGTTGTCGAGCTTGGCCGAAGCTTGGCTCAGCAGTTCATCTCCTGTTCATTACAACTCGCCCTCCATTCTCTCGTGTTAAAGACGCTCGTCGCAATTGTAGTTCATTCTCCGCCTTGGAGGTCATGACTGGTCAATACTAGCTGATGTTTAGCCACCGCGCTCGCTAACCAGTTGTAGTCGTGGAATTGCCCCGCGTCTTTGTGCGATTGGGCTTCAAGCTAGTTTTTTTACATGGCGGATAATGCAATGACATGAACATATTTGAGCGCAATTGGTTGCTGGAGTCCAAATCTTGTCTCGGCCCATCACAAGCCGTAGAACAAGCGCGTGACAGCTAGCTTTCCGGCATGGCAAACTCCCAAGCTAATCTACTAGCCACGTCGTCCCGTGACCACGGAACACGTGACTAACTGCCTGAAACCGACGACAACAATAAGACTAAGAACAATAAAGACAAACGAATGCCGTATTTGAACGCTAATGATGACTCGGACATCAACTTTAAGGCTCAAAACTGGTTCGGGAACCACCTCCCAACATTGACCGACTATCTGTCAGAGTGGTCAAACAATTGAAACACATTAAACTTTCAATTAGGCGTCTAATTGTGATCACTTCATTGGTGCGGGAGCGGTTTATGACGTCGGAAATCACAAATCATCTTCAACAATCCACCAGACTCATTTTAAGCCGATGAAGCGTGTTATTATTTCAAAAGCCACAACTTGCCCGAGAATGGACAAAGAGGGTAAATGGAAGACAATCACGGCAGGCGTAGGGTGAAGGACAAACTATCAAACTATCCGACATGGATTTCTGCCTTTTAACGTGTCAGTTATTGAACAACTTTTTCTCTTCTTTCCTACACGGTATGATATTTTCTTCTAAATGCAGCCCTTGTCAGGAGGATGCGTCCCACTCATAAAGCAGCCAAGCGACAATATACAGTGGCACTAACACAAGGACATAGTTCATCATGACATTTTCTGCAATTCCCAACTGATTAGGGTCATTATGTTGGGGGCCTGATTTATGTTGTCATTTCCTCTCAGCGAGCCTGCATCAATGAATCTTAATGAATTGGTAAATAAGGGTGAAGATTACGCCGTGTGACACTGAAACATTTCTCACCCTCAACTGACGAGATTTATGTGGCCAATTAGAGACCAACAGAAGATTGTCCGGCAAAAAATACTATTCTTGATGATATGAAAAGGCTGGAGGTTTCCAAGCGAAGGGTGACTGTGATACCGGTCTGGTCCATAAACCTTCCTCCCTCCTTAAGACCTTCTCTGAGAACATCCGGAAGGACAATACAGTGAAAATGTCCCGAATATAAAACGGCCCTGAATGTAAGACGACCCACTCCTTTTCAAGACTCAAGTTTGAAAAAAGACTTTTTAAACACCAAATTCATTTTTGTACAGAAAATAATTACAATACATGTGAAACAAATGATTCTAACAATATTTTTCAGAGAAAACGCATGTTATTTTGCCTCATTCAAATCTTAATATCTGTATAACTAAAGTTCTTCTGGTTTTTGAAATGTAAATTACATCATAACTTCTCCTCAGCTGCCGGTTAACCTGGCCGATCGTCGACCCACTTTTCTCCAGATTGTCGCTACGATTCTCCATTTTCTGTTATCTCTTTTATTATTTTCTTCTCTTATCCTTCATATTGCTATTGTTTATTTTTCTTCTTCGTGCTACCGCTATTTTTATTTTTATTCTTCATGATAGGGGTTCACGTTGGCCTGGGGAGTCAAGTTCAGCATTCGCTTCAATGATATCTGGCGCCATCTAGCGTCGTGAATGAGTATAATGTATAGTCCCCGAATATAAGACGACCCCCACTTTTTCACACTGTACCTTTTTACACAATAGGCAAGCCATGTTATTTTTTGCTTGTTTTTTTGTGTTCTATCCCAAATTTTAACTGAGGCGCAATGTTGAAATGAAGGTCGGCGCTGAAGCGTGCTTTTTGGTGTGTCGCTTCCAGTCCTAAGTACCATAGATGATGGTTGAAAAATCGCTACTGGCTTCCCTCCTGTGGCCGCTACATCAATAAAAAGTACTTCACACAGTGTACATTAATCGAACCTGCTGATTTTCTGGACAAGATGGCAAAGACGGCGTTGTTGACCAAGCGCGTGTTTCTGCCAGCGCAAAATATGAATAGCTTGCTAGCTTATTAATAGGAACTGCTTAAAAGAGCACTTAGGAGGCTTTATGGACTTCAGATTGTGACTAGATTTAGTGCGGTAAGCAGCTGTCGACATCAAACAAGCTAGTCTGCTATTAGGCACGGCGGGGCTGAGGGATGCCGTGTGAAAAGGAGTGGAAAATTAAAGCTGAAGCAACACAGGAAAGGGCTTAATTTACTGGCATGTACAGTATGCAAATGAGATTACACTCAGTTTAACTGCATCATTTATGTCCATAATAACAGCATCATCATTACAGGGCTCAAATTAAATTACATTGTAATTAGCATATCAAAGTGATTGGTTGAAGTCGAAAACAAATACCCGGTTATGGTAATGAACAGCGGTAATGACCATGTACAGTCAGTGAAAACATCCAAAACAAATAGCTGGATGTGTTGTGAAAGAGGAAAAAAAAAGAGATTGGAGTGTGTGTGTGTGTGTGGGGGGGGGGGGAGGGGGTTGGGGGGGTTAATATTCCTCCCAAATGACAGCTCCGTCTCAGTCTATGTGATTGTGAGAGAGTCTGTCTGGATGGGGGTATTTTACCTGGAGAGCTCAACACACTCGGAATATATTTCCCAAACTCCGGGAGATCAAAGATCCAATTTCCCACACTTGCCACTTCAAAAACTCATCAATAAAATACAAATCACTTCATGCATGATTTCGAGAATGGAGGCAGCGTCAAAGGCTTAGAGTGACTTCCATATCATGAGGGGCACCCCCCCCCCAAAAAAAACACCTCAGCTCTCATCACCACTGAGAGTCCACATGCGCTTTGGTGTCGACATTTGTGCCGTCACGTTTATCCTGCGAGGCTTCTTTGCTCCGGAAATGTGGAGTGTTTCAATTCAAGCACCGCATGGCTTTAATACCACTTCCTTCCTTGAAAATCACACAGAAATGCAACTAAAATAAAAATCACTTTTTAACTATGGTTGAGTTTTGTGACTAATTGCCAGTGTCTCATTCCCCGCCGCCTGCCGCCGTCTTGGATAAAAGGGGACAAAAACTCAACTGAAAAGACAGCGGCCAAATCCAAATGATCAGAAATGCACTCACATTTTCAAGATGCAGCACCTTGATTCTGTTCATTAAGAAATCCATTAAAATGCCTTATTCCTTGCAAGTATTTAAAAGATGTGCCTTTCAAGGTAAAGCCGGAGCAAATCCCCTCCATCAGCTAATGACGGCACTCGTTACACAGAGAAGCTGGCTAATGAAGGCGCTGTCGCTGCCCAATCCCCCTCACCCCACATAAAGCAGAACCAAATGCTAATATCTCACTTCTAATTAAAAGCGGCTCAAGTTCAAATGCGCCACGACGGCTAACAGTGGGCTTTAGGGATGAAGAAATAAATTATCTATCTATCTATCTATCTATCTATCTATCTAGCTAGCTAGCTATCTAGCTAGCTATCGATCCATTGATTGATAGATACCAGGCTGACGACAAAAAATCCCTCCTCATGGATGTCTCAAGTGTCCGATCGGTGCATGATTTAAAGGGGTGAGAAGTAAAATTCATGAATCTTAAAGGTCGGCGTTATGAACAAATTGCACGGTGTCCGTTTGATCCCGGACCAAGTATTTTCCCAGGGATTCTCCCTGGCGTGGCACCGAGTAAATCACGCTTGCATGACCTTCTACATTCCACGTGTGCCCCGCGCTCCCATTCGTCCGCAGGCACAGATAATGCTGGGCAAATATCATAAGCGTGAGGATTTTAGGATTGAAGTGACGTTGCCATCCACCTCCACCAGCTGGGGAAAAGAAAGACCATGCATCTGATAAATCCCGATTTCCTTCTGCCGGATAAAGGTCGCTGACCTCTTTGCCCAAAAGCCAGGAATGTCCGTTGCTGTCCTCCACGGACAGCAACGGGACCTGATCGGTCATATTTTAGCGGCGCTTACCTTTGACACTTTGACCAGAAACCAACGTTTCAAACGCAATTGAAACCCCAAACGGTGTTTCGGAGATGAACCAATAGCGGCTGTGTGTATCTGAAGCAAGAAACGACAACAACAACAGACTCGCGTCGCATTTCTTTTGGAACGCGAAGCTTCATTTCGACCCTGGAAGCACTCCCGTGATGAAGAGAAACAGCCTTCGCCGGGGATGTATGACTTGCAGCTAAGATGTGTTGTGCCTTGACGAAAGTAACAGCTTCTTCGGGAGAACATTGCCCCCACCCCCCACCCCCACACCCTCCCCCGGCCCCCTCATGCTCCCCCCGCTTTCTACTAAATAACACAGCAAACAAGAGAGCCATCAGTCAATCTCCACCTAGCTAACACCAGGCCACGGACAGGGGAGAGCGAGAGCGGTTCCACGGGGTGAGGGGGGGGGGGGGGCCGCAGTCAGACAAACACAAAGGAAAGCCAAAGTACTGTAAGACGAGCAAAGTCGGCCTCTTTTGCCAAGCGGTGACATTTGTTTTTCATTGTCAAAGTGGCAGCTGAAAGTGTCTCCCCTCGAGGGCCTCTCGCCTCGGCGGCGGCCAGCGTTGTCAGGGAGGGGAGAGGGGGGGGGGGGCATATTAGGACACATACGCGAAGGTAAACAATAACATTCTTGTCAAAGGATGGAAATGTTTCGGCTAATGCCGGTTTGTCATTCCAGTTTTCGTTGCAGTGTTGGCCCTGTGGTTTTCTAGCCGGCCGCCGAGACTGTTTTGCAAATATATTTCCCTGTTTGGCGCATGCAAAATAGATCCTGCATTGAATTGCTTAAAAAAATAATAATAATAATAATAAATGGGATGATTTTGGGCATTAACTTCAAATGAATGACACATCTCCACCTCGAGATAAAAGCAAAAGTAAACTTTTTCTCTTGTCTGATCTTAATCTTAGTCCGAACCTCACTTGATATAATATATATATATATATATATATATATATATATATATATATATATATATATATATATATATATATATATATATATATATATATATATATATATATATATATATATATATATATATTAATTAATATATGAAACCGACTTTGGTCTCATTAAAACACGCACTCACCGAAGCTTTGCAAATTGTTTTTGTTCGAAATAACGACCGGCAGTAATGGCAGGACTCAAACAGTCAAAATCTAAAAGCAAAACAAAAAAAAGTATTGAACCTTGTCCGGTTGCTTTTACTGTTGACCTTAAGGTCGCGATTATTAAGGCCACTATTCGTGTCGTCATTCGTGTTTTTTTCATCACTTAGTCGCAAAGGCAACCAACAGTAGCGACGTTCCGCTGATGAAATCTATGGCACACGGACCCGTTCAGCTGCAGGTGGCCGCTTGATATTATCCCCCACCCCCCCACCCCTCCACCAGTACACAAGGAGTGAGACCAAGATTGTAAATGTTTTTCTTTTGATACTGATAGAAAAATAAATTGATCCTCACCAAATGCATTTTCCTTCCCAAAAGGAAATGTTTCGCAAGATGACATCTATGCACCAAAAATGCAATTCATTCCTTCCATCTTGCAAGACATAGCAGCAAGTGAAGCGAGGGGGGGTGACGAGACGGTGGGGTTGGCAAAGTACCATGTGCAACTGAGAATGCAAAAAAAAAAAAAAAGATGTTTTTGTTTGTTTGTTTATGCAACATCAGTTTCTTTTTTGCCCGAAAATGTGTTGTTGTTGTTTATTTTAAGGTCAAAACAGCAAAACTTTTGAAACATTTCACAACTGTCTGAACAAAATTTTAAAAAAAGTAATAAATACATGCGGTTGAGGGTTAAGTGTGAGCCAAGGACAGCACAGCCAAAACAACAACAGCAGACGATCGCGTAGCTGCTGTTTTTTTGATGCTTTTGATTTATTTGTTTTGTTTTTTTTTTGGTTGCTTTCGATGACCCGGGTTTAGCGGACACTGCGCCTTTTTGCTTGTTGAACTCATTCGATCCAGGCCATTTTCACTGGAGCAACCCCCGTTAATCCCAGCATTTGACCGGATTTTGACTGATCTTGCGAGGCATTACAAAATGGCTTAGTGTCATGAAAATGGCGATTCCTGGTCAAAAAACGGAGAAAAAGAGCTTTTTTGTAAAAACGTGCGTTTCAAGCACGTGAGGCACCACTGCCACCGACTGGTCCCTTTTTTTATTTTATTTTTTTTACGTGATTTATAATGCAACCGGCTTATTCTCATTCACAGATTGCATCAGACCCTCCTTTCTCTCTATGACGCAAAAAAAAAAAAGACTTAGTAGTAGGCGGGGCCTAATTTTAAAAAGACATACAAGTACGTCTTGTGGAATGAAAGAGTTAATGCTCTTGGAAACCTCTGGTGTAAAACATCATCACGACTCTCTGTCATAACGTTCGTAATGTAGGCTGTATAATGCACTGTCAGCCAGTCGATAATTTGATGGCACCAATAAATTCAGGATGGCTCTAAGTGACCATTTGTTCTCTGGATTATTTTATATTTCTATGTGAAGTCCCAGTTTCAATGCACGACATGTATTTGGATCTTTTATGTCACGGCAAGGATTTAGCAATGTTAGGCTGTTTGCAGCGCGTTTGCCTCAAAAACAAAAAAATCCCCCCAAAAATAATAATATGATTCAAACAAGACCAGACAAAAACAAACACAGGAATGATGCAAACCAAAAAAAACAAAACAAAACATGAAATGCTGCAATCACAGCAACAAATTGGAAGCAAACATTACAAACCACAACCACCACCCCCCCACCCCCCGAAAAAAAAGCTGCAGAAATCCAAAACACATGAACTCCAAAGGGAGTGTAACATCAAATTGTGGCCGCTCAAGCTCCTCCTCGACGGGCGCTATGAATTAAGCGAGTCCGTCACCTGAACTTCAACTTGTTGCTGCGATTGCACATCACGCGCGGTTCACCGTAGCAACCGAGTGCGAAGCGCAACGCGAGGGGACGTCGTGCATTCAGCTGCAGAAAAAACAGTCCCAGTTGTTACAAATTGCAGAGCAGATCGGCTCGAAACAAGCGTTTCTTCGATTAAAAGATTGTGCTGTCGTCGTTTTATTTTTCAACCGCTAAGAGCAGAAGAAATGACAAAACGGCTTGTTTGGGCTGTGTGGTCAGCTGCTTCCTGTACGTTGAGTATTTCACAGGCACAATGAAACAAAGGGAGAAATCACTCATGAGCAGGCATTACTCTTTCTTTTTTGGACTCCAAGTCCTAACGACGGCCCCGGGGGCCATTCGCGACCCGCCATGCATTTTTCGGCAGCAAGCGACTTGACACCCCGACCCAAACAAAAATAAATATGTTTAAAAAAAATAACAGGACATATGTCATGGCCCGCGAGGTTAGTTGGGGTGTATTGTTGGATTTTTTTTTGTTGGACTTGTTTTCTAAGGTTAAAAAAAAAAAAAAAAAGAACCATGATTAAAAGAATAATACAATTTATCTTCAATTTTCTGACTAAAGAAAATTAAAATTTTAGAGCCAAAAATGGTTTCCTCCGATGTGAGCTGATTTCTGAAAAATGGTCACCTCGCTCCACTTTTTGGGAAAAAGTGCCCCCCCCCTTTCATCCTTCCGTTACAAGTTTTTCATTTTTTTTGCCTGAGCCTGCTTGATATTTGCGAGATGGTCATTTCAGCTTCTAAAGTGCCACGCGTTGGCTCCGCCTGTTCGGGTTTTACACAATGGCAGCCACGCCGAGAGAATAGATGGAGGTACTTAAAGTGCAGCAACAAACACTGCAAGTGACAGAAGCGTTTCACTTCCTTGCCAGAATCGCCCCCGCGAGGCACTTTTGCTACAGTTGTTTATTATGTTCCAACCTTAGGCAGAAACGATGAGAGAGCTTTGCCCAATCAAACTCTTATAAATGCATTGAAAAACAGACGGCTGTAAATGCCGCTGAACGAGAAGCTTAGCCAGCCCGACCGCTAATACAATTTCACTTGGATGCTGATATCAAGAAATGACATTTCAAAGCGGGCACTAAACGCAACAAAGTCAATTAAAACGGAGGGCCGAAGTGTGGCCCCCGCAATCTTTGAATGGCTTGAACTCATGTTGTTTATTTTCCCACATGTGAATTTGGTAAGCAAAATACGGTCAAGCCGCCAAGCCTTTTCAAACGTTAAGGGGGCGGGGGGGGGGGGGGGGGGGGTTGAGGGGGGGCACGCCATACAATATGACATCCCAATTAAAGCAAAACTATTTGCTTTGGAATTCACTTGCAATGTTTTCTTTAGATTGGATATAGAGTCTCTGTTTACACACACATATGTGTATATATATATATATATATATATATATACAGTATATGTATTAAAAAAAACATTTTTTTTTTTTTTGTACACAAGGGGCACGGTGGTCAACTGGTTAGCATGTCCGCCGCACAGTGCGGAGGTGCGGGGTTCGATTCCAGCTCTACCCTTCCTGTGAGGAGTTTGCATGCTCTCCCCGCGCCCGTGTGGATTTCCTCCCACATTTCAAAATATAAGATAAGATAAGATAAGATATCCTTTATTTGTCCCACACTGGGGAAATTTACAGCCTCCAGCAGCAAGAATGTAGGTAGAAAGAAGAAAAAAAAACAACAAACACAATTCAATTAAGTGTGTATGTATATATCGATATCAATATATGAATAAGTAGATAAGATAGATAGATGTACACACACACACACACACACACACACACACACGCAGTCTTACCTTATTGACGAGGTCTCTTATTCAAAGCAATCTTCTCTTGGAGCGATGGCCGAATGCACCCTCCACTAAAAAGAAGGAAAAAAATAAAGTAAGACTTCCTGTAATTGTTTGTTGCTTCTTTTCCTTTTTCTCCTATTTTATAGAAGCGTTTTCGAGGTGATCATGCTCACCCCCCTGCACATTTAAACGTCACCTTATACAAATTCTTGCATTTCAACCCAACGGCATACGTTGACGCTGACACATTTAAAAACCGTGTCGGTAAGTTGACACACAAGATATCATAATTTCTGATGAATGGTAACCTTGCCCTCGTGGTGAAAAGCGGTGTGACAGTGTGCGACGGCATTTGACAGGACTGATGTGTTTGCACAAGACTTTCCCAACTGAGGGGGGGGGGGGGGGGGGGGAACAACAAAGGAAACAAAAATCGCATTTTTATGGAAAACGTTCGAGTCGCTGCGGGCTAAGATATGGGGTGCATTTGAATAAAAGCATTAAAGCGTAACCAAATATGGAGGAGGGTGTGAGGAGAGGGGGGGGGGGGAGCTCACGAACCAATGCCCTTCCCATCTGGTCAAAAATTTGGCAGTCAAAATTGTCACCGCGAAATGGCATTTATCTAAAATAGATGCTGGAGCAACAGCACACCGACGAGCACCGATGACGGAGCGCGCCCCCCCCCCAAACGGGTTGCAGGGCAGAACGGCAAACAGACAGCGTGACGAATCGCAAAAGCAGCCTCGTTTCAAGTCAAACGCGCGATAATTGTGAAGAATTATCCCTCAATTAACACATCATCCGTTGGATCGTAAATCAATGGCAAGTGGTGACAAATGAAATTCATTTCAAGCTTCAAACGGCTCGACGCCATTAATTCCCATCACCTTAAAGAGCCCCCCCCCCCGCGAGCTCGAGGCATTTACATCATTTGCAATAGAAATTGAGCAAAGTCTTCCGTCACTTCCGTGAAAGCAAATTGGCATTTTTGCTTCAAACAAACGAGCAAACAACCGCATTCCCGACCGGCACGGCCCGCGCGTGTTCTCGGCGCGACGTGAACGACAAAATCGCAAGAAGCTAATAAAACAAAAGATAATTGCCTCGGTTTCAAACGGTAACAGGCTGCGATGTGACCATTTGGAGCGGTAGGGGAGCAAGGCAACGCAAGGCTGAGGATAAACAAGTGGAGAGCCCGCGTCGGGGAAAGTCACACGTCGAAACTTAGGCAATGGAACAAATTATTGTTGAGATAATTATCCTGCAGGTGGGTTGGCTGAATGCTCTGTTAGACAAATAAATGGCTCGTATCAATCAAGGGAAGGATATTAAGATGTTGTTAATACGGCGCATTCGAAATGTGAAACGGAACGGGTGCGGGCATAAAAAAAAAAAGCATTTGGTTATTTGGCGCCGTGTGTAAACCCCGTCGAGGGGACTTTTGTAAGGCGCTCTCCCATCCCGGATTTGTAATCAATGGCTTTATCGTCAGGTGATACCCCCCCCCCCACACACACACACCCATCCCGTCGAAATGTAGCCAATCCCAACAATGGGGGATTCAGGTCCTCTAATGGACAGGCTCTCATCACTTTTCACACTGAGGAGATTAAAAAAAAAAAAAAAAAAAAGATGAGAGCTCATGAATATTTACACAAAGTAAGATATTCCATTAATTTCTCTAAGCACTCTTGATTCTGTCGGCGGGGGCTCGTTAATGAACTCCACACATCACCATCATATTAATTCATGCAAAAATCAATCGCCCCTTTTACGGCCACTTCACTGCAGGAGCCGGGGCGGGGCCGCCCATGTCCCACCTCACCATTCCGCGTATGGACAAGAAAACGGGCGGAGAAATCTAAAGACGACAACTGAGACGGGCGGAGAAGACGGCGACGCTGGTGGTCGCGGGCAGCGTGATGTTCACGTTTTGAAGTTTGTGTACGCGCAGACGTCAATTGTTTTTAAAATAAAAGTCAAGGCGCTTCTTTCTCAAGAAGCCACTTTTACTTTGGAGTCAGCCAATCCTCCATCAAGCCTCTCCAGTTGGTCCAGAATGCTGCTGACTGCTTGACTGCTACTCGCAAGAGGGAGCGCACAACTCTTTAACTTTGGCATCCCTTCACAGGCTTAATTTTAGGGTTCTTTTGAAGATTCTATTCGTTGTTTTCCAATCTTGAAATGGCCTGGCCCCGCCTTACCTCTCGGAGCTCCTACAGAGCCACAGGTCTGCGGACCAGAAACTACTAAAAGCTACCGGGGACGAGGAGGAGGCCCAGAGGCCATCGAACCTTTTCTGTTACCGGCCCCTCTCTTTGGAATGAACGCGTTGGGCGAGCGCGTCTTAAAACTCATTTTTATTATTTTGACTCAGCTTGAAACTCGGTTTTTAGTTTTGATGTTTTTTGTCCTTTCTACCGTCTTTGTTTTTCATTTATTGTTTGTTGTGTGATTTATTCATTCATTCATTCATCTTCCTAACCGCTTGATCCTCACTAGGGTCGCGGAGGGTGCTGGAGCCTATCCCAGCTGTCTCCGGGCAGTAGGCGGGGGACACCCTGAATCGGTTGCCAGCCAATCGCAGGGCACACAGAGACGAACAACCATTCGCACTCACACTCACACACCTAGGGACAATTTAGAGTGTTCAATCAGCCTGCCACGCATATTTTTGGAATGTGGGAGGAAACCGGAGCACCCGGAGAAAACCCACGCAGGCCCGGGGAGAACATGCAAACTCCACACAGGGAGGCCGGAGCTGGAATCGAACCCGGTACCTCTGCACTGTGAAGTCGACGTGCTAACCACTGGACTACCGGGCCGCCCGTGTGATTTATTATTATTTTTTAATCAATGTACAACACCTTGTATACATTGGTGGGGTTTTTTTCCAAGTGTTACAATTGCAGCACGGAAGTATGAGCCCAGAACACAGCACCTTTCAAAATCTTTCTGGAGCGCCAATGTGTTTGTTTTGCTGATCCGGACCTCTTAAACGCGCCGCAGGGACGTCGAAGGCGCTACGGCTGGAGGGACATTCGGCGAGGAGAACGCGAGTGACACGTCGCAGGGGTCAGGGAGAGTACAAGTGAGAGCTCGGGCAAACAAACAAGCTATTTGGTTTCAAAGACGAGCTTGGGGAGGGGTGGGGGGGCGTGCATTCCATTGTTGAAGCTAATTATCAATGGAAAAATAATAACAACAGATGCACCCAGATGCAGCCAACTTGCGCGGAAGCGCCACGGCACTGCTGAACAGACGATGAAATGCGAGAGTGTCGTTGGGGGAGGGGTGGCGGGGGTTGTTGCACACGCACGCACCCCCCCCCCCCCCCGCCCCCCGCACACAGACACACGCCAGATGTGAATTTCCACAAGTGCCGTTTAATATATGCGCCATTATATGGCCACCACTTGTGCGCCAGACAACGGCATGGCTAACACCCCAATTTGTTGTGTGTGGTCACGGCAAAAAAAATGTCACGCAAAGTCAACCTCCAAATGACCTTGACAAGAATATGTTCGATGCAGCCCCACTCCTCCAAACACGACATTCCGGTTCACGTTGCGTTTGTGGAAAATGAGTTCAGCGGCAAAAGGCAGCCATTTTTAGCCATCTCATTTTGCCGCTCGCTCTCAATTGAAAATGACAGTTCCATGCCTGCAGATATTTGGACAAAATAGACGCTTCCTTTGCAATAGAAAAGAAAGGTTTGGACTGCACTGGCTTCAGTCAAAAGTGAAGAATGATCTCCTTTCGGGCCTTGCTCATCAACAGAAGAAAAAAAAAAATCGTTCGTTTTCATTTCAATTCGTCTAATAATCGAAGAATTTACGGAGGTGCAAGCACGGTTAATTTCAGAAGCGGGGAGTAAAAGGTCATGTTGTCGTTTGCCTTTTGATGCTTGATTTGTAATCTTTGGAGTGGGGTGGGGGGGGGGGTATTTACAGTTATTTTCTTTTTTTTACAGTTACCGAACACCTTCAAATGATAACACGTGAGGAGGACTTTTACAAAGAAAAAAAATCATCTGAAACAAATGTCTAGATTTAATTAGCTTTTGAGAAATAATTGCCATTAGGCAAATCCCATCAAGGAAGGTTGGGGCATTTTTTTTTTCCTTTGGGGTGGGGGGAATTTGGACAATGAGGAGACAAAAGGTTTGCAAACAGGAACTGACAGGCCGTCAGCCATTTTAGTGCACTGACACCGAGGTCGAGTTAATTAGACTATTGTCATTTTAATCAGGGCAGCTCAGTGGCCATCACTTCCTAAAAGAGCCAGAGGACTTCAAATGGCGGAGAAATTCTTGTGTGTGTGTGTGTGTGTGTGTGTGTGTGTGGGTGTGTGTGTGTGTGTGTCAGGCCTGCGACGTCACCAATCTGTGTGTTACGGAGTACAGTCTGCTTTTCTCACATGCTTAGAACATTAATGAGCTGGAGACACACCAAGGAAACAAAGGAGCCTGGAGGATCACCAGGGGGAAACTATTCGCCTCTGCTCTGCTCATGTCCGTGTTCATTTGAAAATATTTTCACTCTCATCCATTTTCCAAAATATTTGAAGCCATTCGCTCTCCTGTGGAAAAAAAATCAATAGATCAAATGATGAGATGGATAGAGAGAGAGAGAGATATCTATCAATCGCATCACCGGAATTATGACAATAATGTAAATGTCGTGAAAATAATCGATTATTTTAAATCAATTATTTTCAGTATGCATTGGAACTGCGACTTAGGAACCGTTTTGGGTTGTGCACATATTTCGGGTAGGAAAATGGACCTCTATTTTCAGCTTGTGAACGGTCTTGGGATGGATGGGCTACAGTTATGTTGGCACCGGGCCGCTGTTTTTTGATGTAGTAACGGTTATGTAAATTTTGAAAAAAAATTCATCATCAATATTTCAAGAGGCGGCCCGGTAGTCCAGTGGTTAGCACGTCGGCTTCACAGTGCAGAGGTACCGGGTTCGATTCCAGCTCCGGCCTCCCTGTGTGGAGTTTGCATGTTCTCCCCGGAGCTTACGTGGGTTTTCTCCGGGTGCTCCGGTTTCCTCCCACCTTCCAAAAACATGCGTGGCAGGCTGATTGAACACTCTAAAAATTGTCCCTAGGTGTGAGTGTGAGTGCGAATGGTTGTTTGTTTCTGTGTGCCCTGCGATTGGCTGGCAACCGATTCAGGGTGTCCCCCGCCTACTGCCCGAAGACAGCTGGGATAGGCTCCAGCACCCCCCGCGACCCTAGTGAGGATCAAGCGGCTCGGAAGATGAATGAATGAATGAATGAATGAATATTTCAAGAGGACTTAATATTCATCTGTAAAAAAAATTATCCTCTTTAAATTATTTACTATATATATAAAATTAAACACATGGGAGTGTTAAGCTAAAATGGGTTTTTAAAAAAGTGAAGACATTCTGAATGGAGTGGAAAAAACAGGTTGATATATTACAGTGCAAGGATCCTAACATCCTCTTTTTCAATTCACTTGGGCATAAACATGAGCACATTTTTTTTTAAAACTCCAAACAAACGTCTTTTGTATTTGAGGTCACGAGTGATGCTCACGCATAAACATTGACAAATGTCATCCGCTTTGTACAAAAGCGTTCGTCGTGACAACAGTGACACGTCAGCAACACGGTCGCTGTGTATTGTAAAACAGCAGAGTAGACAAATTGATCAAATTGGCACCGTTTCTTTTTTTTGGGGGGGGGGGGGGGATACTGCATCTGAAGTGGCACTCTTCCTGTTACTTTCTTATCGCGACCAGATGCGCATTGACGCTATCGCCGCCGATGCCCTTTTTGTTTCTAACCACCCAAGTTCAGAGCAGCAAACAGACCTGTATGCAAATACTAATAGCGATAATGCACGCCACTGCGGCAGACATTTGAATATTCAAATGCTCCGTTTCAGATCTCAACATTAGCATTTCCATTTCCATCTATGTAATACGAGATATGTAGAGCGTTTTGTTTTCCCCACACGAAAACGCGCACGCCGGGGACGCTTTGTGGCTTGGTGAAATATGTTATCACCCACGTGCGTGCGACTTTCTAAAAGGCACCGTAGAGAAGCCAAACGGAGCGTTTACAAGTGCAGCTGAGCATTATTCGTATTTGTGAAACTTCTTTCATGCTTTCATGGAAAGTTATTTGTGAAAAGGGGCCCGCCTTGGGAAAATACTTCAACTACGCTACAACTCAATAATGTCAAATTTTCGTACTGGAGACCAACGTCAACAATGGCCGCGCCTCGTCTCCGTACAGCTTACCAAATTTACATTTGCAACAAAAACGGGTTACGATCTTTGGATTGGATTGTATAATACTTGTCAAAAGTAAAGCCGACTGTAAATGCTGTGATTCTAAGAGCACGCTCATGTAAAATTTACGTGGCTTTCTATATGATGGTAAAATGACAACGCTTGTTGCCAAAGACTCCACATTCGTATTCGGTTAGTGTGCCCCCTGCTGTTAAATTTGAGCGTTGCGTGGAGTGGCAGGAAGTGGTTCAGGTCGATCAGGAGTCACGCGAGAAAGTGTGAGGTGCATAACGCCAAGAGCTTCGATTTCTTCTCATGACACTCAGAGATAATCGCCGCTCGCGGGTTCTTTTTGGATGGAGACCCGCGCGTTCAACCCGGTTCACTGTATAGCGCAAACCTTCTTCCATAACAGAACAAAGCAGGTTACGTCAATCAATAATGGACTAAAAAAAAAGTTTTCTTGTACAAGCGCAGAACGTCTTTGCACTCGCTGTGTAGTGAGGAAGGACATTGCCTTTGGCCTCATCTCATTGGTGGCCTACTTGTCACATGATTGATAAGGCGCACTTTGAAAACACGAGCTAAAGAAAGCAGCGCAGACGGCCGAGTGACTCCAAGTGTCAAAGAAACATTAAAAAAAAACAGGGTTTACTTGTACCTAAATCATGGGTGGGCAAACTTTTTGGCTCGGGGGCCGCATTGACTTTTAAAATTTGACAGAAGGGCCTGGTCAGCATGAGCTATGGTACATAAAAAAATAAAACTGCATTTGTTGACAGTCCATATCAAACATCAACAGAACAAAAGCATGAAAGTACGATCTTCATATACTTTTTTTAAATGACAAAAGTGTTGTTGATGACCTATTTTAGCCTGTGCATCGCTGCAGATGGGTTATGATCAGACCAGTAGAAGTAGAGCGATACAGAGGTACTAGGTGGTTGAAAAGATTGCCCCGCGCCCCCATGTTCTGCAACTTCAAGACAATGCGCCACCTGGCGGTGAAATGCCTGTCATTTCAAGTCCAATTGAAATGAATGCAATCATTCACATCGAACCTTAATTGTGGACCAACCTTCGGCGGGCCGGATTAAAAAGACCAACGGGTCGGATTCGGCCCGCGGGCCGTAGTTTGCCCACCCCTGACCTAAATGATCTATCAGCAGACTGTGGATTTTTCCGGAATGAAACGGTGACGGCCGCTGAACTGAACAGCCCTTCCGCGCCGGCCCGTTTGTGAATATATTCATGGTTGGAATACGCCGATCGAGCTCTATGGGGAGCATTTGCCAAGGTTGATCTCGGTCTGAACACACCAAAAGACAACAAATATGACAAGCAACAGATGTGTCACACGGGCTGAAATCCAAACGGCATCCTGCACGGACTTGTGCACGCCATCATATCAGACGTGCTTGTGTGATGGGGCGAGGAGGCAGCAAATGTTTGCCTGCAGATGAGACGCGGCGGCCTCTCCGCTGCTTCAAGCTTCCTGTCTGGAAGAGGACAAGATTGCTTAAAAAAAAATAGATTTTTTGGACTTTAAAAAAAATCTATTTTTTTTTAAAGTCCAAAAAATCTATTTTTGCTTTTAAAAAAAATATATTTTTTTTAAAGCAAAAATAGTTTTTTTTTTAAAGCAAGAATATATTGGATGTGCCAAGAAGCAGTCCGCTTATTGGGCAAAGTCATCAAACGCCAAAGACATCCACAAATTGCATAGAATCTTTATAGCATCAGAGGGCGAGTGGTGAGGGATGGGGGAGGGGTCCTATAAATATCTCATTTGCATTGTCAAATAATTCCACTCTCCTGTGTTCCATTTATGATGCAATTTTTGGGGGAGGAGCAAAGTGTAAGAAAACATAGTATTTGGAATAAAAGGAAGTGGCGTAAAAAAGGCGGGAGGGGGGGTGGGTTTCCAACATTTTCAGCGACCTCTGCAGACCACAAGTCAACATTCAGCGGCGGCGAGGCACGTTGCCGCTAATTTTTTCAAAATAAGGAGCATTTGCTGAAGCATTGCATCCAAGGATCATTCTGGACTTCATTAGCCTCAATCTGACATGGATGTGAAAAACATGAACCCCCCCCCCCCCACCCCCTCCCCTCAGAATCCAAACACTCAATTCAGCCCGGCAATTCCTCTGGAAATATCACAGGTTGTTAGCATTCCAGCGAGAATGTTACATGGGTGTACACTGAGGTCTTAATTAGGGCGGCTATTTGATCATACGGCAGCTGGGCTTCATTCAAAGTATGGCTTGGCATCACCGTCAAGTCCCGTCGGCTCCCGGCTCACTCGAGGATAATAACGTTGACATGAATATTCACTCTTTGCTATTTGGAACCATTTCCAGACAAGATCGAGGCTGTTTACACACGTGAATATTCTTGGTTTTAAGAGTGGTTTTTTTTTGTTTGTTTTTTGAAGTGATCATCTGCCATTCATTCGCATATTTGTGTGATTATCTTTACTTGCGCAAAAAAAAATGATGTCACTGACAATCAATAGTGTTTATCTAGGAATTCATAATAAATACCATCCATGCGCGGCCCGGTAGTCCAGTGGTTAGCACGTCGGCTTCACAGTGCAGAGGTACCGGGTTCGATTCCAGCTCCGGCCTCCCTGTGTGGAGTTTGCATGTTCTCCCCGGGCCTGCGTGGGTTTTCTCCGGGTGCTCCGGTTTTCTCCCACATTCCAAAAACATGCGTGGCAGGCTGATTGAACACTCTAAATTGTCCCTAGGTGTGAGTGTGTGTGCGAATGGTTGTTCGTTTCTGTGTGCCCTGCGATTGGCTGGCAACCGATTCAGGGTGTCCCCCGCCTACTGCCCGGAGACAGCTGGGATAGGCTCCAGCACCCCCCGCGACCCTAGTGAGGATCAAGCGGTTAGGAAGATGAATGAATGAATGAATACCATCCATGCATTCACCAAACTTTTTCTTCTCATGAGGGTCATGTGTGCGCTGGAGCACTAAAATCTATAGCAATCATGTGTATACACATTCATCATTTTTGGGGGGGGGGGGGGCGGGGGGTTATTTGTTTGTTTGTTTGTTTGTTTGTTTGTTTTTCTTAAACTACAATTTGACTACTCAGCACAAGTCCTTCTGGACATCGGTCTAACGAAAACACCAAACCCTGGTTACTATTGAGCAAAAAAAAAAAAAAAGGGAAGAAAAGTGAATTCCTCAAAGGTCAACGTTATAATAAGCTGTCGTCTTCCCGAGCGTGAAGGTTAGTCATCGGTGTGTTTACGTTACACTGCAGGCCGCCTTTGGAAGTGTTTTTGCGGCGCCGGAGTCTGCACAGGGTCATTTGTTTGTTTTCAACATGTTCGCATGCCACATAAGGAGCAATGACTTGTGGGAAAGTTGGTGAACGCGCGCTGGCCAAGACCCCCGCAAAATGTACGGGGGTGGCCGAGCTTCTACTACAACAAAAAGTGGGCCGTAGTATTTTTAAAAACGGGGTGGGTGTGAGTGTGCGGGTGTCAGCCCGATTCCAAGTGATCCACAATTGCAAAACAAGCAAAAAGCGACAGCGCTCAAACTGTACGGGCCTGCGTGTGCTTTGAAGTCATGCCCTGCCATCTTTTTTTTTTTTTCCCACATTTGCTCACCTTTGACCTTGCCACGAAATATGTTACAAATGTGTTAGATTAAAGCAGAGACGGGTGGCCCGGTAGTCCAGTGGTTAGCACGTCGGCTTCACAGTACAGAGGTACCGGGTTCAATTCCAGCTCCGGCCTCCCTGTGTGGAGTTTGCATGTTCTCCCCGGGCCTGCGTGGGTTTTCTCCGGGTGCTCCGGTTTCCTCCCACATTCCAAAAACATGCGTGGCGGGCTGATTGAACACTCTAAATTGTCCCTGGGTGTGAGTGTGAGCGTGGATGGTTGTTCGTCTCTGTGTGCCCTGCGATTGGCTGGCAACCGATTCAGGGTGTCCCCCGCCTACTGCCCGAAGACGGCTGGGATAGGCTCCAGCACCCCCCGCGACCCTAGTGAGGATCAAGCGGCTTGGAAGATGAATGAATGAATGAATGAATAAAGCAGAGACAGTTTTGCCGGGATGAATTGCGAGAAAAAGCGGGAAAGTAAAGGGGCTCGGAATGCTTGCCTGTATCATTCCTTTGGAGATTGTTGGGAATGCTGTGCTCTATTCTTGCCATCCAAAGAAATGAGACAAATTCTGTATGTGTGTGTGTGTGTGTACACCGGTTGCGCACCTCTGAGAGAAATGTTAGTCAAATAACATGGGGATACAAAACAGGTCACATTCAAATCACAATTCATTAGAGCTGAATTACTAAATAGATTTTCCCATTACCACCAACCCCCCCCACCCCCCACATACATACACATACTCTACACACACACACACCCTCTAGTAGGCGGATGCAAACACGCATGGCGGAAACTTGACCTCCCTTGATTAAACAAATAATGACACGTTCCAAAAACTGTAAACGAGTCCAAATTAATTTGCGCTTTGCTCTAATTGCATTTAAACACCGCTCCTCCCTAACCTTGGATCAAGCACTTCTTAATTACGGCTTTCTGAGAACACGTTCCCAACAGAGTTATTGTGTTGTCGGAGCAAGGGAAGGGGGGGGGGGGGGGGACAGAGGAAATACAATGTCGTACAAACGACACATCAAGTGTGAACCTTTCGGATAATTCCATCCTGATCCTCCCGGTTTTCATCAGCTCACTATCCCGTGTGCAACGCGGTGATGCAAGAAAGGCAGACGAGTCCACCTGAAAATCTTCTTAGGTCACATCAAGTGAAGTCAAGTCGCATTTGCTTGTCTAGACCTCAACTCATTCACTCCCAAAGACGTTTTTAAACGTCTTTTCAGACTTGGTCCAGAATTGGGCTGGTACTGAATGAGTTCATCACAAACGGCTTCACACGGCCACAGTTGACATCCATGAAGGACATCGCTGACCTTTAACCCTCAGGAGGGCAAGGAAAAACTCGTGATTACCCATCTGGGGGAAAAATGAGAAACCTTGAGCAGGTGACGGGAGACATTTGAACGTTCGACACTCACCGACACACCCTTTGTGTCAGTTCTGTCAAAGAGAGCTCTCGACCAATCAAGTCAAGTCAAGTCAAGAGTATTTGTGGAGCACTTTCAAACAGCCATCGCTGCATACAAAGTGCTGTACATGGAGCGATTTAACATGCACAATAAACAGTAAGACAAATCGGTAATAAAGGCGGTAGAAAGCACCAGACAGTAAAATCAAGAACAAATCTTAAGTCACGCCGAGTCGAACGGCAAAGAATTACAAGTGAGCTTTGAGGAGGGCTTTGAAGATTTACCGGGAACTACTGACTCACGCCCCCCCTCGCCGTCCCTCACTTTCAAACACGAATGGAAAAACGGCAAGATGTGTTTCCTGAAAGAGGGGAGAGGTGGAAAAGGCCCATCCTGCCCCCTCGAGTCAGCGCCGCCGCCGCTGGACTTTCTGCACCGACAGCAAAACTTCCCCGAGAGAAGAACGCGTGCCAACTCAAACACGGCTCGTGTTGCACTTTTGCGGCCGCCCGACGCCCATGCGGGCCTGCGATGTGCTTCCTGAGGGCTCGCTGCAGCTGGAGCGCCTTGAATAAAGGTAACGCTAATGTCACCGCTACTGTAAACTTGTTTGGGCGATCCCGTCAGTAGGACGGGGCTAATCAAAGCACAGAATTCCCCCCCACCCCCCCCACCCCCCTCCGCTCTCCAACACAGCACATTGTTTTTGTCCTCCCAGCAAAACAAAACAAAAAACCTTTACCTTCCTATGAGCCACAAAGACAAAAAGGGCAAATCACGAAACCGGGAGTTCCATTCAGCTCTGGGATGTTGAAGTACGAGCAATTGGAAAACTATTCCCGTCACATTTTATTGTCGAGTGCCTGACACGGGAGAGGAGGAAACCAGAACAATCAAGTAGAGTGCCATTTTTTTTTTTTCCTTGCTGGATTTAGTAACACTAATTAGTTTTGCTCTCATAAAGCCAACCTGAAAAACGACCAATTAGAAAGTGAAAATGAGACGCGCAGACGAAACAAGAGCTTGTCATTTCCAATCTTCCGAGTTCCCCCTACGGACAACTTTTGCTGCGGGATGACTTTCACTCATACGCTTACACGCAAAATGACTGGCAGGGTGCCGACTGTATTCAATGTCACATACAAGCCAATTTGTTAATAACGGGTGGGGGTGGGGGGGGGGGGGCGCATCGACGATGCAGCTTGCCCGTGCCGATTTCTGAAGCAGCCGTCGAAAAGAGAGGAAAGTGTCCGCCGGGCGGGGGCCGCGGCGGCAGCAGCTGCTTTCCGCTAAAGACCGAGCGGAGCCAAGCCAGCATGCCTTTCGCAGGTGCTTTATTTATAGGAATGCGCCTCTTCCCCACAGCCCGGCAGTAATTCGACGGTCTGCCTTTTGCAAAGTCGCATGAACGGAGAGGATGCGCGTCCTCCGAGGGAATCTCAACTACAACTTCCAATTTCCTCGACAAGTTACAAAGTGAAACCTTGCCAACAGCTAACAGAGGCTTCTCCCGTGCCAACGTGTTGAGATGCCAAGCGCGGTAAACAAGAGGAGACAATTAACAACCTTTCCAGCGCCACGTCTCACACCAACAAGGACGTCAAAACAACATTCGGCTAAGTTACAACATTTGCATTTGAAAAACGACTTGACGCCGTGTTGTTTGCACCCAGTAACTTTTGCAGTCGAGCTGCGTTTGGTTGGAATTGAATCTATAAATGGATTCAAGCATGCTAACGCTGCTAAAGCATTATGGCCGGTGGTGCGCGGGTGTGAAAATATTCACGTGCCACATTGGATTTTGCCAGCGTGCAGACTGCAAATCAATCAAGCATGACATCCATCCATCATCTACCGCTTATCCGGGGACGGGTCGCGGGGGCAACAGCTTTAGCAGGGAAGCCCAGATTTCCATCTCCCTAGCTACTTCTTCCAGCTCTCTCCGGGGGATCCCGAGTCGTTCCCAGGCAAGCTGGGTGACATAGTCTCTCGAGCGTGTCCTGGGTCTTATTCGGGGTCTCCTCCCGGTGGGACATGACCAGAACACCTCACCGGGGAGGCGCTCAGGAGGCATCCAAATCAGATGCCCAAGCCACCTCATCTGGCTCCTCTCGATGTGGAGGAGAAGCGGCTCGACTCTGAGCCCCTCCCGGATGACCGAGCTTCTCACCTTATCTCTAAGGGAGAGCCCGGACACCCTGCGGAGAAAACTCATTTCGGCCGCTTGTATCCGGGATCTCGTTCTTTCGGTCACGACCCATAGCTCGTGACCATAGATGAGGGTTGGAACGTAGATCGACCGGTAAATTGAGAGCTTTGCCCTTTGGCTCAGCTCCTTCTTCACCACGACAGACCGATACAACGTCCGCATCACAGCAGACCCGAGTTCAATGTGGTCCAAACATCGAAACCCGAACAGAATGTTCGGCGCTCGGCCCGAAAGGCGACATTTGCCCTCAGCTTTGACGAGGTTGCAAAGATCTCCGCGGCTACAAATGCTCCTTGAGTTTTGCTTGCTACTCGTGAAACCCCTTCTTGGACCACTTGGACAACCTCATGAAAATGAACACAAAAAGGCCTCCTTTTATCGAGCGACTGTTCCCTCGCTATACGTAGCAGCCCATGATATGTATTCAATTCTCCATCATGAAACATACTCATCCCGACCATGTGGGGGGGCTGTCAGTTCACGCCGGCAATTACAATTGAGCAGAAGATGTGCAGAATTGGCTGCTATGCCCTAATAAACACAAGCGAGTGTTTCATCACTGTCAAACGGAAGACGGATCGGCCGTCCGGGCGGGACGGCGCTCCCGAGCTAAGATGCGGCTAAAAAAAAAAAAAAAAAAAAAAGGGTTTCAAAGCCGGGAACAATTCTCAGATGCCAGGTCACTGCCAACGTCCTTGCAGCCAATGGCGGAGAGAGAGGCCAGTAAGTTCACATTAGCTGCGGAGTGTAACTGCGCCGAACATCTGCTCATGAATGAGAGAGCTGCCCACCAGCACGGCGAGTTGCGGCCCGCTGATAAAAAAAA
This sequence comes from Hippocampus zosterae, assembly GCF_025434085.1. Taxonomy (NCBI): domain Eukaryota; kingdom Metazoa; phylum Chordata; class Actinopteri; order Syngnathiformes; family Syngnathidae; genus Hippocampus; species Hippocampus zosterae. The sequence continues at coordinate 21,675,289 of NC_067459.1, forward strand.
AAATTCAACATTCTCCTCACTGGCACGTTGGCATGTTTTGGACTATTCTCCTGAGCCCGCTGAATTATATTAAGAGAATTTCAGCACAGCCTGGTGGATCTGAGAGAACAGCTGCCACTGGAAAGGGATCTCCTGCTCAACCGCGGCTCGGGGACCCCATGCTATCGGCCTGCCTTCTCCAACACACTCTGACCTTGAAATGAAAATTAGACTAGTGATAAGTCTCTCGAAGATGTTTTATATATTCATTCATTCATTCATTCATCTTCCGAGCCGCTTGATCCTCACTAGGGTCGCGGGGGGTGCTGGAGCCTATCCCAGCTGTCTTCGGGCAGTAGGCGGGGGACACCCTGAATCGGTTGCCAGCCAATCGCAGGGCACACAGAGACGAACAACCATCCACGCTCACATTCACACCTAGGGACAATTTAGAGTGTTCAATCAGCCTGCCACGCATGTTTTTGGAATGTGGGAGGAAACCGGAGCACCCGGAGAAAACCCACGCAGGCCCGGGGAGAACATGCAAACTCCACACAGGAAGGCCGGAGCTAGAATCGAACCCGGCACCTCTGCACTGTGAAGCCGACGTGCTAACCACTGGACTACCGGGCCGCCTTGTGTATATATATATATATATATATATATATATATATATATATACATATTCTTTTTTTTCAAACCCCTCTAGTACCCTACACATGTTTTTTTAATACATACATTTGTTCTTGATTTTACTGCTTGGTGCTTTCTACCGCCTTTATTACCGATTCATCTTACTGTTTATTGTTAAATCGCTCCATGTACAGCACTTTGTACGCAGCGATGGCTATTTGAAAGTGCTCGAGAAATACACTTGACTTGATAAAGACGTACCTGGAATTTAATGTTTCCATCTTTAAAAAAAAAATAACAATACATTTTTAAAAAATCGTCCTTGGCATAGAATGAGTTGAAGTCCGCAGAAAATAAATGTAACTGTAATTTTGGGTCCTGAGTATTTTACTTTGGGAAGCCCCGCCCACGTCGATTAAGCTCAAGAAAGAGTCTACTTTTCAACCCACATTATGTCACCGCTCCATCTTGAACGAGAAGCCGGATCTTCTTGGGTGGGATGGGGGGGGGGGTCGATATGTGAAGGCACGCTCCACAGATTGACGAGGCAAATCTTCCAAGGATCCCTCTGCGCATTTTTAGGAATGATTTCAAATGTCACAGCGCTGCACGTACTGTACATGGTAACATGTGCTCAATTAGTGAAGGAAAGGGAAGCAAAACTCTGTGGAGTTGAAGGAGCCTTTAAGGAACTGATCACTCCCGGCATGCACAAGAATAAATGATTACCAAACTCGGTGATTTCACTTCTGTCTTTCCGTGAACAAAATAAAAAATAAAAGTGAACCAATTTCTTTGTCAGCACAGAACGGAGGTCATAATAGTTTTGGATTTGTCATCATAGTCAGTTTATATTTTGTATCCAATTCCTCTTCGAGAAGAGATATGCACGTTTAATCATGAATAAACGTGTCCAAAACATTTTCTGCAATTTATCTGATTTGATTTTTGAACTGGTCCTCCTCCCGAAGCGTACCACCAAGATTTTACATCCTTTCCAGTTGGTTTCCTCTCCGATTCATGTCATGTACTCAGAAATTCAAAAGAGGTGATTCACAGTGCTAGCGTGGAAGCTCCCCAACACGTCTTTTAACTTTTTTTTTTTTTTTGCACTTTCTCCACAGGAAGACGTCCACAGGATGTGCTTTATTAAGATCCTCCCGACATGAAGCGCTAGCGTGACTTATTGGTGCATTACAGTCTAAAAGGCACCGTTGAAAGAGGCCGATAAAAGGCCAACATATGGTTGAAGTGGAATTACACAGAAGTTATCTGGGTCTGAAGAACATGACCACAACACCCCTGATGTTGTTTAGATCAATAAAGCCCATTAAAGTGGAGACCTCAAGCGCAGATAAGGCCCTGGAACAACAACATAATAGCGCGAGCGGACTTTCACAGCAAAGAACCGAACACGAGACAAGGGTAAAGTACAAAATGTCTTTAGTGGGAAGATTCTTGCGGGTCAGAAGAACAATTGGGAGTTTGATTCATAAATTGGTTTCACTCAGAAGAAAAAAACAAACAAAACTCCTTGTTGAAACCGCCAAATGCCACATGTTGCATTTGAGGGAGGAGCTAAGGTTAGCTGGTTGTTGACGGAGCGCGTGTTTGTTTGTGCTTACTTCGCCGAGAGGTCAATTAAAAACGCAAGCCAACCAACCATGGAGACGTTGCCGTTACTTGACAATCAATGTTGAATGTGCTTTACTTTTTTCGGTTCGCACGTACTGACATGACAGCAACGTTAGCGGGCGTTAGCATGCTAAGAAAAATGTCGGCGATCGCGTGTAGCCCTGGTGAAAGGTTAACAGTGAGAGAACTCAACGTGGTTCTCAATGGCTGCTAAGTTTGACTGTGTCTTGAAAATGGCCCTGTAATGACAGTTGACAGTTTGATACGTACGAATAAAACTTCAAATACAATGAGTCCATGCGATAATAAACAAGTAGCCGACAGCACAATTGACAAACGTGATGAAAATAGAAAACGCAACTTGGGTGTTAGCTCACGTTGCATTGATGCGTTCGTGTCGCTTGCGTCACGCAGAGCCACTTCAGTTCTCTACAAAAAAAAAAACCCACAGGAAACAGGTCTTGACATGATCTCGAGAGGCGAAATGACAAACGAGATTGGCGACGATTGAGTAGAGAGCGTCCGCTTACAAATCACACCCGACATAAGCAGATTTCACACACAAAAAAAACAAATACACACACACACACATGTATATATATATACTAGCTGGTTCGCCGCCCTCCGGGCGGCTCATCAGCTAGTTCCTGCGGAAGGCTGGTAAGCTGGGCCTTCGGCCCACAAAAGTGTTGTTGCTTGGTTCAACTTTTTGTTCATTCATTCATTCATTCATCTTCCTAACCGCTTGATCCTCACTAGGGTCGCGGGGGGTGCTGGAGCCTATCCCAGCTGTCTCCGGGCAGTAGGCGGGGGACACCCTGAATCGGTTGCCAGCCAATCGCAGGGCACACATAGACAAACAACCATCCACGCTCACACTCACACCTAGGGGGCAATGTAGAGTGTTCAATCAGCCTGCCATGCATATTTTTGGAATGTGGGAGGAAACCGGAGCACCCGGAGAAAACCCACGCAGGCCCGGGGAGAACATGCAAACTCCACACAGGGAGGCCGGAGCTGGAATCGAACCCGGTACCTCTGCACTGTGAAGCCGACGTGCTAACCACTGGACTACCGGGCAGCCCCTTTTTGTTCATCTTCATTGCTTATCGCGAAAATAAAGAGATGTTTAGCTCTACTAAATAACTAACAATTTCATTGCAATGCTTGTGGGTAGACAACATTTTTTCGCTAAGATGCCCGCGCGATCGTAGTGAGCCACTGCCTGAGCGGCGCGGTGGCGGCGCGGTGAAGTAGGTACGTTTTGAAAAGGGACAGACGGAAGGACAGACCGCGTGCGGGATGACGCGCAATATATATATTAGAGCTGTCAAACGATTAAAATATTTAATCAAATTAAAAATGCAACTGTCATAATTAACTCAAATGAACTAAAAAATTTATCGTGATTACTCACACATTTTTTATCGTTTCTGAATTTCCTTTCACATTTTTTGTCCTATTTTTTCCCCATTTTAATGGTCTCATCAGCATGGAATCATGAATCAGTTTTCTATGTGCCAAATGCAAATATTTACTGAAATAGCAATTTCGATTTTCAATTTGACATGAACATTTTTACATGAACAGCAGTAACAACATGTCACCAGGAAAACAAAAGCCAACACTGTGCGAGGTCCCGAAAAAGAAATCACTGATGAACGACTTGCTTTCTGCTCCTGCAAGGGAGTCATTTTTCTGCGAGTTCCAAACTATCACACGTCAACATCCCGCCAACAGCGATGACGTCTCTTCGACGTCCGTATCTGCGCCGCTAAGTGCCTTGTTATCTCAACGATGCCCCGACACGTGGCTCCGTTTTACAATTTGGGCTCCGACAGATGTGCTTTTTTTATATGGCAGGTTCTCTTGAGTTAAAACGCCCCCCCCCCCCCCCCCCCTGTCCGCTGAGATGAGGCCGTAAGGCAGATCATAAAAGCCGCTGTTGAAACTTGGAAAAGAGTGTCCACATGACGGGGAAAAGGAGAAACGCTCTGCGTCGTTTGGTGCTCATCGAGTCGGCGTGCGTCACTCGAGGACGGAGATATTTGCTTTGCACTCGGTTGCTTTCGAATGCTCAAAACACCTTCTCGATTATGACGGCGTGACACAACTGGTGGCGCGGTGAAAAGCGAAAACAAATCGTCCTGGTCGTGTACTCAAGGGGGGGATGACGAAAGAGGATTTCTTCCTTTCTCTTTACTTGGTGTAAGCTGCGCACGTTTGATTTCCAGTTGGTGAACAGGCATCGTCATGCCCAAATTAAATAAAGTTGGGCACTTATTTGCCCCCCCCCCCCCCCTGTAAATTTGGTACGGTCCCATTTGCTGGGCCAAGCAGGAAGGGAATTTGATTGGGGCCCTCTCCTGGCTGTGTCCAGACCTTGACAGTCACACAATACAGAGGGCAACCCCCTCAGCCCCCCCCCCCCCCCCCGTCCCCTCCCACAAACACAATTGCCTTTCATAATCAAACCTGAGGTTTGTCGTGTAAGGGCGGAGATTGGAAAGATAAGATGAGCTTTGGACTTGGATGTTTGTTTTGTTTTTTTTCAGGGGGGGGGGGGGGGGGTGCATCCTGCGTAAAACCACATCCTGAACCAGCATCACTCCGCCTCACTGTAAAATAAATACTCTCTCTCTCCTCGGCGTGGCTTCCGTTGAGTGTCAACACCTTGGCTCTGAATCACCTTCAAGTCCAAACAGGAAAATGCGGGAAGGCAAAGGAGGTGGCAGACGGAGCTTTAATTTGCTCCGCAGAGTTTTAGCCAAAGAGCACGCAGCGACGTATTCTCCTGCCCCGAAACAGCCGCCCGGGCTTAATTCAATGGCCAGAGTCCTCCCCCTTTCAACTTTCACGACAGCATCGTTTGCCAGGAGGCGCCCAACGGTCGTAGGCACGTCACCGCTTGATGGCAAATTCGACTTGCGTGTAGAGAATCGAACATACAAAGCGATGTGCTGCGGTTTCAAGTGCGATTTTGATCATGTGTTTTCATTTTGTCAAGTATGGAAAAACTGTCTTGATATAGGGCGGGGGGTGGATATGTCTTCAAGAAGATCGTCAGAAATAGATCGCTTGACACAAAACATTGACATTCGAATCCGCTCAGCTTCACAAGGGTCCCCGAGTATGCCGGAGCCTATCCCAGCTGTCGTCGGGCAGCAAGCGGGGGACACCCTGAACCGGTTGCCAGCCCATCGCAGGGCACACAGACACGAACAACCATCAGAGCTCACGCTCACAACACCCGGGGAACAATTTTGAGTGTTCGGTCAGACTGCCATGCATGTCTTTGGAATTGATGAGGAAAACCGGAATACCCGGAGAAAACCCACACAGTCAGTCACATTCAGTTGCACTCGACTGGAGGTCAGGGCTTAGGTTTGACACCCCCCTCACCCCCTCCACAGGCGTTTTCAGGCGCCGTTCCCTTTGCCCGAGGAGTCTCACTGGTCAGGCGCAGTAGTTAAAAGGTCATCAGCTCACTGAGCTCATCTGAACCCGCCCGAGGAAGGAGGGGGGGGGGGGGGGGGCGGTCTCTGCGACTGTGGCTGTGCTTACACTTGATCCAAAAGACCCCCAATTGTTGTTCTTTTCCTCAGCAAAGGCGACGTAAGAACACACGGGCCAAATGCTACTCTTTCCCGGCCTTAGCCCACAACGCAGCTCTTTTATGCACAAGTGGGTAACCGCAGAAATTATACAATTAAAACAATTTTCTGCATCCATCAGTCACACTGATCTAACAAGCCATTCAAATGACACTAATGGAGTAAGCCTCTTTCTCTCTCTCCTTCCTCCAGCAAAGTATTTTCGCCTATATGACGCAATGAAGGCATCGGTGGGAAAACAAAAGAGAGCCGAGAGGAATAGAATGACAGTCCGTTCGCTTAGCAGCATGTTTGAGAGCGCGCTTGAAAATGTTCCCTTTTTTTACGATTGGCAGAGCAAGAAAGTCATCTGGCTGCTTGTTCAGTATAATCCTTGGCAGCAGAAAACTCGACAACCTAAAGCAACCATGTCAATGATTTCAGATTTCAACGAATCGCATGGAACAACATTTCAAAATATTCCATGTGACTGTTAAGCAAAAGCTTGCGGTGCCAAGTCAACGCCGGCTCAAAACCGTCAAGGACTCCAAAAGTGTGCTGCCGACGCACGCCGGGTGTGAACAGGGTGGGAAGAAAGCAGACGTGCCCAAACCTTGACCTGGATATCCTGCATCTCTGTCCACCCAGTGTTGACAAGAAACACTCCAACACAAGTTCAAGGGAAGTGCTCGCGCAGTGCCGATGTCCTTTCCCAACAAAACGGCACAAGAGCTTTTTTGTCTTTATGACCTCTAACTATCCATTAGACCCAAGTCCTCCTATATATTGGAGGTGTAGTACATACGGAAGGCGGGGGTGGAGGTGGGGGGGGGGGGGGGTTAGTGCCCACAAGTAAGTGCCCCATCAGCAAGCACAAAGAGAAAAAGCTGCCTTTTATGGTAACCGATCACAGACTCAAGCCATTGACCACGGAGCCCACAAATGAGGCGTTAAGTGTCATGGCGGGGCAGCCGCGGAGTAAAAGAAAAAAAAAAGGAGCAGAAAGATATGACCCTCTTCTCATCCGTGCATGAATCTGCCCGATGCCGCTTTCTCACCGAGACCGGGCTCTCAAAAGCCCTCCTTCTCTGAGAAGCGCTGTCGGAAACGTAAATCGAGTGACGAAAAAAGCCACGCTGCCAGCCGGCCTCATTAAGTAATTTCATCAGGAGCGATGTTGCAGCCTCCATTTCACATGATATTCATCAAAGTTCTTTAGATGGCGAGATCGGTCGGGCTAGCGAAGCATAATTTGGGGGAGAGTGGATGGGTGGGGGGGTGGGGGGTGGGGGGTGGGGACACCCTGACATGGAAACTGGGACAGTGAGCACAGTGAAAAGCCCCGCTATGCTGGATTTATCCTGCTGATGGGAAGGTACGATTGGGGGGGGGGGGGGGGTCGCTTCAGATTCACACTCACGCATTTAATTGCAGATTCCATGACTTTGCACAAATGTCACATTCCCTCCTGATCAGCTTCCTGGCTGGCAAGCAGCCAGAGAAGGAAGGCGTCCACAGGAGGAACAGGAGGAACCGTAGCTTACTCAAAACTGGAAAGGCACTTGGAGGAATGAAAATGGCCGTCAAGGCCTCGCCGTTTGGATTAGCACCAAAGCGCATGCCGCCAGTATTGGTCCAAATGTTTTTTTTTAATCGCCATGCGGGCGAAAAGAAATTGCTGCAAAACAACTGAGCAGTGTGGTGGCGCCGCAATACATTGTCCCATGCCGGGCACACGTTCTGCTTTTTTTTTTTTAATGAAAAGAAAATATTACCGAAAGCTAGGCTAATCGTCTTGACTTCTTCGCAGCCGAGTGCAAAATGGGACGTCGGCAATTCTGCGCACCGAACCGACGAGCAGCTAACAGCCGAACGAGACGGTCATCGTAACTAAGGGAGGCCCACGAGAAGGGCTCGTCGTGGCGGCCTCTGTGCCCGACGAGGCAACTTTCGGAGGCGGCCAACACACACGGTCCCACCAGCTCACCCGCTGTGGAAACGGGTGCTAAGCCCGACCGGCTTTTCTCAAACAAACCCAAATCATCGTCATAATTAATCGAATCAACTGTGAAGAAGAAAGAGTGGGCTAGTTTTGACATACCCAAATCACTCGTGACGAGTTTGCAGGCACTCCATTCCTCCAATCAGAATTGAGTTTGTTGGCTGAGTGCAAGAACAGCGGCACATCAGTGGGGGGGGGACAAAATAGAGAGAGCAAGAGAAAAAGGAAAAGGGAGGGAAGGAAGTGGCAACAATTACAAACAGGAAGTTAAAAAAAAGGTGGGGGAGACCCCCACAGTAGTTTACTGAGCCTTGAAATTTCATTAAAAAAGGTCACATATAAACATGCATCTTTTATCACAACAATTTCACGTGATGACACACCGATTCCTGACCGACATGCAGAATTTTTAATGTCATCTCGGAACCATCATATCAAGCCAATTTTAACCACAAGGGTTTTGTTTTCTTAATCACAGAAACGGAATCATTCTTCACATTAAGACAATGGAATATCACAAAGTGACTCATAGCAATTCTGGTGGGGGGTGTGGGGGGGGTGTTCGGGGCGTGATGTAGACCACACACTATTTTACATATAGCTCTGTTGAGTCAAATGTTTTTTTTCAGATTCACAATAGAACTAATGAAGACAATTTAAAAAAAAACAATGAGGGGGGGTCGGGGCGTGATGTAGACCACACACTATTTTATATATAGCTCTGTTGAGTCAAATGTTTTTTTTCAGATTCACAATAGAACTAATGAAGACAATTTAAAAAAAAAACAATGGGGGGGGGGGGGATCGGGGCGTGATGTAGACCACACACTATTTTACATATAGCTCTGTTGAGTCAAATGTTTTTTTTCGGATTCACAATAGAACTAATGAAGACAATTTAAAAAAAAAACAATGAGGGGGGGTCGGGGCGTGATGTAGACCACACACTATTTTATATATAGCTCTGTTGAGTCAAATGTTTTTTTCAGATTCACAATAGAACTATGGAAGACAATATTTTTAAAAACTATAAATGGGGGGGGGGGTCGGGGCGTGATGTAGACCACACACTATTTTATATAGAGCTCTGTTGAGTCAAATGTTTTTTTTCAGATTCACAATAGAACTAATGAAGACAATTTAAAAAAAAACAATGGGGGGGGGGGGATCGGGGCGTGATGTAGACCACACACTATTTTACATATAGCTCTGTTGAGTCAAATGTTTTTTTTTCAGATTCACAATAGAACTATGGAAGACATTTTTTTTAAAAGACTATAAATGGGGGGGGGGGGGGTCGGGGCGTGATGTAGACCACACACTATTTTATATAGAGCTCT